>NC_069140.1:59960823-60292476 GCF_943734755.1 Anopheles moucheti
CCCGTTTCCCCCGGAATAAAAAAAATCTTCCGGTCGAACTTTGGGTCTACATGTCCTGGTTATCGACCACATTTAGACACATCTTCAAAGCTGAAATCGTCGCCAATCTTTCGAATTCTATTCTCTATTTCCGTTTCCGCCAATTGACGCAGCGAGATGATTGAAGTAGAACACTATATGTGCCCGATGGTTTTACGATTTTCGGGAGAAATTCCTTATATTTTGATTGAAAATAGTTCTTTTTTTGTTTTGCTCGAACGGCCTGGCCGTATCGACTTATTTTACCACGTAAAAGTTTCATTATTTTCAATCAAAATATAAGGAATTTCTCCCGAAAATCGTAAAAGCATCGTGCACATATAGTGTTCTACTATGAAAATAGTACCGACGCACAAAATTCTTGTTTCGAATGTAAACAATAATGCACACTAAACATCAGCCTTTTTTCATGCAGCCACATATAGAAATCGTGCTTATACTTTCTGGGCCACCAGAGCAGAAATACAATTTAATTCCTATTGCATTTGAAATATGCAAGGATTAGCCCTATTACGTTCAACCGTGGCCGTTTCGAAAATCGAACTGTTCGACATATATAGTTAAGAAGCGACTTATGCAGCGTAGCTAAAACATCGTTCTCACGGGTACCCTCCAATGTCATATTACAACTGCCAGCCAGTAACAATATCTGTCCGGTAAACTATATCACGCGACTCTCGATGCAACAACATCGATCCAATGTTTCGCATATTTCAATCCAAATATACCATCTCATTAAAAATATTAATGAATTAAACCAAATTAGTCAAAATCATTATCAGCCCAGCTTGAACAATTTTATTGTATTGTATTGTGTTGCTCCTTTTTTATCTAATCTTGGTTTTATTTGTTTCGGTTATGATTACATTCAAGCAGATATTCCAACATCCCCAATGGAATGTGTGATGGCTGATGTAGGTCAATAAAAGTCAATTCACTTAATGCTGATCGTTCTTGCATCAATCGCTAATAACTTATTGTGTACTTTCTATTTTAGTGATAGTATTAGAATATGCCATTGATAATGATAATTCTACTGGTGAATCTTCAGCGTCGGTACGTACACCAGATTGCGATGAAGTTATTATACTGCACAGGTGGTGTGTTTTGTGGCGCTTAAAACTGCTTCCATCCAAAAATCTATCACCACAGTTATCACACGCGAACGGACGCTCCCCTGTGTGAATACGCCTGTGTACTGTTAGCTGACCGCCCTGACTGAACCGTTTGTCGCAGAATTCGCAAACATATTTCTTTTCACCTAAAATAATTAACATATGATTAGTAATATTAACAGTGTAGCAGCTAAGAATAGAATAGAATAGAGCTAAGCGAAAAATGTATAAAACTGAAACATCGAAGAAATAAAGACTATCACTCGAACTTCAAATAAAGTCCACAGTGTCGGAAGGCTCAGCGAGTATTCTCGACTTCAAGTCCCTACCCTAAGTTGCACTGAGTGATCGATTGAGAGGCCTTAATTATCATTAACGAAATATAAGTAGGTCTTTACCTTGGAGGAGTTACTCAACTTCTTTGTGCAACGCTACACATATTAAAAATACTCAATTTTCGTGCCATGACTTGCGTATGGCGCCAACCAATGAATATAGATCGATATTTCTTAATAGACACTTTTCAATACCAACACATTTATAATGTATGTTTGTACTAACCAGTATGAGTTGTTAGATGCTTAGCAAGGTTCGAGCTGGATGTAAATTGTCGGCTGCACACTTTACAGTTGTACGTCTTGTATTTTTTTCCAGTAGGGCCAGCTTCCGGGGGCATTGCTACAGACTGGGCATTCGGTATGAACAATTTACTTTGAGGATTGAAGTGGGATGTATAGTGCCGACGCATTTCCTTCTTATCCACGAATCCCTTCTGGCATAACTGACACGAGAATGGACGTTCGCCTGTATGTATACGACGATGAATCGTCAGGGAACCCTTCTGCGTAAAGGTTTTGCCACACAAATCGCACATGTACGGCACCGGCTGATCGGCATGCATCTTTATGTGGCGCATTAGATTTTTATGGTGCTTGAAGATGCGATTGCAAACATTGCACGTGATTATACCCGGCAGTGTATGGCGAAATTCGTGTTCAACCAACGATTCTGCCTCACGAAAGATTAAATCACAATACCGGCATTTCCTGTCAGACATATCTGGTTCATGTTCAGTTTTCACGTGTTGCAGAGCTATGGAAAGGCTATCGAATGTATGTGCACAGAGTACACAGTAACACGATTGACTGGCTTCCGGCCCGAAGCAACTGAGTTTGTGCTCCTTTAGCACCTGACGAATCCGAAAACACTTTCCGCAAACCTCACAAATAAACGGTTTCTCTCCTGAATGTGTTCGACGGTGATCGATCAATTTGCTTGTTTCCTTGAATTGTTTACCGCAAACATCACAACTGTAAGGACTATTTTGATCGTGATTTCGTTTCTCGTGCATAACCAGCGAGGAAGATTTGCTAAACACTTTGCCACAATATTTGCATTCCAATTTATTTTCCAGCTTGTGAACATTCTGGTGGCGCCGTAGTGTACTTAGCAACGTATACGAACGATCACAGCTCTGACACTGAAATCGTTTTTGTCCATCATTTACTATAACTTTTGTATCATGTATTTCAGATTGGATTTTAGCTTCCTGCAGCTCATCCAAATGTTTCTCTTGCACGTGTTCTCGCTCTTCATGATGCTGACAATCAGCTAACGTTGCGAAACGCTTCTCACAGTAGACACACTTAATGGCCAGCCCGGTAGCATGCTGACGAAGATGTTCCCGTAGGACTCTGGTTGAATTTATCATCTTGTTATCACACTTGCCGCACTGATACGGCAACCAATCTGAGTGCATTCGGACATGTTCGTTAAGATCTTCGCGCGATTTACCGACGAAATCGTTGCAGATGTAACACATCAACTCACGTTTCAAGTACTCTTCGTCGCTCGATTGTTCTATATGTTGTTTTTTTTCATGCTTTTCTAGATCATACTTTTTCGTAAACTTTTGGGCACAGTAACGGCACACGAAGCGTCTGTTCTTTTCCGCATCGATTTCGTATTGTAATTGATGTACATTACGCATATGTCTACTAACGGCTTGACCACAAGAAAAACGAGCTGGGCAATAGTGGCAGCGTCGCTTTAACGTCATATCATGCTGCTGATGGTGCAAATTTAAACGTTGTAAATTGGTAATCGTTTTCGAAACACATATTTTACAATTGAATGGTATTTCTGTCACGTGTTCTTTTTGAAGATGTTCGTGCAGTTCTGCTCGTATCGTAAATCCTTTTCGACAAATATAGCACTGGATTGTATTTTCCATTTCCATCTCATCGGTTTCGTTACATATTCCATCCCTTTGATACATATGACTTTTCCGCCGCTTGCTGGTAGAAGAAACGAACCAGTCCTCTAACAGTTCTGCTGGTTTGTTGCGAGGTCTACCAACCTTTCGACGTTTTGACTGTTGGTCATCTTTAGGGCAACGTGCCTTTGGAGCCAACTTGCTATCACCACTACCATCAATGTCTTCTGTACTCAACGTATCTTGGACAGCACTTGTGTGAAAATCTCCATTTTCCGGAAGATTGGCAGATCTTTGTTTTGAACGTTGGACTGCTTCGCTCGACGCTCTGTTGACATTTTCTGAGCAATCTGTTTCATGTATCACTTTACTAATATCATTTTTCTGACGAGATACAACTTTTACAGTGGGTATAGTTTCCTCTATGCACCATTCCTCGCTCTTTTCCCTCGTGTGTTCTATCTCATCAGCGCACTCTTGTGATGTATGATCTTCAGTACAATCAATGATACTTTTTTCTTCACAATACCCTTCAGCCGGGTAGGTTTCAGATGATTCCTCGCTAGGATAATGTTCACTCTCCGGTTCACTCTTAATTTCCACATCTTCGTTTACAAAAGCCTGCGAAAGAAATTCTGAATTTGCTTCAGAATCTAGCGGGTTAAAGATCGATCCCTCTGTATCATCTTCCTGTTTTACAATGTAGATCTCTTCCACCTCATTGTTTGAAGGAATAATATGACTGAAATAAAATATAAAATAATGGTAATCATTATTTAGAATTTAATATTTCGACCAAGAAAACAAATCCTACCGAAGCAGCATTTTTCTCTATTTTGACTTTACTGCGACCACACAACTCCTTATGAAAACACACACAACCAACGCTGAAGGCCCTACATGAATGAAGCACAAATGGTCTCGTACTCAAGATTTATACAATCTTTTCCCGAATTACGGAACACTCGAGTTACGTAGATCACAAAATTTTGACAATTTGTATACAGGCAGTTTCCTAGAAACGCGTTTACTTTTATACGCGGATGCGGAAATATGTGTTTTTTTTGGAAATTTGGAAAAAGGTGGAAAATTGGTCGAATATGCGATCCTTTCTCATATAAAACATTTATATTTTATTTGATTTTAATATATTCTTTCTAAAAGTCGGCTGATTCGCTGAACAAATTAAGTGCAACATGGAAGTCGACCCTGTAGTTTTTAAGAAAAAAATAAATTGCTCCAGGATTTCAAGGGGGTTTTTGGCCGGGTAAAGGCGGTCCGCTATAATCGCGTATTTCGGGAACTGGCTGTATTTGATTCTTTGCTCACCGAAGTTTGTCGACCACTGGTGTAGGCTCTCCACTGTGAAACGAATCTGTATTTTTTATCCCTCTGCAACGCATCTCGAATCGTGTAATGCTTGGCGCGATACGCATAAAACTATGATAGTGAATTTGTTTAACTTAATGCTAAAATATAATTCTATAATAAGAAGAATAAATATTTCTATTTGAAGACTTCATCTTTTGTTTTGCTGTTTTATTCGCTTCAGTATAATTTTACATCTCAATTTACTATTGTATCCACTTTTACAGTCTTTCGCGATCGAATGTCTCATAATGTTTAATTCGATTTTTTCAAATGTTGCGATAGGAAACATTTATTTCCCCATTTGCTGCATCGCTAGGATTTGGAAACGATACAAACAATTTGCTACCCTTCTTGTAATGTAACCGCTTATGACGGTTCTTGGTAGAACTGTATTGAAAACATTTTCCACAAATTTCACACTTATATGGTTTCTCTCCTGTATGCATCCGTCTGTGGACCGTCATCGTGCTTTGCTGTGAAAATGATTTCCCGCACATATCGCATTTGTACGGTATAACATTCATGGTGTGAAGTCGTTGATGACGCCTCAGGTTAGACCGCTGTTTAAAGATTCTTCCGCATTCCTTACACTCAATTACGCCAGGTTGTCCATGTTGGGTTTCGTGTTCCAATAAGGCCTTATCAGATTTTAGTTTCTTATCACAATAACTACATTTGCTGTCTGTAAACATGTACTGCGAATGCAATTCCAAGACATGTTTTGTGAGCAAATGTTCGCTAGGAAACACACGTAGACAATGTTCACATCTAGCATCCTGAGCAGGAGGAATCTGTTTGATGGCGCACTTTACGGTATGTTCTTTAAGAAGCGATTTTAAACGAAACTGCTTCATGCAATGGTCACACTGGAAAGGTTTTTCGCCTGTGTGTATACGTCTATGTACAATCAAATGAATTGTTTCTTTGAAACCTTTACCGCAGTCACCACATTTGTACGGAATATTGTCCAAATGGGAACGTTCGTGCTGTGAGAGACAGGACTTTTTTTTGAACATTTTGCCACAAATTTTACATAGGAACTGTCTATTTTCGGTATGAATGTTTTCATGTCTACGTAAAGTGCTCAAAAGTGAATATGACTTATTACAGAAGGAACACTCGTAGCGCAATATTTCATTGGTGTGATTATCGTTTATCGACCTCTCACATCCTTTCGAAGTTTCATTTTCTTTATCGTTTTTATCTAAATTGTGCCCGTCACCTGATGAACCTCCATGGTTATGTCTTTCGTGTGTTTCACATTCCTTAATTGAAATAAAGGTCTCGGCACAATACATACATTTAACGGGTTTCTTCTCTAAATGCAAGGCAACATGCTTGTTCAACAAGCGCACGGAAAAAATGGTCACGTTCGAAGTTACGCATCGATCACACCGATAAGGTAATCGATCAACATGTACATGCAGGTGCTCGTAAAGAGTTTGCTTGGAAGTGAACTGCTTTCGGCACAAATAACAATGATACAAAAAGTCGAAAATATCCACCTCTCCGGACAGAGTCAGCATTTTCTCGTGGTTGCGCTCGTGTCGGCCAAAGTTCCATTTTGCTACAAACCGTTTCCCACAATATCGACAGGTGTATCTCCCTACACTGCTTCCATTACGCACTGTATTTTGATGGAATCTACGTTGGTGTGCTGAACGACGCATTGCACTATCAAATCTAGCTTCGCAATAACTACATTTGTGCATTTTGTTACGATCATGCTGGGAAAAATGATTGTTCAGCTGTAAAACGCTTCTTATTTCGCTAGAAGCACATGATTTGCACTTGAATGGCAACATGTGATGATGATTCAATTCTAGATGTTGTTTTAACATAACGCTTGTTTTAAATGTCACAAAACACAGCTGGCAAATGTGATTATCAGGTCCGGACTGAGATTGGGCAGATGCTGCGTGTTGTCTATTATTGCTTAATTTTACAATTGACACCGGGTGAATGTCTGAAGCTCTTGCATCTATGGTGAAATATTCTTGACGTGGTTTAGTGTCGGTCGGTTCTGTTTTCCTGTTACCGATGATTGTATTCTCGATGCGTGAAGCAACGCCCTGTTCAGCAGTATCATGTGTATCATTACAAGTTGCACTCCCGTTATCGGTCGTTTCGTTTACAAAACTCGAACAATCCGACTGCACAATGTAAATTTCTTCCACAGCATTACTGCCAGTTACAAATTGCCTGTAATGTTATCAAAATAGGATCCTGATTTTATTTCTCCATATTCTAAATACAAAACCAATCGGCACAATAGGCTTGTTCCATGTTCCGTACTTACCGAACAATCATTGTCTATTGCTCTTTTTTGCACGCCTGCAACTGCCGTGCATAAATCGGGTGATTTTGCTATAAAAGTATGCTTGCGAACATTAGGAGCCTGAAATATTTACTGCAAAAACGGTGATAACCTACTCCAACAGTAATTAGAAGATTCTACATGCTAAAACTTTGATTAATTGTTGTATTTTTCTTGTTGTTCATTTCAATTGTCATTTTGAGTTCTTGTTTTACCAATGCGACGACCAACATATATATAAGCGAGATGCACCTAAATGGGATACTTTTTTGATGAAGCCCATGCAAGATCCAGACTCGCATTTCAGATTCGAATAGAATACAGTCTAAATGAAATTTAGTTTGGTGTATAATAACATAATTTTAAAATATTACTACACTCTTTACTGTGGGAAAATTATATATTTCTTTTTTTTTTCTTTTGTCACCCTGTGACTGGTTGCCATGATCGACTCCGACTTCTGTACACCTTGGAGAACATTTATGAAATCGAAAATGTCAAACAGTTATTTGGAACGTAAACAAAAAGAACGCCATCGTTTGATCAGTTGCAAATATTTCGCTTACAAAATGCATAAATCATCCCATTTCGATAACAAATTCATCGATAACCATCTGAGACGATGTGCTAAAGTGCTATTTTCCGCTGTGCCTTTGCGGGTAAACATCGAGAGTGTTGGAATACGTAAACCGCAAATGTTTTACACCATCGTTGAGCAGATAGATCTTCAAAATCTCATAGTATGTTTCAATTTACTTTCGTTGTGTTTACAGCAATTAAGTGTAGTAAATAACATTTACGTAATTATGTGTTACTATTCTTCCAGCAAATAAGAATGACACAAGTAAACGATCATTCCAGAATGTTCCTTAGCACCATTGACAACGCAGCATACGAACAGATAAGAACCGAACAATCCTTACATGTTACATTCCAAGGGTTTGTCGATCATCTAATTAAAATTCTTGACAGTTGCAAACGGGAAGAATTACATCTAGCTCTGGTTACGGAAAACAATTGCCATATGCTGCAAATCTTTGAAAAGAGCTCATTCAAGAATTTAACACACTTGTTACTTGCAATGGAAAACGCACCAACCGAAACTGTTCTTTTTCATATAAACCAATCACTTCAAATGCTTCAAGAACGGACCTCTGCTTATTCATCCCAAGTGCAGAAGTACCAAATCGAGATGAGTTCAAAAGATGATGCTATCGGGAAACTGCAAGAAGAAATTATATCCTTAAATGGGAAACTAAGGGAACAAGAAAACATGGTATTCAACAGAAACACTGAAGAAGTAAATCGTCTGCATCAAACGATTAAGCATTTAAATGAAAACAAAGATGCGGAAGAAAAGCGATTGAAATCTATACTTCACAGCATGCAAGAGAAAATTGACCAATTAACGCAGGAAACTTATGACCGCACAGAACGTATGGTGCAGGAAACAAAACGTTTTGAAATCATTCGAGAAGATAATATAAAGCTTCGTAGTCAAAATGCGCAAATCAAGGAAGAGTTGGAACGGTTACAGGCTAACGTTTCATCACAGCAGAGCCGAGAATCTAGATCAGAGATCACAGTTGCAGAATTAAAGCGTCAACTGGCGGAATTGCTTAACAAACAGAAGATAGCCCAAAAGCAAAGGTCCGAATTGGAAGCTGAATTAGAAGCGGAGAAAAATATATGCCACACTAAAAAGCATGCATTGCAGCTGACCACCGACGAACTAGCAAATGCCTCTTCGGTTATCAATAACCTCAACAAGGAAAACGTTAAATTGCAAAGCAAAATCGACCTACGTACCGAAATAGCGATGCGCCAGGAGAAAATGTTGCTCGAGAAAGAAAAACAAATAATGGAGCTAAACAGTACAGTAGCAGCGATACAGCAGGAACACGAAAAAAATAAATCTTGTAATGAAGAGTATGCAGAAACGATCAGACGCATCAAAGAAACAACGGATTTAATAGAGGGAAAATACCGAAAAAGTAAGTATTTGCCTGGTACTAAACAAAACAAATTTGGAAACGGTATGTAATGCGATGTACTTTATATTCTGTTACAGAAATTAACGATTTGATACTGCGAATCACAAACAGTCAGCCTGTTGAAGCAACATCCGTATTAAGTTGTCATGGAAGAAACTTACGACCTCACAATAGAATAGAATAAACTATCATTCTTCGTACTGAATGCTTACCAATTGTTCGTTGAAAAAAATCTCAATATCGAATTCTGATGAGGAATTACCTAATATACAATGATGATGACTGAATTATGGAAAAGCTGATTTTTTTTATTAATCATTTGGATTATACGTTGCTTGTGTTACAGATGCAGCAGACGCTGCAATATTTACTGCTTGAAGTATGTCCTGCTCTTGACCGGCCTTTAGCCGCTCACGTATCAGTTCCGCGATAGCTTTTTGCGTTCTACGTTCTAATTTTTCCAACTTTTTAGAAACATCTCTTTTGAGATCCCAGTCAGGTTTCCGAGGGGCAAGATTAACAATATCGATCTCTTCAATAACGATCGGAGTTTTCATCATTTCAAGATGTGTACCAACCTCCTTTTCGACAACCCCGGCGTGATCGTCCATTGGCATCAGTTCTTGAAGTTCTTCAGTTTCTGGCTTGTAATTTCGAAACACAGGTCTGCAAAGAATTTGAATGAAACACATTGTATGAATAAATACGCTTTCTAGAATAACTCGGTGATCAATTGGGAAACTACTCACTTAGGTACGGTTGTACCTTCTTCGTTGATGCTGTTGTAATATTCCTCATGTGTTCGCTTTCCTCGTAGTTCTCGCAAACGATTTTTACGCTTGAGAGCTTCCTCTTCCAATTTTCCTGTCGCTTCTGCCATTTGAAGATCTATTACAGCAATCGCTTAATTACAAACGAAATGCTTTGTGCACGGACAAATGCACAGACAAAAATTATGCTTTCGTGTTGTGATGTTATAACAACAAATGAATTGACATTTGATGTCATGTTGAAAGCGGTAGTGGGCTTGCTTCACGCACTCAGTATGTCATGAAACTGAACAGTCGTCTTTGTCATATTTCGTAACTCAACTGTTCAACAGCAAAGCAGTTGTGCCGAAACCAGTCTTCGTGCTATTAAATTAACGTGAATAGGAGCTACAAGATGTTTGTGTTTTGTGAACTGTGTCACGAACAGCGAACAACGGGCGAGCTAGAATTCTACATAACAACTTGTAGCCACATATTCTGTCGAAAATGTTCATCAATCGCGAAGGAGTGCCCGGTTTGTGCGAAACTGTGCAGAATTATGCTAATGAATAAGGACTTGCCATTGAAAGTGAAGGAGTGCTTCATGAACCAGGAAGACCAACTGGGTAAAATAGGGAAAATCTATCAATTCCAAAATAGCAAAATGGATCACTTTATAGAAGCGAACTGGAGTGTATTCAAGGAGTACGAAACTAGAAAACAACGCTTTCAGAAGTTGGAGAAAATGTATGAAGCATACAAAAAAGGAATCGATGAGGAACAAAATCTTATCATTCAGTTGCAACAAAAGCAAAAGGAAGACGTAAAACACGGTAACGAAGCAAACTTTGAAGATAACGCTAAAGAAGATTTCTTTCAAAATGCGACTACTAGCCGTGCACCACGATTCTAGTTCTGAAACGTTGTTGGACAAATCCTTTGATATTGTTAAACTTAGTAAACATTAAAAGCCAAAGTTACAAACAAAACATTGCGTTGCATACGATTGAAAGCATTTTTTTAATAAGATTTTGTCCATTCCATCCGGTATTGAAGTTTAGTGTAGCAAGTGATACGAAAGAAGGAGTAAGAGAGAGAGCCTAGTAAAAAAAACCTTGGTATAGCTTCACTGTATTACACAGTCCAGGTGAATATTAGCGTGGATTCCGACAGAAAATTCATAAAGCCATCGTGTAATACGTGTTTCATAATTGCGTTTTGATCCACATTTGTTGCAAGTCTCACTAATTGATGTTTCGCTCCTACACGGCTCCTCTGGTCACTACAGAACTTATTTGGTTTCCTCGTCACTCAATGAAATTTCGAATCATTATTATGCAGCAGCTCTTAAACAAGGTCCTAGCTGTATATATGAAGAGCGCTTGTGGTCAAGCAAGTGGTTAACATTACCCATATTTTATGACTGCTCCTACCTACGATTACCTTTACATGGCGCTGTAATCGATACCCGTATGAGCAAAGCATTTCGTAAAAGTATAGAGTTGTTCCTCGGGTAAATCTGCCATTTTCGCAAGTATTGGAAGAGTTTGCTCATTCATCGCTACAATGAGCAACATTACAATGTTGACAGTTTCAACGATTTTTTTTCAGCTTGGGACGCCATCGTAATATTTGGAATCATTGGCGAATCTCTTTATTCACGATTTCTGTCTAGATATTTACGATGATAAAAGTCTACAACAAAGGTCGTAATGCGATGAAGTCAAAATCACGAATAATAGATTTTGCGCCTTCTATGCGTGTGCGAAAACGCTTCACATTGTTTTGATCCAGCCAAGCTTATACAGATTATTTGATTTTCTAAAAGATCCGCAGGAATATTCCTTTTCTTTTCTCTTAAAAGTTCATTGTACTCTCTTGAGCGACTTTCCAGCTGTGCGACTAATCCCCCGTACGCAGGGCTGACTATCCAGGCACGGGTTAATAAAGTCACAGAAAACCAGGAACGGCAGGAATGGCTCTCGAGGTTGGTGTACCGATAAAGAAAAATAAGTTTTTATACACAAAAACTTGTCCTAGCATTTGGGGTTTAAATGCCAAAAGTTATGCACACTCGCCCGGCTGTACGGGACACAATTATTATTATTATATTTGGATTTGTGTTGTTTGCTCAATGGGCTATAACATATATAGCAATTAACTAACTAATAAATACATAAAAAAATCGAAGTTCGCAATATAGTGACTCGCTCATTCTGTATTTCAAATCGAGAGAATCAATCGATCGACGCTCGACAGGATCCGACTCTTGCAGAAACAGGAGCTGCAACCTTCTGGGGACGGCAACGTTTGCATTGCGGCATGGTTCCGATTCAGGGTTACTGAAAGCTACTTTCTGAAATTGTCGATGTCGAACTATAAGTTGTCGCTGCGGATCAGCTTCTTGATCTCAAAGTTGGGGCACGTATGATTGGGGTTCCGTTTGGAAGGATACATATCCAGTGGTAACTGGTGTTGGTGTTGATGCAGCCGGTACCGATATTGCACTCAAAGATGATAAGTAAGCCCTGGCAGTCGTCTGGCGCCTACCACAGGAACTCTGAAAGACTGGTCGACCGAAGCAGGGACCTGATCGAATGATGCTGATGCTGTGAGACGCTTCTTGGCACTATAAACTGATTGTCGTTTTCGAGCAAGGCTTGCCTTCCTCTAGTTATATGTTTCTTCTTGTGGAGGGTATCTTGCAGCGTTACCAATTTCCATATTTTCCATATTTTATGATGCAATACCTGACGCGAATTCAACCGGAATGCTTCTATTATTCGCATTGCTGGTACTCATTATAATCTCTCGTTCGCTGAACGTGTTAAGACTTCTTAATGAAGCAATAAATCTAGCAATCTAGCTAGTTGTTCCGTGTCGGTGTTTGTTGTGGCAGTAACGCTCTTGGGGCTTTTCCTCACTTTCCCTTCCCATTTCTCCATAATTCTGGCTTCGGACAACCCAAGATTGGCACGCAATTTCCTCAACGCAGGTGCATGAAGATCCTTTGTTAATATATCCGTTTCTTGCTTTTCTGTTGGTACAGGAACTATTCCAATGCTACCCTTTTCTACCAGTTCTCGGACATAAAAATATTTCACTCACTGAACTCATGTAATTTTATAATAATCTTGATAGACGATTTATTATCTTCATGAAGCTTCCTTTGACCGATGTTTTAAACGCACGCACCCATACTGCCAATAATTTGAGCTGGTAGCACTGCTGCCAGTCACATGACGTCAAATTGAACCAAATAGTTTCGGTAAAAACCACAATTTTAATATTGATCAAAATTTTGTTTTTACTATTTGGTTCATTTGGTTTTTGGTTTGGAAATTTGGTACAACATTTTTATCACATTCGTCGGTTTTGAACGAACGCTGTACAAACTCGTCCATAATTGGTACAGTTAAACCCGTATTACCCGGTTACCCGTAGACGTAATCCGTCGTATTACACGATGGAATTTTGGCTAATTATTTTATATCAAATAGCGCTTGAAAGATTTTAGTCAACCCGTAAAAAGACATTCGACGTGAAAAATTCTTTTTTACCACCTGACTAATGACAGAAAATACTGTCGTTCTAGCTTCACTGCATCACACGATCCTGGTGGATCTTAGCGTCAAAGTTTGGATTTTGACAGAAAATAGCCAGCCAGAAACAGTGGCGGATTTACACGTCCCGGGGCCCTAAGCGGTAAAAAATGGGGCTCCCATAAAATTACAATTTATTTTCAATTCGTACTTTTTTCTTTATAGATTCAAATTTATAATTGAAGCAATACGGCCGGTAAAATCGCATTAAAAATCCTATTTTATTTGTTTTAATAATACGCTCAGGCCATTCTTCAGTAATTAGTAAACCATTTATCACTTAAGTATTAATAAAGGTTACAAAAATATCGATTAGGCAATTAGGTTATAACCACTTTAAATATTTTGCTAACCCTGGATTCTCTAATGCTGGGTTTTAGTTGAAAAAAAAAAATATATAAAAAGTGAAAAACTACAACCATTGGACAGGAGAGAAAATGTGTTCAAAGTACTTTTACACCTTCAATAATATTTTCAATTTGTCAAATTGTTAAATAAGTAAAAACAAATACATACCAACAATCTTATGATTTACTTCACATTACATTCTATACTTATGAAATAAATAATTCTATAAAAAAACACTTAAACCGAATAATTAAACATTATTATGAAAAATAACACAGAAATGAGTATTGTGAGGATCTTTTATTGAAATTAAGTGTAAAACGTGCGCTAGGAAGGCTTAGCTAGGAGCTTGTTTGAAGCTCGATGCTCCTTACTTGCTAGGGGGCCCTTGCTAGCTCGGGGCCCCTCGCGGCCGCTCAGTACGCGTACCGTTAAACCCGCTGCTGGCCAGAAACCATCGTGTAATACAGGTTTTATTGGCCCAAGCTGTCAAATTTCATGCATTCCGCCAGCAATATCCGCCAGTTGGGCCAAGGCCTTCGGAAACCGTTCGGATATTGTCAACTGGGTACTGCTGAAAATTGACGCTACTTGGGTATCAGTACAGGCAGTTCCCGAGATACGTTATAACCGCTGTAACGCGCCGTACAGGCAGTCCCCGAGATACGCTATAATAGCGGACCGCTATAACCCGGGAAAAATCCACGTAAAGGAGCGTCCAGACTGTAGACCATAACAGTTATACGTAACAAAATTTTGTTATGTTATACTTGTTACGCGTAACAAAAACAGAATGGCCAAATGTCGAATCCGTACCGTAACATATGCTCGAATTTAGCAAATTCGAGTTGTTTTGCACCGGAAACAATTTTTAAACATTGGCGGTTGATCTAAGCACGGAATTAAACTTTTTCCCATGGTCTTTGTGCGAAAATAATGTATTTCAGCAATAAAATAGATTCTTGTTACGCTACGCGGGGGAAATTGCGTCCACACTTGTTACGGTCCGTTCAGTGTTACCAAATCATCCTAAAACGCAATTTTATGTCAATTTGGTTGCCAGAAACGCCGATTTTCTGCTCGAAAACCATTCGAGCGTATGTTAAGGAGCGTCCAGACTGTAAGCGTAACATACGCTCGAATGGTTTTCGAGCAGAAAATCGGCGTTTCTGGCAACCAAATTGACATAAAATTGCGTTTTAGGATGATTTGGCAACACTGAACGGACCGTAACAAGTGTGGACGCAAAATCCCCCGCGTAGCGTAACAAGAATCTATTTTATTGCTGAAATACATTATTTTCGCACAAAGACCATGGGAAAAAGTTTAATTCCGTGCTTAGATCAACCGCCAATGTTTAAAAATTGTTTCCGGTGCAAAACAACTCGAATTTGCTAAATTCGAGCATATGTTACGGTACGGATTCGACATTTGGCCATTCTGTTTTTGTTACGCGTAACAAGTATAACATAACAAAATTTTGTTACGTATAACTGTTATGGTCTACAGTCTGGACGCTCCTTTACGCTTACAGTCTGGACGCTCCTTAACTCGAATTTATTCCTTCGAATCCTTCGCTGCACTTAATTTATTGATCATATATATCAGGCGATTTTTAGACAAATCACATGAAATTGAGTTAGAAAGAAATGTTTTGTTTAACAAAAACCAATTTTTCGATCAAGTTTTTACCTTTTTTGTTTAGATTTTGTGCTATAAACTAGCTCATCTGCCAAATTTCCAAAAACCGCGTATCTCCGCGAACCGCGAATTCGCGTATAAGAGGAATCGCCGATTTTCGCGCAAGTCGAATCCTGGTGCAATTTTGTTAATACTTTAAAGTGACATAATCGCCTTCCTTCTCTGCACTTAATTTACTTGGCAAATCAAGCGACTTTTAGACAGCATACATTAAAATCAAATAAAACAAACGTTTTATATGACAGAGGAAGGTATTTTCGAGCAATATTTCTCTTTTTTGCTTAAATTTTGTGCTATCAGCTGTCAATTACCCAAATCCGCACATAAGAGGTACCGCGTATATCGAGGACTGCCTGTATTTGTAAATAACAAGACAAATGAATAAATGAACCTGTTGTATTTGAGGTTTAAGCGTATTTTTTTTATGATCTCAGAATTTTAAAATTAATAATCTAAACCTGCTCATTTTTGCACTGAATTGAAGTTGTCAGCCGATGTGCGTACCAAAATGTTGGTCTAACTCTGTGTGATTGGACTGGAATGTGTATGTGCAGGCGTGTTTGAGGTGTAGAAGATAATGAAGAAGAAGAAAAGCAACAAAATACCAGGAGGTTGTGATGCGTGCATTTACATAGCTAATGCGGAGGGTATAGGTCTTCATATCGACACACGCTTTGTAAAATCTTGTTTATCTGCTGGCATAGAAAGTCGTAAATCAAAGTGCATCATGTCAGTAAAAATAAAAATGTGAAGTGGCATTTGTGCAAATGTGAAATACAATCAAAAATGTGATCACAAAAGGTGACAAAGCCAGCAGAAGACGAATAGAATGGGGTTTTCTGTTTTACAAGAGCCGAAAAGAGAGCGTGATCTCTGAGTTAGTGACACCAGTGGGCGTATGTGTGTATATAGCCAGTATGCGATAGCTGGGCGCATGACGGTATGTCAGTGTGCGTAAAGCAAGTGATATCCTAGGAAGGGAATTTTCTCGACCACGAAGGATACGAAAGCATTCTGTACGACGGTGGGTGAAGTCGTTTGGAGTAAATTGTATCATTTTCTGCTTTAAAAGATACCCAAAATGCATAGATAAAATGGGATGGTGTAAAACTTGCGCGGCACAGTGAAATGTAAATTTAAAATGAAGAAACGTGAAGTGCAAATATCGCTCTATCGTTTACATTGATGTGCATTTGTACGATGGAAGTATATATATGAAATGGTGCTGTGACGTAAAATTGTTCTTCGAATGGGTTGCTCTCAGCACTAGAGCACATTCATGCTGTTTTGGTTCAACCCATTTCAGTGAAAGTTGCATAGAAATGGAAGATAATGTGTTAAGAATTGTGTTTTATGCAACCAAAACATACATTACATACAAACATACATACAAAGTAAATACATTATTAGAAGTGAATTAACGCTGAAATTTCGTGTCTCAAGATATTTGCTGTTCAAATACTTATGCAAAAGGCATAATAGTTTTCTTACACGGTTAAATTGTTTGTAACATCCATCTGATAACTTAAATTCAAGTTTTGCACGTTTGATAACTATTATTGAATAAGTTCGTGAATTTGTTCGATTGTTTCCATTGCTATGTCGAGGTTATATTTTTGAAACTTGAATGTTTTGAAAAAAAATGCTAATCGAAGGTGCATGACAAGTGATTTGTGCTTTACTGCTTGCTGAAAAGAAAACCATACAAGTTACATTAAAAATGATTATGTGGAAAAAGAAAAAAGTGCACCCATGGCAGTAGTATATCGATGAGTTTAGCGTAAACTTAAAAAAATCGATTCGTTAGCATAGAATCTAACATTTGCTGTACAACGCAAAGACTGGAGAGGAAAAAATCGATGAAAACAGTTTGCTTTTAACGCAAAACAGTGCAAGAGTGACAGAGTAAGAGGAAGTGGTTGTTGAGAGAAAATTGAGAGAAAATTATGAGCCAACGCACGTACACACACGCGCGTAAGCAAATATACATCAAGAAACATTCACAATATAGCGAAGATTTCGAGCGTGGTCAGAATGCAGTGCGTATAGAAAAATGCCTTCTGCAAGAAAAGGTGTGCCGTCTTGTACTGAAATGTTCGCAAAAATTGCAAAAGGAACTACATTTATACATAAAAATAATACGAAAAGGATTTGTAATACCAGTTTAAAAATTATGTAAAGCCCATATTCGCAGATTGACACATAGATTAAATATTTTTCAATGTTCACGCAATTGATTGTATTTTTTGTTTTCACAATTAAACACAGGTAAAAGGTGTCAGGAGACGATTATAGCCAATAAAACGAGCGAACCGCGGTTGCCCATATTGGGCCAACCGGTTAAAAAGGTTTAAAATTCGTTGGACCGTGCTGAGTTTTTGAAGAACAAACCAAATTAAACGTGTGTAATGAACAAACGGTACATCATGGGACATAAAAGGATTAGCTTGCTTTTGTTAATAGGTAAGTTTCAATGAAATATACTATCAATATAGTTTTCTGCAATATTATGTAAATAATATCAATTGTTTGAATCAAATGTTTTGTATTTGGCACTGGTGCAGTGCATGTCAAGAACGTTAATAGTTATAACTTAATTTGCTGTTGAATGTTATGATAATACTTATCAAAATGATGCGGACCTCGGCGGTGTATTTGATAGCGGTACCGTGCCAACACGCTAGGACCGATACAAAATCGCATCCGAACCAAGGACTGAGAACAGGTGGCAAAAATAAATCGTTATTTGAACTTATTCGACCTAACGTTTACTAATGAAAATGTTTGCTTAGAAAATGTGACGTTTACGATAAGAGGTCTTTTAAAAGGAATGGCGTTGAACATAGGTTTCCAAATCATTCCCTTTTCTTTTGTTAATTATTTTTTTCTTGTACAAAGTTATCACTAGCAATACCGTCATTGGTCGTCCTGGAGGTTTCAATGGCCTCGTAGTTTGAAGTCCCTTGATGTAAAGTATGCACCTTACCCCGAAAATTACATTAGGTTACTTGCATACAAGTAACCCCGAAGATTACGTTAGCCATCACTTTTACAAGTCTTTCTTCAGAGTACTGAAAAAGCATTCGAATTTTAGGTACTCGGTGTAAGGTTTTGAGATATTTCAGGCCATGGCCATATTATAATGGACGCATTTGAATATAATATGTATATTGTCTGTGTCTGTGTAAGTGTTCTACACATAATTGAATTTTATGTATCAAATTTCACGCTTTTGTTTCGTCCACGTATATTGGAAAGATTTTTAACTCTTTTCTCCGTAAAATGATTTTTACATTTTAACATGTTTTGTGCTTTAAAAAACAACCCGTCCATCGTTATTAATGTTGACTCATAAAATGGCAAAGAAGATTAAACTTACATTCAACCCAAAGTGTTTTTAAATTGGGACATTGGGACATTGTAAAATCGAACGGACGCAAACATTGACTGAATCGCCTATTTATGGTTTTGAACGGAGCATTAGTAACGTTAATAAATAAATTAAATTACTTTTTTCTTAGCAAAATTATACTACTGTATGTAAACCGCCCGACCGATTTAGCATTCTCCAAGAACTTCATATACATAATTCAATTCACTTAAGTTTTTTGTGTTTCATTATGAAACTCACCGTGTATTTTGGGGAGTATATGCCGATACTGGTACTTGACATTAGTGTTCCGTGTGTACATCGCACGACACCAGAGTTGAAGGAATACCATTCAAAAGCTGTTGAACGTTTTGATAGAATGGTAATACAATATGTAACACATCGTTTCTCAGATTATGACAATGATGAAAGTAATATTGCTTGTGGACAAAAAAACGGAAACGAAATGAAAGTTATAAAGTTTACCAGATTCAGTATCCCTACAACAACAACAACAGAGGAGTATAGCGAATATTGTAGTAACTGTAATTAACAGCATATACCAAGAATACGATCATTTACTTACTTATCCGGCAATACAACCACTTCGCGGTCTTGGTCTGCTGCAGGAATCCTTTAAGCCACTCTCGGTCGAACGCCTTCGTCTGCCAATCAGTTATTCCTGCCTTTCTAGTAGACACATCAACGCAATCACTCCATCTCTCTGTCCATGTCCATGTGTTGACCCCAGAAAGATGAAATTTTTTGACGACTTCGAAAGTGTTCTATCCTATTTGTACGTAATTGCACGATTTGTTAGCAGGGCCGTTGGTGGTGCCACCATCAACTTGGCTTTGGTAATCTCCAACTCGAGGTTTTCCGCCGCCTTCTCAATCCTTTGGTAAGCATCCGCTACGTAGGAGCGCCGTAAACCAATGATTTCTGTGTCATCAGCTTATTCCGGGATCAGGATTGACTTACAGAAGATGGTTTCCGAAGTTTTAAACCACAATGGCGCTGCTTGGTGGTAGCAAACGGCTCTGAGAGTTTTCCATCCACCATCACTTGGCATGTGAAGTTGGTCATTGTCATTTGTACTAGTCTGATAAGTTTGGCCGGATTTCCAAAATACCTTATTACGTCGTAAAGTTTTACAAGTCCACTAGGTAGTTCCGATTTTGAGCTCCAAGCACTACAAACTGCTCGATACTTTCAAGTCTGGTGATGAGGGGAATGATGTATAGGGCAAAAAGGTGCATTGAAAGTGGGTCACCCTGGCAGATTGATCTTTGGATAGGAAAAGGAAGGAAAAGAGCACCATTTAACAGGATTCGGGAGGAGACTGCTCATCAACTCTCTGCAAAAGTCTCACTAGAAATGAAAAATAAAATGAAATAAATGCCTCAAAAGACATAAGCTTGCCTGACCTTTTCTCCAATTTTATTTCGATAATCCTTTCCTTAACAGAGAGCATAGCTTAAAATATGTGTTGAGGCTTGCTACTGCATTTTTGAGCTGCTGGAAATATATTCCATTTGGTGATAATGCTACTCAAACGCCGCTTTTACATTACTGTTGTAATCTGTGTTAAGTAGAGCTATTGGACGAAAGCCGGAAATCCTGTTTCGATATTTTTTAACTCAGTACTTAACCTACTCCAGACTCCTGGTCCTCACTGCTGGTGTGGTTAATGTGGTGTGGATGTTTAGTTAATTTTTTTTGTTTCGTTAGAACGGTCTGGCCGTATCGACTTATTTTACCACATAGCCGGATAGTCCTTGCTACGGGGATTTGGTCCGGATGAGATTTTGGCCAGGGGTCCGTTCGTGTGAAGACCGGCTCCGCTACCATTGTGCCACCGAGCCGCCCCAAATATTTAGTTAAAACATAAATAAATAAAATGGAACTTTGGAATGTGACAAACTTCAAACCAACTAAAAATTTTAAAAATTAATTTAGAAAAAGTAAATTTTTTTAACCTACAACCATGAGCCGTATTTCTATAGGTATTTTACGAACGAAATACGTCTTACGTAATCATTGCTATGATCTTGGTACGGACCAATGAAATCGAAACAGCTATTTGAAGCTGCTTTTAAACTAATGCTCTTTTCACTTGACTGAAACTGCTAAACGTTTATTTCAGATGTATGCTTGTAGGCAATCGATTTTTATTAGCGTGATCCAATTTTCCTTTAACAAACCAGCCTAAAACCTATCGTTAATGTGCTCCTTGTCTTTGCTCCATGAACTACATAAACACCACTAAGCCATGGAGCTGCAATCTCTTAAAAAATCAACAATATAAACATAAAACAGATTGCTATTTTATTTTTTTGTTGATTTTACGTGGGTCTGGCTTTCATGGAGAATAGGGATGATCATGACAAGATATTTCAACAGCGACTTTTCCTAATTGCCTTCGGCTTAAGTGCCAAGTGCTGATTGGCACTCACTTCACACGTTAATATGTTTTCCGATTTCAAGAATGTAGTGAAAATTGAAGCATATTCATCCGGATGCCTGTAGTGCGTTCTATTTTCGTTCAATTTTCGCTTTTTTCATTCTCTTCGAAACTGTATGATATTACACACTGAAATACTTGAGAAAGGGAGAGATAGAGAGGGAAAGATAGAGAGATAGAAAGAGAGAGAGAGAGAGGATGAGAGAGAGAGAGAGAGAGAGGGAGATGGAGAGAGATTAAGTGTTGAAGTGGGGGAAGGGGTTGGTTTCAAAATGCCGCGTTAAACGTTTTGTTCAAAAATATCACAGGTAGAAACCCAATTCCATCTGGATTTATCAACACCATACAAAGCACTACCTATACTGCTAGTGGGTAAACTAGGAAAGTGGGTAAACTGCTAATAGATAATGTCTAGGAAAGCAATATACGCTGCCTCAACCTAGTTTGACAAACTCCTTAGGGACAGGAAATTCTGCTCCGCCAAACTGCTCAGCTAGCTCGTGGCTCATTCTCCTTCTCCACTCGCCCTGCTCACAAGTACGGCTAAAGATAGTCCATAGCACTCACCGCCCGAAATGGTGAGGACGTTGGCGACCTCCGCCCGTATCGCCGAGGACTCATGATGAGAGAGAACTACCGGACGTATCAGTATGAGATTTATGCTGCATTCCGAATTTAATGAAGTCGGCTGGATCTTACGAGTTTATGGAGCCTATTTGATTCCCCATTGTAACGCGCATCCGTAGCTTAAGTGAGATTTCGTAGCTTAAGTTGTTATCCGAAGTTACGATCGTTCCAAGGTAGCAGAACTCCTCCTCTATAACTTCAAGATCGTCACCGTCAACTAATACTCTGGTCCCCAACTGGACCCTATAACAGTCAGAGCCTCCGGCAACCGGGTACTTTGTCTTCGTCGCATTGGTCCTCAATCCAATCCTTAAGGCTTCGCATTTCAGTCGGGTGTACGCTTCGCACACCGCCGCAGATGGCGATATCATCCGCGAAGTCAAGGAATTGAAGTGACGGAGTAAAAATCGCATCGAACAGATATTGAAGCTTCTCATGACACCTTCCAGAGCTATATAAAATAGCAAACAATAGAGTCTGTCCCCCTGCCTCAGTCCTCGGTGAGGTTCGAACGGTTCCTACAGCATGTTCGAGACTCTCATCCTGTACTGCACTCCATTTATTGTGGCCCTTGACAACCGACAAATTTCCCTGGAATTCCGTACTACTGCATGGTGTTCCATAGCTCTGTCCGATTTATGGAATCGTAGGCCACCTAGAAGTCAATGAGTAGATGGTGCGTCTGTCGTAGAATGCGGATTTGGTGATGAATTTTTGTTCAAAAAACCCAGCTCGGTAGCTTCCTATGAAATCTGTGGCAAGGGGCGCCAGTCTACAGTAGAGAATTTGTGATAGGATCTTGTAGGCGATATTTTGAACTGTGATGGCTCGAAAGTTGGCATAGTTCAGTCTATCAATCTTTTTATACACTATGTGTATGACAATCAGCTTCCACTCCTCTGGTAGTTCCTCCTGTCCCCAAATCCTTACGATCAACCGATGTATAATGGCGGCCTGCTTCGCCGGGTCCATCTTGAAAAAACTCCATCACTGCTCTGATCTGATTTGATCTGATCTGATTTGTTACATTTTAGCTACTTGAAGGCTCTGGTAACTTCGTATAAGTATGGCGTTGGCACTTCGACATTCTCGTGTCGGCAGTCGAACTGATACTCTTTACTGGTCCGGCATCCCCTGTATTCGCTCCGTTAAGGTGTCCATCGAAGTAGCTCTTCCAAGTGTCGGTCACCTCTCGCTAATATCGTTATGATGTTCCTTTCTAAGCTACGACCCATGGCAATGTTGGAAGTAAAACCGCCGCATTCAACATCCTGTAGAACTTGCGAGTTTGAGATAAGTGCTGCATAAACTGTTCGTCCGACTCTTCAAATCGGCGCTTCTTGTCCTGGATGAGTCGTGTCTGTTGCTTCCTCAGTCGTGTGTAGTTTTTCGCGGTCTGCCGAGTCTCACGTCTCACTAAACGTTCTTCACCAAACCGGTACTTTTTTTGGTTACGTGGTTTACGGTCGATAGGTTGCTCGGCTGTGATGCTGATAACTTCTTCCACCATCTGCCTGTGATCTTCTAGGGACTTCGCGTCGGTTGTGTTGTCCTCGAGCAGCGCTTCCACTAGCGCAGCCGCAAAGTCACTAGTTACTTCTGTGAGCATCCGCCGGTCTGTATTGGGCATCGGCGTTGGCTGTCCACGTAGTTTGTTAGTTACGGCATGATTATATTCGAAAAGTGCTTTACATCGATTAGAACGAAGTCAATGGGGGAATTTGTCTGGTGTGGTGATCTCCAGATGTAACTGACACTAGGAGCGTGCTGGAAGAAGGTGCTGCGGATGGTCATATGCTTAGAGGAGGTGAAGTTTATAAACCGAAGGCCATTTGTTAGCTGGTGGGTGCTAAAATTTCCGACCTGAGCATTAAAATTACCGATGATGATTTTAATGTAGTGTTGTGGGCAAAGGTCATACTCCCTTTCCAGCTGCTTGTACAAGCTGTCCATCTTATCATCGGTGCTTCTAAAGTGCAGACTATGCACATTGATAATGCTCAGGTTGAAGAAATTGGCACGTATCCCCTACCGGCACATCCCTTCATTGACCTTCCACCATCCGATCACTTTTTTCCGCATGTCACTCTCCACTAAGAACGCTGTACCAAGGTTATGCTAATCTCCACCGTTTTGGTAGATCATGCAACTACCACGGTAGAGACGTTCCAAGACTCTTCACACCTCTTGAAGAGCTACTACTTCGAAGCCGCGAGCCTTCACCTCTTTCGAAAGAATGTTGGTATGTTGAAGTTTGTCCCAATAAGTGTTCAGTTATTTCGTATATTCCTCACACCTATGTGTTACTTTTTTTCTGTATTCAAAAAGAACGGTCATGTCGTATTGCTTAGAACTAAAGGTAATTTAATCTAGTATACAATACACATTCGTTTCAAAACATTGTCTCCTCCAAACCGTGAAAGGTTACTGGGTGTACTCGGCCAAAGTATGTGTTTTTGATATGTTTCAAACCATGTCCATTGTCCTTCTGTGGAATTCAATTCATACTGTCACCAGATTAGAATAGGACAAGCAAAGTCCACTTAGCTTCCGTTATAGAGTTTGATGCAAATCCAAGTCTTTTTTTATTTATCACAAATTTCAACAAAACCCAAACTCAATTAAACTTTCGATTATCTCGCCACCAAGCCTAATGACGTAGCTCATCGTGACTTAACTTTTAGAAATGACGGGAAGTTTGGTTTTTTTATCGTTGCGGCAGATCATATCATAAGTTCATAGATAATAGATAAGATAGATAGATAGATATAATAGCATAGATAGATCATAGATAAATAAGCCTGTATCTTTCAAATAATCCAGATAACGGGCCGCATCATTTTGTACAGAATCGTAAAGACCATAGCATTTTGACATAAAGAATGACATGAAGGATAGTTTTTTGTGGAACCGAAGCTTTCATTAGGAAAGCAATCTAATCTTTTTGTATGGGGCGATGAAAGCGGATATGACTGGAAACGTCAAAACGCATACAATAAAAACTGACTCACAGTATAATCTTGTCACTGTAACTGTCACTGTTTTTTTTAATTGATCCACTTTTCAAACGCTCTAGATCTATCCAACGCGGTTCTAAATCCGTATGTTACATGCCTCATCTGCTTGTTTATCGGACTCAAAAACTATCGCTTTATCTGCGATATATTTGTATATTATTTATGTATGATATATATATAAAGTATCACCCTACTCCAGAGCAATGGATAGGCGATTCAGTCAATGATCGTGTCAGTTTGATTTTACAATATCTATGTGTCAATTTCAAAATTCCTTGCCTTTCGTGAAAGTTCATGCGTCTTTGTTATTGTATGAGTTAAAATCCTCGTTAAATCGTTGTCGGTTGACGAATTAATTCAAAAATATTAATTAATAAATATCAATAAACACTAAACGGGACATGATGGTAGCAGAGCCGGTCTTCGAACGAACAGACCGGACCAAAATCCCATCCGGACCAAACCCCCGTAGCAAGGACTGACTATCCGACTACGTGGTAAAATAAGTCAAAACGACCAGGCCGTTCTAACGAATAACAAAAATTAACATTAAACATAAATCGAATGGCTCCAAAACACTATCTTATGTAGCTCCAAGTGTGTTTTCAATCCAATGGAGTTCAATGTGTAGTCCAATGGAATAAGATAGACATATCCCAAACATAGTCCCCTGACTTCTACAGTCCGTAACCTAACTGTATGAAGAAGAAGTACCTAACTATATCACACCTAGTGATTTGCTAACAAAACAAAAAAAGCTGGAGAAATAGGAAAAAATATGTTTTGCAAAGTTGTTAAGGTTAAAAAATATATTTTTTTGAGGGGGACACATATTTCTACGCACGCTTATACATATTTATTTCTAAACATTGAAAATTAAGTCTGATTTTTTATAATTTTTATGTCTGAATTTCGGCTACTCTAGCACGTTAGAAGCACGTTGCATCGAAAAATTTGCATTTTTTCTGTTTTAATTTTATTGTTGTACACGTTGTAGTTTATGTAATCACAATGTTAAAACATATTTTGAAAGGTTACGTTAGGAACCTGGGTAACAGTTGTAACGTACAATTCCTTTTTTCTAAGGAGTTCTTTTTATTGTTATAATATCTGTTTGATTTTTTTCTATTCTTCTTCTTCTTTTCTATTCTATTTTTGGATCGTTTATCGATCATTTGAAAACATATGTTAAAGTGTGCGTAGATTTACTCCATAAAAAGATGTTCTTTTTTAAGTATATTGCTGTTCTCAAAAAACTTATGTGTCTTATAGGAATGTTACAGACTGTATCTTCTGAAAAGGTTTTTAAGTATTTGAGTTATGTGTTTCCAATTCTTAAACTCAGCTCAAACCGAAAAATCAGCCAGCATTACTTGTTTTCGCTAGATTAACTATTTCCAGTTTGCTTAGACATATCCTGTGTCACAAGTATGTTCCTTTTCGGTTCCGGTATCAGCAAATGGTGGTGAAATATTCCATAAGCTGTTTTTTACAACAACTTCTAGAATCTTTTGCAGTATGTTTAATAAATTTACGGGGTAAATCTCTTCCATTTTGACAATGCTTGACACTTTCTCTGCTTTGGCACTGATCTTAGATACCAGTCGAAATGTCTTAGATACCAGATAATGTCGAAATTGTGTGAAATTGGTTATTGCGTGAAAACAATCTGGAATCACCCGATAATTTATGTTATTGATATCTTCTGAGTTATTTAGTTTGAAGCAAATGGACCTTAGTTTATTACAATCGATTTGTCGGAAATGAAATTAGAGTGTAACCGAACTCATTGATCGCAGTTTTGCCGATTCATTTTATAGAGGCATACTGAAATGAATTTCTTTTATGATATTGATTATTTAACAAATGGGTCTTCAACAATGTACAATATATGAAATTTGTTAAGGTTTTTACTTAGAATAACATTGTAATTGATTGATTGTTTTGTTTATTACAGGTATTCTAAATCTGACGGTTGCAGTAGAAGTTCACTTCGAAACACCCGACAGTGGATTTTTTCTGAAGCATTCTCCACGACAAAGTGCATTGGCATCAATCGTTTCGAGTGCAACATCTAACAATGGCAAGGTACGATCAGTTAATGGCGATTCCTTGCTTTCGGTGGATCGATTTACGGTAGTACAAACTTGTCAACCAGTGTCTGTGCGAGCCAGCTATGGGCCTTTCTCAACGAAACAAACAGTACCCGCACGATACATCGTTCCCGATGTTCTGGAAACCACGAACCTTGACGGAAACTCTTCACAAAATACCACTGCCGCATTGATGGACTTGCAGCAGCAATCTAATCTGCATCTGGATATATCAGCCCATGTTGTACGGAGCACAGTTGCCCGTGATTCACCGGTGCTTCGTGTTTTGTTTCATGCCGGTGCCGATCCTGGTGGTCATTTGCAGCGACAAAAAATATGCGTACTATTGCACGCTTCAATGGGTAACAGAATCCCACTTAAAGGCAAATGTATGCCTGAAGGAGAAGATGGTGTATGTGTGGCGGAAGTAGTAATACCATCCAACTGGTGGCCGGCACTACCACCTCCAGAAAGAGATGGCCGCCTATCCAGCACTCCACCAAAAAGCCCACAAAGATTAGTACAAGTATCTTACAGTGTGTTTGAACCTCCTGCTAGGAGTCCTGAACTTTGTGAGCCTAAAGTGCAGATTCAACCGCTAACACCATTTGCAAAAATTCCTCTAAGTCAATCTCAATTGCCCTATAAAGAACTTCGCGCTGATAATACACTTACGATGATGGTACCACAGATACCATTGTACCCTCTTTCAAAAATACACGTTCCAGTTTTTCTTCATCCGGAAAATGGACAAAATATTGCAGTATTCATAGTAAGGTACGTAGATCATTACTAATCATAAGCAACCTATATAAATTTGCTTTTAATTTCAAATTTCTTCAGCTTTACCTACATGTACACAATATTTACATATACATATTTAAAAATATTTTTATTTTTACAATTTTAAACTTATACAACAAATATATGTAAATATATTTATATCTACACAATTTTTAACTTTTTTATATCATTCCGGATTATTTGGGTAGAAATTACAATAAGTCTGAAAAAATGTAAATATTTGTATAATTTCAGAGCTCGCGTAAAAGCCGGAATGCGTATCCTTGGTGCTGTAGCATCATCAGATGAGTGGAACGTTTCAGTAGAGAAGGAAAACACTAAACACACTGTGGCTCGGGTAACTGCATTTCGCAAAGATCAGGATCCAGACAGTCCTACGAGAGGAATACGTTTTGATGATGTATCTTCGAATGAGGGGTATGTAGCGTTATTGGTAAATTGGATATATTACGTATACACACACATGTGTAAAGCTACAATTATTTTTAAATTTTAGTGTTGTTGAAGTTTTTTCATGGTTACTTGAAGTTTCTAATGATACCAAGGAATATTGGGATGGTGGAAGAATCATTTGGTCCGTTAGCTATGTTCACGATGGACCAAAAATGAAAATAGATTTGTCGACCGAATCTTCACTGATCAGCGGTACTGGATTGCAAGACGAGAGTCGGAAAAAGATTGTGGCAAAACTTGAAATACAAAAGGATGATATTCAAGCTGTATTGCCTATTGCGAAGGTAAATAAAATTCATCTGTGAAACGGGTAGAAACAACAATATTTATGATTTTGAATTTACAGAATTGGGAACTTATGAATACGGCTGTTCTTACCGGTAGACAAGTATCACAGGCCATGAAAGTATTCATAGTATCACAAGCTGGCAAAATGGCTGATGTCACACTTCAGAGTTCATGCCAGACAGAAGATGAAAGTGTGATAAAAGTAAGTGAAAAGATGTAACTAATGATCGAACTTACGAAATAATTAAAAAAAAATCTTCTTTTTCTTTTCTCAAAGGTATCTTCGTCATGTAGCTCTGTTTATGTAGATGGGTCAGAAGTAAGAGGTTCATCCAATGCTTCAATATTGGTAAAATATGGAACATATTCGGGACTGGCTCGGTTCACCGTATGGATGCCTGAATTTCCCTTAGAGGTATCCGTCGCCGATTTTCGATTATCTCAGATCAAAGGTTGGAAAATTCCGGACGATCATAGCACGTAAGCATAATTTCACGTACTTTTTAATATATATTTCTCATGGCATTACATTCTGAACAAACTTACATTAGCAGTGCAAATGGAAAACCAAATCGGCGCAGGAAGCGAGCATATGGCAATGGTGGTGCATGGGGTCATCATAATGACGATTTAAGCAATGGAGTTTCACCAGAAAGAGGTGTGTGTCGTGCGAGATATCAACAAAGTCCGGTGGAAGTATATGCGAGATTCGTAGCAGTGGATCAGGATTCAGGACGTGTTAGCTATTTAATTTCCCGTCGAACTGGGTTGCGGGTTACGGATTTGGTTCAATCGTTACTGCGAGTAGCAGATCCAAAAATTGCTAGTCTAAGAGGACGAACACTTCAAGGGCGTGCCATGGGCCGTACGGATGTTCAGGTAAATCATGCAAATGTATCATGGTACAACATTACACAAACATACAATTTACGTTTTTTCAGGTTCTATCACCAATCAATGGAAGGGTAATAGGCGCTCGCGAAGTGCGTGTGGGTAGTGACAAAGTAACCATAACGCGGTTGATGGTTAAAGTGGTTTCCGGATTACAATTATCAATATCTGGTGACGGTTCAATCGACAGTGGATATATTGCCGAGACCTCGGTTACACGCAGGTTAACTGCACAGTATCAAGAAGGGCTTCTTGATATTGAATTAGAATTTTCCGATGGATCCAGAACACCTCTCAGGTTAGTAATGCAAACATATTACCTATTTAGGTAACATCATGCGTACTCAATTAATCCACACTGGTCTGACATGGTTTGTCATTTTGTTTTCTTTCTACAGGGATATTTCTGTCGATGATTATTTCCTCCTGGTCGAAAGTCTTGATACGGAAGTAGTTGCCTTTGCACCAATGCTTGCATCGCATCATCCAAGAGTGATAGCAGTTGGTGAAGGAAACGGGGAGTTATTAAGAGTTACCTTACTGCTTTCCGAGGAATGTCGTATTCGTCGAAATATGCCGGTTTCCAAACAGGTGCACTTTAAAGATACAAATCTTTAAACATACTACAATTACATAAGTTACATTTTTCATTTTATCTTAGGGTATTAAGACATCTGTTGGTCCGTTAGTTAGTGCACTTGCATCTGTTCAAGTTGATTTCAGTGGATCGGATACGAATACCAGGACAGACACGTTACAGAACGATGGCGCTGTGGGGCGTGATCGTAACAAAATGGGAAAAGAATTAAATGACTTAGAGGATATACTTATTGGGATTCCGCTGCAGGATGATAATGGCCACGAAACCGCAGCTGTTGTGCATTCTTCCAGCAAGCATCATCGAGGGAATGTAGGCGGTGGCATTATCAGCAGTAACAGCGGGATGGTCGGAGTTTTCTCATCCAATAAAAGTATGGTTCATGGCGATGCATCCACACTTGAGATAGGCATGTACATTGTGTTAGCTGCCTTTTGTTTGGCCATTGCCGTATTTGTGGTGTCATGTGTGGTATACGCGTCTAAGTACCGACCAGTAATGATCGATGCAAATGGTGATGCTAGTGTACGCGATGGTATGGGACATTCAACTGTGTTTGATGTTGGAAAAGGTAACGAGTCCTGTGCTACCAATGCGCATGATTGGGTATGGTTAGGCCGGGCAACTGTTGATCGATCTAACGCGGATGTTTTAGAAGCGGGTGCATGTCAAAAAGGTAAGTAAAGGCATTGTATTATATAATCGTTGCTAAATACTAATGCTTACGTTTCTTTGCGATCACAGATTCACGGATGAACATAATCAGCAATCCTATGAATTCTAAATACGATGATATGGGCGAACACCACGTACAAATTAACAGCTTCGATAATCCCAATCATATTCAATTACCATCAGCTGTAGCAGGTACTCGTACAGGTATCGCAACAAACGACAAATCGGTTACTCCAATTAATTCCTGCACATATAAAACACGTGATCGGTACAATCGTGCAATACAGTAAGATTAGTAAATTCATCTGGTGAACAAAATTAGACGTTTAATTACAATTTACTTGTTTTTAGTGATGAGGCATCTATACTGCCGCAACGTAGTATGGCAACGACGGTGGTTGATCGAATCGAATACCGTCCACCAGTGCCACCGCATCGTAATATAGGAGTAACTGCTCATGTTTCTAATAAGGTAAGGTTTATTTCTTTTTGTAACGCTGTAACAATAGAACGTATTTTCGTAAAAGCATATTTCACCTAGCATAGAATAATCATAACCGAATTATGTGGCTTTTTTTTACAATAATACGTTTTTCCATATATTTGGTCGCAATAATCATTTAGCAACTGCCTATTGACACCGTTCCGCAGTTGAAGGTATCTAAGCGTTATCATCATCGTCCTCCCAGGAATAGCGGTGGAGTAGCGCTGAGTAATGTGGGTAGCAGTTGCTCGAGCACGAATCCCGCATTTGATATACAGTTACAAAACAGTTCTGGATTGCAACAGCGTAACATAAATCATACTCAACAGCAACTAAACTTGGCCCTCTTCAATGGTGGTAACAATGGTAACTCTAAAAATGCAAAACAATTTGAAATTATGCATCCGATACCGACTAGAAAAACGAACAGATCACCGCACTCGTTTGAAAACATGGGCTTCTGTATCACCTCCCTATCTAATACTGAAAATTATCAAAATGGCGATAAACACCATCAACAACATCGGCCACCAAAAGAATTGCATATGGCTGAACGCTTGGTAGAACAACCCAATGGCCAACAGACGGCATTTAAATTTGACACAATAAATCAACATCAAAAATATCATCAGCCATTTGAATGTCCTAAGTCCCCAATACAATCACTCGAGACTGTTGCAAAGCCAGGCGATCGAAGAAGTACTGGTTACAGTCAACAATTCCAGCAACAACTGAATAAATCGTCTGATGATATAGGCCGCGTTGGTAAACCGAAACACATCGATGAGGAAGCAAGCCAAAAAAGCGTATCTCTCTCCTCAGATGACGATGGTGGCTTTGCCCCAACTGTTGAGCAGTCGTGTAGAAAAATTAATGTTAACGTGGAAAGTATTACGCCAGCCTATGTTGCGTCTATGATAGCCGCAACGAAAGAAGCTAACAAAAAACCAACTGTCGTGGGAAATCCGATGTTTTCAACAACACCTGACAGTGAATTGGGACCTGGGGAAAGTCTAGGGTTAGATGATCTAGACATGGATTACGAACAAATTATGCATTACTTCGATAATCTGAAGGTATGCTCACAAGTACTGCGCGATGCATGGTAAACTAAAGTAAAATTTACTTTTTCTCTTGTTTTAGGAATCGAACGCCTGAGTGCAGGAGATCATTGCAAAAATTCGCGAAATATTAGCCACATTTCAGCAACAGTATAGAAACGTGGCGAAAACACCGCTGTCCAGTCCAACTTGTATTCCCGGTATAAAAGATCCTAACTTTGAGCAGTTTTTTGAACATTTAAGTGAATCGTACGCATAAAAATGAATAAGGCTATTGTAGGTTTTACTGCACCAACGCAACATCTGCCTCATAGAGCTGGAAAAAGTTATAGCAAAGTTGTCATTTACCAGGCAAAATACCGAATGATGTAATTACAAAACGTCCGTACAAAGTGACCACAATCAGCGATTGTGATTTATTGTTCTTAGAAATATTTTTGAAACATTTATTTATTATTAGGTGCCATATCACCTAGCGAAGCTTAGTGTAATAGCATTTATTATCTTCATACATACCAGCGTTCGAGCGTGCTTGAAGCGAAAGAAATGAACAATGTATATTTTTATTATAATTATAAAGAATCTCAATGCATAACGTAGTTGAAGCCACAGCATAGTTCATTTTCGTGTAATGTTAAATAAGTCTCAGGTTTTAGTTGTAGCTTTTTCTAATGACTATGAACCATTCAGTCGATGCGTGCTACTGGTACTTTGCTGCGTAAGAACATTTGTTCAAATGTTCAGTTTATATTATCAGTTGCAACATTTATTTTATCCCGTGTGCTGCTATCTATGATTTCAATTCTTACCTGACTAAATTTACACAAAGAGCGGATCTACAAATTTTGCGAATTTGCAGTGATCTAAACAAAAGCTATCGAAAATCTCAACTTACTAACAATAATATCGTCGAAGTCAATAGAATAAATATACATAACTATAATGGATTATTGCACCTGATGTCATGTGAGCTTACAAAGCAAAATTCACGCATTGAATTGGAAAACGTAAAATAATTTAAATATAGTGCTATCCGGTATGACATTCTACACATACTTCGAATGTTGTACATTTGCTGTACTAAAAATATAATATATAATTATAAAAGCAGCATGACCAGGTTAGTTCACGGGAAAGCAATACGTGAAGTACTGAGTGTGTACGCTTTGGTCTTGTACAAATATGATGCATGAACATGTAATTTTTGTACTGCAAAAAATCGTACTGTTCTTCTATAACGCAATCACCCAGTGTAAAAACTAAACAAACGTAACATAATCATAACAAACGTCAATCGAACTATTTGGAATCTGTTTCACTAAGGCAATGCGTCCGTGTTACTGAAACAATTTCACTGCCGTTGTTTTTTTCGGTACTTCATTATTAGTACCACGATGAGCGTAATGAACAGAATTGTATAGCCATAATTATTTTGATGAAGAAAGTTTGAAAGAGTGTATATTGTACTGCACTTTCGACATATGTATTCAACCAATAAAGCAAAATTAAAAGCAGCAAATGCACGGACAGAATTTAACAAAATAATCACGATTATCTATGCATAATACCGCAACAATTTAGCTAAATGAGTCAGTGACCAAAATAAATGTATATAAATCTATGTGTGTAAATGACGTGGTTTGCAAACAAGCACACCTGCTTGTTTATTAACTTGATAAATTTAAATTGCAAAAACTTTGTGAGCTTTGCAACAAATCACATTAAATTCTTTGGACGTGTTTTGAGTAGATCTGCAATAAAGAACTGCTTTTTGGATGCTGCATATTTTGAACATATAAAAATATTACGGCTGGGAGAGTTTCGGGAAAATACTCTTATTATAAATGAAGTATTGAAAACAACGCATGCTATGTGTATTGGTTTGGTTATCGCTGGAATTAACATTCCGCAAATTGTTAGTTATTGGAAGAACTATTTTAAGTACTTATACATACTCACAATCAATGTACAAACATTTCTGCTGCAGCATTAACTGAAAAGGTGAAAATGTAATGTTTATACTATGCAAGGAAGTTTCATAATATATTTTGCTAAGCTTTAAGGAATATGTTTGTTCATTACCTTATGATCAATATCTTGTAGCAACCAATCTCTCCCTATTATTTTTTTTAATGCGACTATCACGAATACAATACAAGAACAAAAAAATGAAAATTTCTCACCATTTTAATCTATGTATAATTAAATTATAGCTCATAAGACTACTAATATCTTATGCAAGATAGTAAAACCTTCATACCAAAAATTAGCTTTACAATATTTATAAATCACGTGTAAATGACTTACTACGTGATATTCAACACCCGCACATGTAATCAGACCTCCTCTGGTCGTACATACCATCGAACAGTTTTGTTGAACTAAAATCACTAAACTCTATTCCTGGTAATATTTGTAACCTTTTCTTTAAAAATAAACCAGTGCCATAAAAAGTGATTTGCGAAATAGAGTAAAGGATCTAATTTTAGTACAGAAACCCCATGTTTTGGAAATAGTTGATCAGTTTTTTTAAACAAGTTTATCACATGCAAGTAAAACATTATAGAATTAATAGATTATCGAAAAATATTATAATCTTTCTTTCTGTGGGACATTATTGTTATTAGCTTGTTTTTTTCATCGAGTTTAGAATGTTCGGGTGGTTGCTATTCTTTCAGTTAATCGATTATTTTGCTACCTATTTTATGTAGCTTTGGATATCAAAGCGATTCGGTTTTTTAATAGTTTCAATTTACATAACTCATGGATTTCGGACTACTTATCTAAATACCACAACACCTTTACAATTTGCGCTTCCATGATAATTTTATGTTTACATTCACTACGCCGATGAGCGTCATTCGTTAACAGAACACACTTCTGTCACTTCATTTCAACATCAAAATGTTATAAAGCTTGTTGTCGATGTTTATTTCTATACTATTAAGCAAATGTTTTTCTCTGCTTTAATTTTCCTCACAGCGCAGAAAAATGCACAAGAATTTATGTTTAATTTTTTTAAAAGACGAGTTCATAATTTTTCCTACATTCACTTACAGATAGGAATCATTTCATAATTTGTATGAAGCCGTCTCGTAGGCCGTCACATAATATCTGTTAGCCATGAAACATTAAAGGATAGCTCCCAATTAGATGTTTTGCTTGATTATTCTTCCACAGCAGTGTTTTGTATTGTTTTATACAGATTGTGCGACGTTCTAAAGAGCTCTCTCTCTCTATAATTCTACACAACGTATACCCGGAATGGAAAAAAAACAAAGCCAATATATGAAAACAAGGATCAATAATAAACAAAAATAAAAAAAACGAGTATTAAAATAAATTGCTTCGCTTAAAAGAAAATCAGTCCATTACATGTATTCCTGCTAATAAATGGATTACGAATTGTTTTGTTCATCTACTACTTATATTCAAAAACTGCAATGTTTAACTCGTATAAAACCAACAAAATTGTATAATATTTAAAAGAGCTTGAATATACACGTAAACGCGCTATACATTTAACATGCAGAAACTCAAAAATATATAATATAATTATGTAATACATTTAGCAATATCTAATAACGATTATTTTTAATCATACACAAAACTCTTTATTTGAAAAACGTTTCTTCTTATTAATATAAATCACCCAATTTTGTTTCCTGTATCAAAAATGTAGCAAAAAAACTCAAATGGAAAAATGGAAACTGGATATTAAAACATTGTTAGTTTACACGTTAATTTATTAAGCAATGATGCAAAACAACCAAGACAAAGATGAACGTGTGGCCATTAATCGGCCATGTGGAATACAAACGTTATATATTTAACGGAAGCATTAATGCGTGCAAGACAGAATAAAAGTGTGCAGCAGCGCGCAATTACAGAATGGAAATGAAACATAGACTAAAAAACATTCTATAGGAAAACATATGCGTGAACTTAAGTAATGCTTAGAGTACTAAATTGGATGTACATTTGTGTGTCTGATATTGCTTGATGCCATAAAATGCTCAACTGTTATAACCAACAAACATCACAGACGAAACATGCATACTCATACCTACTGCAATAGAAATACAAAAACAAACTTGAGTAACAACCATTAGAATAAAACAAAATGAAAGACGGCAAGTGGTCAATAAAAAGTCACTAACATGGAATCTTATTTACTGGAGAAAAAAGAATAATGTTACTCCGAAAATCGAACTATAAGGTGACGATTTCTAGTAATATTACTTGATGAATTTGCCAAACTTTAAGTAGTTTAACCGTAAAAAGCGCTTTGGTCTGTTTTCAGCAAAATGGAATATCACTTAGCGAATAGCGAATTGCCTTAGCCATATCGTTTATACTTCATACTGAAGAGCTGAAATATAATCATGGTTAAAGGATCAGAAAAAAAAATCACGCTGAACTAAGAGGAATTAGCTTATTTTTAATTCCTGCTATCCAAATAACTAATAAACTTTCCATAATTTATATTTGTTCACTGCATTTGAAAATTTGAGGACTGCCGTTCGCAGAATTCCTTTGAGTATCTATGAACTGTTATTTTTCCTAAAAGCTGCGCATTGCGAAATCGCGTATATCGAGTATGGCGTACTACAGGGACTTGCTGTATAGTATACAGGTTTATGCGTATAGAGTAAATTAACAAGTAGCCGTGAGAACTTTTTTGGCAGTTAGATGAAAATTGTTTACGTTTATCGTCCATACAAAAGTGTTGCTATGCAGAGACGAATCTTCCGAAGTGCGGACTAACCGGTCATTTCAAACTCAAACTCCTTTCCTTAGGTTAAACAAGTATTTGTAAACCCCTTGAGGGAAACAAAAAAACATTTTGGGGTTCGAACTTCAAGTGACGAAGTTACGAAGTGGTGGTTCCTAAAGCATTTGATCCATATCCGGTTGATGCAAATGGTTACCGCCTGACCGTATCACCCGACAAATGGGTGATGTGCTGTACAAAAAGCCAAGTAAGCTTTGACAGCGGCCCCACGGCAACGGTTGCGATTTTTGACACGGCGCCGAACGTGTTGAGTCTCCGCCGTCAAGAGGGACTCCGAAGAGAGATAGAGTATAAAAAGGTTTTGTATTTGCCTCTCATGGCCTTAAAGAAGTTGAATTAACCACAGTTGCTACGTATAGTGCGTATTTTGTTAGTTAGTTCTTGTAAACACTTTTTCATCTAAATGTCAAAATCAAGCTCAACATGGCGAGCTAGACCTAGTGATCGACTTGTATACTATATAGACTTTGAATGTACCATTTACTCGGTATTTATTTTTTGGGTTTCTACCGGGTTTTTTATTTCGAATTTACCCGTAGAAAAAATGGGATTTTTTTCTATCGCTTCCAAAAATTGCCTTCCTAATCGACCATTCTTTTATCTATTCGTAATGTAGAGTGTTAGTTCGTAGGCGTTACTCATCCGATTTATTTTCCCCTTACATCAGATAGATAAATATTTTACCCTTAGATTGTGTTTCTTACCGTACCCTCTTCTTACCCTTCTGAATGTTGGATGACGGAGGCTCTAGAAAAAGTTAGCAAACAAAAGTTTAGTTAAACAAATCAATTAGTCTCTAATAGATTGCTCAAGTTTTCATGCTCTTACTAGATGTGCTTAGGTTAATATGATAATCTAAATTTTAAGTTATTGGTAGTATGTAACAAGTAGACTTCCAGTTCCATTTTGCGTTTTAATTATATTACACTATTTCATTAATTTCCGAATGGATTGTTCAAATTGTCACTTTAATGTGTAGCGTTAAAAAAAAGGTTTAATATCCTTGCTGGTCGATATTACGCTGCTGAGTCCTCCGTCGTACGGAATACTTGATGGTCCCATGGCACGATCGCTCGAGTTCTCTTCCTTTACTCGCCAGCCGTTGTTTCCCATCAGTGAAGCACTGAAGAAGTTCACGTCAACGATTGAGCCCCGTGGCCGTTCCATGTATTCCCGTTGCCTTGGTTTAGCAGGACAAGTCCAAGCGACGCTGCTGCATCCATGACAACTGCCCTGTTGACCTGTTGTATGTCGTTGTCGCGTAGGTTCATGCCCCATGCTCCAGATCAGGCATTGACGTCGCCACCGATGACCGTGTCTCGGTTTCGTGGAAGCTCTGCCGCGATCTTCGTCCGTTTTTGCTTGTAGTCCAGTGGTACCTTAGTATTTCATCAAAAATACCGCGATCGGACCCGTGGCTGGTACCTGATCAGATCTTCATCCTTATTCAGACAACCGGTCACCATAAGTCTGAAGTTGTTTCGGTGACCTGCTATCTCTAGGTGAAACTTTCTTCCGGGTCCGTAACGTACTGTGGTTTCTTGAAGTTCTCGCACCCGCTGTTCCTCCCAGAGTTGTTTCTTCAACTGCGGTGAACTTTTTTCTCCTCCCGTCTGAACCGCGTGCATTCCACTGCGCATACCCGTGTTCAATGCCGCTGCTTCATTGCTCGGTATACGCAGTTCATATGTTCGGTAACTTTTCTACATTATTCGTTGAACTAGCCAGATCTGGTGTTGCCCCGTCGTGGTGGCTGTAGCATAATTGATAATGTTCGTTTTTAGAGCGTTTCACCTTTCGCTCGTAGTTGTGTATTCATTATCTGGTAGAAGAGCCTAACTTATGGCGGTTGCTAATGCCTGTTTGACATTATTGTCGAGTTCGTGTTGAATCGAACCTGCGAGTTTACTTCACCTCCTTTACCGTGAACGACGATTCTGCAACATATTACTAGGCTAACCAAACAGTGTTCGGAATCGATATTGGCACCTCGATATGTTCCTTATTCCTCGATATGTGTTCGATATGTGGCTCCTTTGATACTCATGACTTTATATCATGAAGCATGAACCTTGGGCAATGGCCAATGGTTTTTTTTAGTGAAACAACCGTTAAACAGGTATTTTTCCGTTAATGAGGCTATTATTGAAGAATCTCCCTCGCATACGTAGGGTATATAGCCAAGTCATCAATTATTATGTAAACATTCAGCATGAATCCGAAGATTTTCGCAAATATAACAATGTACAGTCTTTTTTCGTGCCAGAGAAATTCGCGGAACTCGAATTCCCTTTGCAATATCGTTTTTCTATTTGATTTCAGAGATGTATTTCTTTTTTGCCTGTCGAGCTTTTTCGAGCACGGTCAACTATACGTTGCACTTTCGCTTATGGAGTAGTAGTAGAATATTGAACCATTGAAATTACCAAAGTCGCGTTGGGTCAGGGTTTTAAAAAACAATTGGTGATACTTTATTTCTAACACTATGCCCATTCAAGCGGGCTGCTACTTCAGAACTGATTGTCTTGGACGCTGTTGGCTTCGATGGTGGTGAATCGTCGATATCGCTTGCGCTGCGATTCCCACGGTTTGGGGTTGATTCCGCAGACCGTGAAACATACGTGTCGATGGTGTCATCATCCGATGCACGGGTAGCAGTCGCTAGGTGTCCCAAGGTGCACGCGTAATTACCTGATGCTCTTGTTGACGCGGTAACTTGTATAAACAATCAAACTTTAATTACTATGTCTACGATATCTGTTTATCTGTTTCTGTTTTATGATTGTTTAAACTTCTAAAGCCTAGCGATTCCATATTCAACCTATGCTTGGATTTCAATCAAAGTATTTCATATGGAGTTTGTTTGCATCATATGCTCCGGGTCTTTAGTTTTTATAAACATTGACACATTAAGACACAGAACTACCAGTAACATAAAATTAGTACTCACTATAGTAGGCAGAGCCACCGCAGTTCAAATTTCTTACAACTTTAGGCTAAGAAAAGAAAAATGCTCTATCGTAAAATACTCACATTAACTCAACTAACTAAGAAAATAAATAACATAATAAAATATCCGGAAAAAGCTGGATAATGAAAATGTTAACGACACAAATACCTGTATCTAGTCACCTAATTAATTAAAAACCACATTTTTTTCGTAACGTCTTACTCGAACGTCACATCTTGCTTGAAATATAATGCAAATGAAAAACTATATTTTGACATGGGACGTTTGAAGGCTGCTTAAAGGTAATTTTAAAGTTCGCGGAACTACACAGTTGGTTATCTACTGCAAACAACCTAATTGAAGAACGATCTTTAGCGTTGCCAAATTGGCTACAAATTAAGCAAATCCGGCTATTTTTGCTGGTACAATATCGTTTATACTTCAAAGCTATAGAGTGGACTTCCTTCTGTGCATTTTATGTATAGAGCAACTCGGGCGTTCGTATAAAGAAAACATGAATAAACATTAAAAACTGTTATTTTCAACGAAAATGCAGGCATTTAAAAAATAGTAATTTGTCTACTTTTAATTTGTTGTTTGTTTTATTTAAACCAAGATTTTGTGTAACAGATTTCCCGAGTTTCGCGACACCCGAGTCACGCGAATTTAAAAATTTTGATAGCTTGTGTAATTTTGCATTCGGATGTGAATATTTTATTTGTCAAATTTACTGTAAATTTGTACAGCGGTAATATAGCTGCAATATCGTATTGCGAAATAAATCGATTTGTTTCATGTCCAAAAGAAGCCGAAATATATGTAATCATCTGGGCATATCGCAACATCGATTGGAAATGGCCAAATTTTCCCTTAGAAATGTTCCAACCAAGTTGACAACCTCGTTGGTTGGAATGGGATCCAACTATTGAGGTGCCTTCTGTCGAGAAACCCAACCAGTAAAGGTTGACTGTATCTGTGATGAATGAACTGTGGCACGTTTTCCCCGTTTTCGTAGTTTCTTCCGAAGCCCAAACACACAATCGCGATCGGGTTATTGTAGGGGAAATTACTCCCCAGTACGCACCTCAAAAGTTAAGTAATTATTTGTGCCTCCTAACGAATGCACTTGACTAAGATGAAGATATACAGCTGATCTAAGGAAAATTTCTTGAACACAGCATGATTTGAGGTTAAAAAATGCGAAGCTGCATAATCTTAAGGGGAGGCAGTTGATGGTTTAGTTTATGCACTCAGTTTATGCAGTTATTGCAAATATTAGGTACAATCTTGAAAATTTCCACGTGCAAACAAGAACTTTGGATAGCCTTAGGAATAGTAACGAAGGAAAATCGAAACAGTAGTATTGAGTCGTGATTGACTCGATGATTGACACAAATTGTGAATCATTTTTATTTTGTAATAAACGCGTATTTTTAATGTTTTTTTCAACTTATAGTTTTTGTTTTATTTGTTTCACGCATTTTATTTGTATTTAAATTTATCATCTTTGTTTTGAGATTGGCTTACATATTAATTTTCATACCTGGACACCCAAAGTGACTTAAAACTCAAAAAAATTATCTTACATTTTTCTAATGCATGTTTGGTAATATAAGTAAACAATACATGTATTATTATTAATGGGGGAATGGTGGATTAATGGTAAAAAAACATACAAATGTATATGAGAAGTGTTTTTTAAAGTTTTTTTAGGAAAACATAAATACGCAATATTTCAGATGAAATTGAAATACAGGGTATTGAGTACCGATGGCTTTTTTGTTGATTTAAATTGGCATGCTCTTATTGGTTATGGTGCATTGCACTGCGAAACAATAAAACTGTATGCACAGCAATCAAATTAGGCTCTATTTTTCTTGATATAAATCTAAAAAAAAATTAACGGCTTTTTCAATTCTCACGCTCTCTTTCAAGCTCTCTTTCTCCATCCCTTTTTTAAAGTTGATCACTCTCCAACATTCTCAGGTGTCTCTTAGCTTGCAGCAAAAAAACATAAGCCGAGAGCATAAAAGCCGGTTTAATTCTCAACTACTTCCCCTCAACAACGTGTTCTCGTAACGCTTAAACATCTCCAGCGCTGCGTCGATGAAATCTATACACAATCCGTCAGCAGTGTATCTTTATCTCATTCAGGTGCATGCGTTTGGAGGGTAAGGCGCACGCGTAATTTACTTAAGCTATGGAACACACCTTGGGAAGCGACTTCCCCTACTTTTTACCACGACCGCGATTTTGTGTTCGGGCCTCAGGAGAAACTATAAAAGTGGAAGGATATACCGATTCATTCATTACAGTTGTGCTTTTTATCATCGTTGTAGTTTGGAAACGTACAGGGTCCCGCAACTAGCTCTGCTTGGTGATTCAGATTCGACTATTAGTGTCTTAAGTGCTACACGCAAAGTGTTTGCATGTGCGCACTTAAATTGTACAATCGAGTGGGAGTTAAGCTTTGGATCGTTACCGTGTGCAGTGTGTGTCATTATTGTGAGCTTCAGAAGCAGATAGTACGAAGTGATGAGAATTTCTTCTACGACTATATGTGATAGCGTTGCTAAAGCGGCCAACAAGTGATATCATTTATTTCTGTTCCATACAAATCGAATGTGATAAAGGTTTCCTACACAGTGTGTTTGATTCTTCTGCCGCCATATTTTGGGTTCATGAATATTAATTATAGTGTTGCATTTACTATACTACAAGAAATAAACGCCTACAAATTGCTCAAACGTACGCAAGTGTCGCTTGTTGCGAAAAATGTTCATCGATTCGTATATCGTCGGGTTGATGCGCAAAGAGTTCTTTGATCCATTAAACGCTCGAAAAACGTTGCTGGTGTTTTGTTGTGCGCTGTCCTGTGTTTTGTTCGTGCAATATTTGTTCAACTTACTTAGCCAAATAAAAAAACTGCCACCGGGTCCGTGGGGTGTGCCAATCTTTGGGTACTTGACCTTTATCGGTCATGAAAAACATACTCAATATATGAAACTGGCCAAAAAGTATGGTGCACTGTTTAGTGCCAAGCTTGGAGCCCAGCTAACGGTAGTAATAAGCGACTACAAAATTATACGCGAGGCATTTAAAACCGAGGAATTTACTGGCCGTCCCCATTCACCATTGCTGAAGACGTTAGGAGGATTCGGTACGTAGTACATATAAAACTATTTTCCATGTAACAAATGGTACCCAATTCCTTGCAAGTGTGTGTCATTGTGTTTGTGACTGAATACCACCATCAGAAGCAATATAAAGTTTATCTTTCTTGCATATGTCTTAAAGAGACGAATGCCGTCGAAAGACGCAAAGTCTCTAAAGCCAACACAACAACAATTGCATATGGCTGAGATATGAAAGATCAAAGATGGATATAGGGTATTATTCTTATTTATCCTACATATCCTTTTTAATTATCTTTAATTATCTTTTAAGAGTGCTATTCGAAAAATACTTTAACATTCATGTTGAAGCCTGCATTATCATATCGTTTTGATAACTTAAAGAGTAGCAGCGCTGGAATGTAGAAGCAACGCAGCATGCCCTGCATTCATGTTCGTAATTAATATTTAATTTGATATTATGAATAGTATTGAAATGTGCGTTGGTACCATTTTCAAACTTATTTACATTATGCTGCATGTTATGGTCATTTATGGAAACCGGTATTGTGGAAGCTTTCAGTTGTAGCAATTGTTGTTTTTTTATTATACCTAGGCATCATCAACAGCGAAGGACCATTGTGGAAAGATCAGCGCCGTTTCTTGCACGAAAAGCTTCGAAATTTCGGCATGACGGTACTCGGCAATAAGAAACATCTCATGGAAAATAGAATAATGGTACGTACGAATCAAATACCTCATCTCATATGTTTAGTTAGAGCAAGCAATTGTAAATATTAGTTTTTGTTTTGTTTTCGAACGAATTCAAAATATATGCATTAATTCATTGCGATGTGTGTGTGTGTGGGTTTTTTTTTAGACCGAAGTAACAGAGCTGTTAACTACGTTGAGCTTCGTCGAGAACAAATCCACCGATCTCAGCCGGTATCTGTCCGTATCGGTAAGCAATGTGATCTGTAACATCATAATGTCCGTTCGATTTTCGATCGAAGATCCAAAGTTCAAACGTTTCAACTGGCTCATAGAAGAAGGAATGAGACTGTTTGGCGAAATACACACGATTGATTATATTCCTCAAATCCAATATTTGCCCGGCAATATCAACGCAAAAAACAAAATAGCGAAAAATCGCGAAGAAATGTTTGATTTTTATCGTGAAATAATCGAAGAACATAAGCGTACATTTGACAATGATAACATACGGGACATTGTTGATGCTTATCTTGCCGAGATCGAAAAAGCACAAGCAGAAGGTCGAGATGGAGAACTGTTTGAAGGCAAAGATCATGGTAAGCATTATGACAAATCTGCACGGAATCAGCTAATCCTTTTATTATTAATTTATATTCTATTTACTTTTTGTTTTGTTATATCTATTGATTTGTTTAGAGATTCAGATGATGCAGGTGATTGCCGATTTGTTTTCTGCCGGTATGGAAACTATTAAAACTACGCTTTTGTGGTTGAATGTGTTTATGCTCCGTCACCCAGATGCTATGCGGCGTGTTCAGGATGAGTTGGATCAGGTGGTTGGACGCAGTCGACTTCCTAAGATCGAGGACGTTCCTTATTTGCCGATTACTGAAACGACAATTCTGGAGGTTATGAGAATATCCAGTATAGTGCCGCTAGCTACTACTCATTCTCCAAAGAGGTAAGCATAGCCTTATTTGGTATAATACATACTATGCTAATGTATTGATTTGTTGGCGATTTTCATGCTGCACTTTCAAGTAAAACGTACATTTGTTATTCATTCATAACTCTTACAAAGGTATTTCTTTCTTTAATTAAATTTAGAAAAATAATGGTAAAACTTATATTTACATGTATATATTTTTTTTATTTTTACCTTTCTTTGTTTTAACAAATAGTGATGTTGTTATAAATGGGTACACAATACCTGCCGGTTCATACGTTGTACCACTCATCAACAGTGTTCATATGGACCCAAACCTATGGGACAAACCAGAACAGTTCAATCCTAGCAGGTTCTTGGATGCCGAGGGAAAAGTCCACAAACCCGATTACTTCATACCGTTTGGAGTTGGCCGGCGTCGCTGTCTAGGGGATGTGTTAGCGCGCATGGAACTGTTTCTGTTTTTTTCGTCAATTATGCACACCTTTACAATTGAACTACCGGAGGACGAGCCAATGCCAGGATTGAAGGGTATTATCGGGGTTACTATTAGCCCACAGGCATTTCGGGTCAATCTTATACCACGTCCTCTGGAGACAGATATACGAACAATAGGTATGTGTTGACAAGGATTGACTTACTTGCCATTACTGGACAGATTCGCTACGTTCGTAGATCAGAGATATATTTCCGCCCTCCATGTATTAGCAAATCAGAACAAAAAAAGTATCATTAGCAGAGCACGGTACGTTCCTAGCGTAAAAAAAAATATAATAAATTATCGCGCAAACAAAAGGACAAGCATGACCACAACTGAAATGACTATGACTTAGAAATAGAAACAGAACCACGTAACCTGATCTTTACATGTCAATATAATGAAAATGTTATGTTCGCCTATATTCGATCGCTAGTCAATTCTGCATTGAAATATTTCTTTTTCATGTTTGCATTTTATTTTATTTCTGCAAATATGCTATTTATAATTCTCAAGCACACCTCACGCATGCTTACAAAGCAACGATTTAGAGGTACGATATAAGTCGTTTGCTAATGCAATCATGTTTAATCAGCAAAGACGTTAACACAATCTACGAAATTTTACAAGCAAGCAAAGTGATGAAGAAATATTAACCGAACAAAACTAGCAATGTACAACGAAAATGGAATAGAACAGGAAATATAATGGACAGAACTATATATATAAGGTACAGACAGGAATTTTACGCGAATGATAATATTTAAATGGGTAGTGCAGCACGACATCTGCCTCACTATAAAATAGAAATTAAGGATGTTCCATGACAAAACCAATCAACAAAAACTAGCTGTTATTAGTGTTAACAATCAACTGCGCTAAAAAAAGGGGAATATAAAAAACGGTTGAATATTAACAATAAACAATAAGTGTTACAGGATTATTCCCAAAAAGACAATGTGTTCATCTTAATATATTTTGAATGTTTAAACAAGTGCGGAATTAGTTTAATAGAATTTCAAACAACCTGCAAATAGCAACTTAAGAACAAGTAAATTCTGCTGATAACTAGATTAATAATAATTAAAGATGATTGCCATATGATGTGTAAGATTTTTTTTATAACTTTTTTTTTACATAGCCTACATTACGACACACTAGACTAGCTGTCATTTGTTAGAGATTTTCTAAACTACAACTTCAAACAACTTTAAAAATAATCGCTCGATAGTATTCAATCACAACACAATTAAAATATTTTGCATGTTTGGGGATTAGATAGGATTCACTTCTAATGCATTGCGTTTTTTTAAATTAAAAAAAGAAAGGAAATATTACACATTAATTTAAATTTAGCAGCTATTGAGTTATTGATTTTACGGCAAATTAAACCACCTACGGCAAAATTAAAAATCAATTGACGCATATTTATTTTGTTACTTTTTTATTACTGTTCATTAGATCTAGGATGCAAAGTGTGAAGAATATGTGAGCTTTCCATAAAATGGTTTACTTCAAACAACGCATTGCAACCTTGTTTAGTGTAACCTTGTTGCTATAAGTGGAATGAAATAAAAAAAAAAACAAAACCGAAGTGCAAATATGTGGTTTAGTGTTTAGTTGCTTTCGAGAACATTATACGATAATCTGGCGGTGTTAGAGTTAAGCCACAGTTTCCGGTCAAGTCGATGGAACATGCATCCTCCGGTGCAATGCTAAACCAATCGTAATGGAGCACGATTTGAGCAATGTACATATGAAGAATATTTCTGGCTAGTTCATCTCCCAAGCACATACGTTTTCCGACCTGAAAAGGAAGAAAATAGCTTGGCGTCGTAAAACGCCCCTCTGGATCTAGAAAGCGTTCCGGTTTGAAGGTGTTGGGCGTACAGAAGAGTGTTGGATTCATGTGTACTGCCCATATCAATGGCATGATCATCGTATTTGCGGGTATCTTAAACCCAGCTATCTCAATTTCCTGTGATTAAAAAAAGCGAAACACCAAATAATAGATATTACATTATGTATCGATCGAGAAATTGTACATTTAGAATAATGTTCTTACTTTTGTTGTGCCGTGTGGTATGCCAACTGGCACAACGGTACGAATACGCTGTACTTCCGCGATGGTAGCTCGCAAGTAGGGCAATGCTTCCACATCGTCCAACGATGGTGACTCATTGCCGACCAACCTTTGTCTTAACTCTTCTCGAAGACGCTGCTGAACCTTTGGGTAAAGGGCGATGTATAGCAAAGCCCAACGAATCGTGGTGAACGTTGTATCGACGCCCGCTCCGAACAGGTCTGCCATCAAATGACGCAGCTGTATGTCATCGCAAAAGGCGGCATCCGGGCGCCCTGCTTCTTGCCGTTTCGCGGCTTCTTTTATAAAACATTTTAAAATGCATTCTTGTTGTTCTCCATGCATTGAATCAGAAGTGCGCATTTTGTCGCGCTCTTTAGCTATTATTGCGTCATAAATTGTGTGCGTCTTGTTTTTTCCGTTCCGAAGAAAATTTATGGTGTTTCGTGTGGACGGTAGATGTCTAAAGAAATGTGAGATTATGCACACACATTTCCGAATTAGTTAGTCATAATTTTCATCAAGGCGTCAGTATTGACTAAAGGCAAACAGATGGAATAATCTTACCTCAAAATTGGTAAGAAATTCACTGCCATTGATACTCCTATATGCTTGACGCCTTCCTCTTGAAGATGTTGTAAATATTTCCATGTTTCATTGTTCTTCTGGTATTTAATCCCAAATACCAGATCGTTTAACAAATTGCCTAAGCCGTGATGAATTAAAGCTGACGGGTTGAAGCCTTGGTTTTCGGTAACTGCTTTGTTGTCAATGTTCTGGCAGTATCGTAAAATGTATTATGTAAACAGAATTTTGTAATTTAATCGTCACTATTTCTATCTATAACTAAGCCAGTTGTCGCATGCGTCTTTCTACATATTGCGAAATACTAACTATTAAAGATATATATTTTACCTCAATGATTTCCATAAGTCCAGAAATAATTCTGCTTTCTAGAACAAGACGCGTTGCACCATATTTGACCATACCTAGACGACGCAGCCATTCAATCGATAATCGGCGCTGATCACGCCATAAATCGCCTTGGGCACAAATTATTCCTGAAATCAAATTGCAGTAAGAATGAGGTCTGTCTTGAAAATTCTACTTCATTAGTTCATAAAATGAAATAATCATAATCATAATCATAAAATTATCTACATAAAGTGCTTTTTACACATTTTCATACAGTTTTTCATCACTATCATCATACTTCAAACGTCAACACTTACCATAACCTCCCATTATACCATGCGTAACAAATAGTGGAGCACGCCCAGTAGCTTCTTCCTTTGCCAAAACAGTGCGAATTAAGGCAGGGTCAGTTAGTACAACGGCATACACTTGTCCCATCCACAATCCATATATAGGACCATATCGTTTGGCAAGTTGAGCAAATGTTTCGTATGGTTTGCGAGAATTAATGAATGGTAAGTAGCCGATAAATGGTAAACCATATGGTCCAGGGGGCTTTCTGTACCGACTGCGTACATAAATGATGAATGAACCCATAAGGAAAAAGAACACTGCTACAGGTATAATCATGGCTGTTGTGTAACTGTTAATGGAAAAATGAAGAACATTTAAAATCGTATTACATATTATGTTAAAACTGGGCACATTCTCGTAATTTAATTATAGTTTATCGCATATGACACACAATTTAATCCTCTAGGGAATATCCACAGAGCTAATTGCACAATTGTCAGGGCAATGGAGAATCCACTGAAATGACGAACTCTACGAACTGTATGATAGACTTAATGTGCTGGTTATGTCATGAGAATGGCACCGAACGTTCCTGCCCCGCACAGTCCTTTTAGATCACTCAACTGGAAAGACGAGGCGAAAAATACGCCGAACGAATAAACTACACCACTCACTACGAAAAAAACGAATAAACTAAACCACTCACTTCTAATTTACTAAACAAAATAAACTCAATACGTAAATAGGCTTTGTATACACACGAGTGAACATGAAACAAGAGGTTGATAATACGTTTGAAGGATATTCCATTGGCAATTTGCTATTATAATTGTATCACTCCCGCTGGTAACATCAGGGTATGCACGTTTGTAATACCTTCCGTTTTATAAACGGTCGGTTTCTCGATCAGCTTTTTCTTCAGACTTATTTTTAGTAGCTTGATTGTGGCGACTTGATAGGCATGAGGTATGTTTTCATATTTTATATTTACATCTCTGAACCATTGTGATTGTGAGTTTAAATAAAAGAAGATTACAAATTTAGAAATACATCAAAAATCCGTTTCGGGACAAGGTAATAAAGATGAAGAATGAACGAGGTGATGCCAAACAGTTTTGTTTGTAAGTCTTCTTCTTTAACAGCACTATAGGTTTATTTTTGTCATTCTTGGCTTTCTTTGACTTTATTTACCCGTAGCTGGATAGTTAGTCCTGCGTAGGGGAGATTGGTTCGGATGAGATTTTGAACCGGTCCTGTCGAATGAAACCGGTGCCACTACAAAAACAAAACCGGCCTGCAGCGGTCGAACCGTCCTAAAGAAATAGGTTCTTTTGTATCAAGTCAAATCAAGATTCTTTTGTATTGAAACTGCAGTGCAACTCAACAATCACAAAAGCACAAAGACCTTAGATGAACACGAAAAGAACACAAGTAAAAATTGTCGTTTCGACATAAGACTTATATTTGTTGAATACTTCACACATTTCAAGATTTAGTTATATTTATATGTGGCACACTAATAAAAAGAAGAACACTAGAATAAGAGGAATACAGCACCCCATTATAATTTTTGGCTGTTAATACTGTAGAACACAATGAAATAATTCCTAAGCATCCAACATTCAAATCAATAAACGTAATGATTATTGAGATTCTATTTTTCAATATTAACCGTATTGCTTATTTTGACTAATTGCTACCAAACGAAATACAGTTTTTGATGGCTTCTATGTTCATATGGGTAAATGTAACTTTTTTCATTGCTACCCAAAAACACATTGTAAATATACGAATTGCACATGGTAAATGCTTTGCTCGAATAAACGAAGAAATATTTTTTTCGAATCGATCATTAACTTGGAAAAAGGCTACAAAACACAAAGCAAAGACAGTTTGCCGACCCCTGAAAAGACGAAATTCATTGAGTTTCTATGTGTACGTTTTTGGTAACATGGATATGCGTATGCGTAGGTTACGATGGAATTGACGGATATAAATGTATGTTCTCATTGACAGTAATTGATTTTCAATCACGGTTCACTAGTTGCAAAGTGCAGAAAGATGTAACACATATCACATTAACATTCGTATAAGATAATTATGTCGGTCTGATGTGTTTATGTCATTACTTAACCACGTATATACTAACACGAACACATGAAACGTTAATACGCACACCTACACATTAACACATACATATCTTGATATATAAGCAAATTTGTTTGGTTTTAATCAATCAGGCTCAAATAACACAGCACAATATACACACAAAACCCTACTACTGCATGATTATCACAAATAACTGGTGCTTACAAAAACTCGAACAGCTAGATGGTCCAAAGCTTGAAAACAAAGTTGGAATGTGCTTACTCTACGATGCTAGTGTTTCTATTGTTCGGTGAAAACTGATAAACTTTGGCTCAGTGTGATCACATATAAAATGTCCTCAAACAGCACCGAATTTGGTAGTCTAATCAATTAATCAAACTTTCAAATAGAAAAGCTCTGGAATCGCCCTTGTTTACAAGATCCCGGCTTGTAAAGATCGGAACAGCGTACCAACAGTAAGCCGGTCATCGAGAAACTAAACCGCTCCGAGAATGTCAGAAACGATGGGATGTTCTTTTTTGATTTTGTTTTCATTATTTTTTCTCTTTCATTCTCAATCTTTCGGCGCCTTTCGACTGATGGTTTGCTTATTTTGTTTATTTCGTTGGAACGTATCATGCTTAGCAAAGCTATAACAAGAACCGAAGGTTTTATATTACCTGCATATGTTCTTGCTTTTGGATCAAATGTTTTCAATCAAACAATGTCAGCAGAAAAAAAGTAATACTAGTACTAGGGGTTGAGAGAAAGAAAAAGTGCAATATACTGTATTCTTTACCCCTGAATGATTCACGGGCCTGATTTATTCCCAGTGAATGCTGCTTTGTTTAATGTATTTAGTTATTTATTTTTACTTATATATTTAATTTACCATTCTTTTCGGCCAAGCCGTACCGACTTATTTTAGCACGTAGCCGGATATTCAACAACACTCTTTGTTGTTCAACTACACAACACACAATAGTTGTTTTCATTCCTTAAAAATGTTTCGTCTTTTACAATTAGCATTACAATTTTAAGCTTCACGGGAATAATATTGTTCGAGCTGTTCAATATTGTTGTTCAAACTCATAAATGAAGGTCCAACACACAATTTGTATTCGAATTTGTTAAAAATGAATTGTTTGCCACGATGGATTTACAATCAAGGAGAAAACTTAGTATATTAGAAGGCTTAGTATATTAAAATTAATTAAATAACTAATCCTAAACTAGCTGCAAAAATCGTACTGAACTGCACACAAAAAGAAGAAAGAAAAGAAAAGAAGGAAGCAAAGGAACGTAGAAAAGGAAAGGCAAACAATTAGACTAACCGAGAAGAAGCAGACGGCCACGAAATGAAGACAATGACATCGAGAACACGAAAAGGTCAGCGGAATTATAAAATATCCGAAAAGCTGCCCGTAGCGAATAATCTGTACCAAAGCGCGTAAGGCGGTTGAGTAGCGCCAAACGAGGGCGAGAATGGAGTGATCGAAAAGGAACGAAGAACGGTAGGAGAGACACGAGAGAAGGCATCCGTGTCGCAGAGGATCAGACCAGCAATGAAAGCCAACTTAAGATTTGAACGTATGGATTCCAAAAGTGGAATCATCATCAATTGACAGCGATCTGAGTAGGGTGGCAAGAGATCATTCACTCGGTCAAATAGACCACCGATAGCGATTCGCGTAAAAAATTTTTGCACTATCTCAATTCGTACAATTAAGGAAACTTCAGATGGGTTCCATACAAAATACGCATATTCTAAAATTGGGCGCACAAGCTTCTATACAGTATGCTTTCAAACAATTCGGATCAGACTATTTCTAGGACATTCGTTTGACCAAGTATGTTCTGTAGCCGTGTTCAAAATGTGATCCTGGAATAATATTGTAGAATTAATGGACCAGTTCAAGAACAACAGAAACGCGTTCAATCGTGTTAGGAATATCATCATGTCAAGCCAGTGTCGATCCAGAAAAGGAAAACAATTAAACTAACAGAGAAGAAGCAGACGGCCACAAAACACTTCGGGATACAGAAAAGAAGAAAGTTCACGGAACACCATGAGTAAAGAGAATTGATGAAAAATTGAAGTAAAGGATAATCTGAGGAGCATTGGATAGGAAGGATGAATTGGTGATCATCTGCAAAAAGGAGATGATCAAGGAGATGAGGAAGAATGAAACATCGTTCACAAACAAAAGGAATAACAAAGCACTCAAAACACTACCTTGAGGGACATCAGAAAGGCAATGAAAATTTTTGGATTTAGCACTATCAATCTTTAGACTAGAGATTGGATATACAAGACATAAACCAACTAATTGTGTCAATGGGAAATTGATCTTTTAGAAGATTGGTCAGCAAGAGACCATAACAGACACTATAAAATGCACTCTGGAAGTCAATGTATCGCCGGATTACCCGAATCTAACTGAGTTGTTACATACGACACAACGTAATTACCGTAGTCGTTGTATATCTGCCATGCAACTCGTTAGGCAAAATTAATCCAAAATTTGGACTGACAAAGGAGTGATGGATATATTACCGACACGAATGATTTGGCACTAGCACCCTGAGAAGATAATCAATGGTAATTAAATATTGTAGAGCGCGATCCTTTTTTAATACAGGTACAAACCAACTCAATTTCCATAAAAACGGATAAATGGAAGATTTGTGTTACATGTTGAAGAGCTTGATAATATCTGGTGCAAATATAAATTTACAATTTATTAGAATCGATGCAGGGATTCCGTCGAGCACACGAGATTAACAAGGTTTAAGCTTTCGTAGGACCTCTGAAACTGGCTTCAAGTGTAGTGAGTGGAGTAAGTGGAGTTAAGTGTCAAAGGATTCAGTTTATGTGATATATCAACATTCAGACATCGAATCATTATACGAGTACACATGTACCGGACCCTCCTTCGTTTATTGGTACCACAAGAAAAATCACACACACATGCTCACTTTAGAGAAATGTTCCATTGTGTGAGAAGGTGTTGTGGAGGATATATCCATTGCCCAATTTTACATATGATCTAGCAACCATAGTTCATATCGAGCAACCATATTACCGTCCAACATGAGAAATTTTTCAATGAGTTGGTGAGCGGGTGGATTGAGCAGGGAGTGGAGAGGGGTGGAGAGGGGTCAACAAAGGGTAACCAAGGTATCCTTTCAAAGCTTACACCGGAAACTACACTGAATGCCATACGACTTACTAAATTTTGACGTTTTTGGTTATTTTTTCATACATTATAGCATAGTGTTTTCAAAACTGAAACATTCCCAGAGGGAAAATAGAACAGGCACCGCATAGAACGGGTAATTGAGTCATGTTTCCTGCGGTATTGTTTCAAATATTGCGACCAAAACGAATTGAATTTCAAATTAAAAACATGTCAAAAGAAAGGAAAGCACTGAAAGCGACAGTGCGTTGCACGTAGTGCAGTGTAAGCTGGTTGAGCCAAAGTAACTGCCGGTAAAAGCAAAATGGCTTACACCGAAGGAACTGTTAGCTGCTACGCATCGATTTCTAGCAGAGGACAGAATTCTATTCAACTTTGTAGATCCGTGTCGTAAAGTACGTGGACGTGGAATAAGACTTCGCTGAATGAATTCTGTTGCTATTTGGTTGTCAAAACGGTTGTTAGCGGAAGTCCGCTGCTGTTGTTGTTGTACGCGGAACAGATGCGCTTGACAGTGCATCGGGTTATTTTGCTTATGCCATTAATAGTGGGCACTGTATCACATTAGCTTTCCAAAATCGGTAAAAGTAGCAACAACAACAGAACAGCAGCAGAACCAACAACACGGTGTAGCATACCCTCACCAGCAACTAGCTCACCCACTCAACAATTAGGATTATCTCTCCCTAAGAACGAGCATAACGAGCTTCTAGGTCATGGTTGCCATTTCTGGCTTACTAGACTTTATTGTACCATGTAGCCAGATAGTCAGCCCTTGCTACGGGGGATTGGGCCGGATGGGATTTGGGACCAGCCCTGTCGTGTGAAGACCAGCACCACTACCTATACCGGCCGCACCTGATCATAATCTTCTAATGATCTGCCAGGGCTATTATCAACTTCGAATATAATATCGGAACCGAATCCACCACCGCCAACACCAGTTACCACTGTATCTGTACTCTTCTAAATGAAGCTACAATCATACGTACGCCAACTTCGATGGAAAGTGACAATTTATAGTTCGACAAAGTATGACCCAACTTCTGAAAGTAGTACTCTGTAACCATCGCGCATTAGTACAACCATCTAGCAATTTAAACGCCACCGTCACAAAAAGCTTACAGATTCTGCTTCCGCTTTGTACGACAGGATTAACAACAAGTTACACGTAGTGGAATTTACAACTACAGCATTCAAGGAGCGACAGGATTAACAACAAGTTACACGTAGTGGAATTTACAACTACAGCATCCAAGGAGCGCCATCGAATTGGTTCGCTCGCTGTGCTTCCGCTACTACTCGCTACTACTGCTCGAAGAGCCAGTACGATGACACTCGAGCCCCGGTATTTGATGGGAAGTTTAATCGAAACAAATTGTCTATCCTGCAGCGAGTATTTACCACACGCAATCCGTTCACACAGATGTTGTGTCATGCTTATGAACGCATGTCTGTTCGCGATGACCTGCGCGTTTGTTTGTGACGATATTACAGGAATTTTCAGGGCATATTGTACTGCAACATCGTACTAAGGATCCTTAAGGACATTGTATGAGACCAACCAGATGATGTATGCACTACAGTACCCGATCCTGTTTCCGCGGGGTGAAGCCGGTTGGACTCATGGGATGTTTAAGATACGTCGCCGAGGAAGACAGCCGAGACAATCGAGCACGGGGACAAACACAGATAGTAGTGCCGCCGTCTATGCGGATGATCCCCAGATGGAGCCGAATGCAGAGGAAAATTCATGCGATCAAATTACTCCACGTGAATATGCCGCATATTGCATATCCTGGCGGGATATCACTCATTCTCTGATGCATTGTGCCGGGTGACTGTTCCAGCAGTACAGCACAGCAAGGTGGTCGGCCTGCAATGCAGTGTCTGAAATACATGCGAGAACGTTAGGGACAGCTTCGCACCAAAGTGTACGCGGGGTTGATAGATCTTGCTGGTGCTGAACAAATCGCAACGGATCTACTACCACATTTGTCCAATTTGCCTGTGGAAGTCCCGGTGCAAGAGTCGGTTCCTGTCGCGCGTCGATCGATCATTCCACAAAACATCGTACGGGTTGTCCTTGGACCATCATTGCGGGCGGATACATGAGGGCACAGTATCAACACTCAATGGTCATTGTTCGTGCTTTGGGCAAACCAGATCTGTTCATCACCGGGCCTTGTAATCCGAGTTGCCCGGAAATAACACGAAGCCTCCTACCGCGGCAATCTTGATAACAGGAATATAATCCAGTACGATTTGCAATACAGTACGATTTGCAATTTTTTAAAGTGTTGCCCTTGGGAATTCGCGCGTTTTCTAGCTTTTTCAGTCGGATCCTTTACAAGACTTCCAAAAAGATTTTAATTTTGGTCGGTGATACAGTGTGAACGGTTTCTTAAACGACAAAACTGGTACAAAATCCTTCCCAGCCCTCACTTCTTCTTCTATCGGCACAACAAATTTAAGAGGTCTGGGCCTGCCATTACTGCCTTTCTGTGTCTTTATTTACCCGTAGCTGAATAGTCAATCTTACGAACGGGAGATTGGTCAAGGACGAGGATTTTGATCTCGATCCGTTCCTGTGAAGATCGGCGTCGCTACCATCGAGCCACCGGGCCGCCCCAACACTTCCAAGTGCCAAGTGAGCGCAGGACTCGCTATCCTGATTAATACAGATCAAGGAAGACCAGAAATGGTAATTAAATCCACGAAGATAGCAGCATAGAAAATAATACCATGTTCTACAACAACTTATAAAGGTATTAAATAAACTGTTTTACTGCTTGATTCGCAGAAATTTTTCACGTTTTTTACTAACAGAATCGAGGGAGTGTTTCAGAAGCAGTTGCTGTTGATGTGCTATGTTGTTTACTTCTTTGTTTAAATAGAGAAAATTTTATCAAACCAGGTAACCAGGATTCTGGAAATGCAGAATTTTGTGGAGTCAATTCCCAATGGCTAAAACGTCATGAAATGCAAATAGGAAACTTCTTTTGAATGAAAAGTTCGGTAAAATCATAGGCAATAATCGTCAGTTCAAACCACATCAGTCAAGAGTACTGGCTTCATAATCATCTTGAACATTGTACTTCACCGGATATTTCAGGTTTGCGATTGCAGAATTGTTGCCGTCCATGTTTGGAGTTTTTACGAGACGAGAAGATTTTTAGTAGAGTAAATATATTTTTTTGCAGATCGTCTGTGCTTCAATAATCCATTACACAAGCACAACATCAAGAGATATTGGCCTGCTAATTCTGGGCATTTTAAACTTTATTTACCCGTAACTTGAGTAGTTGTTCCTGGGAACGAGGGATTGGTTCGGAAGTAATTTTGTACCGGTCCTGTCGAAAGAAAACTGGCGCTGCTACCAAATACACTACCAGGCACATCTGATTAAATGGCACCATATGAAATCTAAACATGTATGTGCCTGTTACCGGAAAGGCATGACTCAAATATACTGTATCTGAGTAAAATGTCAGAAAAAATCATGGGTCAGTTGTAGCTTTCTAATTGTAAAAACGTCGACTTTCGAAGAAATTATGTGCGGTGCCTACGAAAAGCATGGATGCATAGTAAGCAACAAGGGGTATAATCTGACGCAAGATTGTTGAGAACTTATGAAGTGTAATTTGGTATACTCATGTTAAAATGATATGTTGCTATGAGCTGAACACAAACAGGACGTGATCAAGATTCAGGACTAAACTACTACAATGATCAAATATCTAAAACACAGCAAGATGTCCAGATCAGACGAATGGCTATATCAGTCTGAGAGAAGAACGAAGCCATCAAGGTTCAAGGTCTGTTAAAACCTATAACAACAACAATAGCTATATGTGATTTAGAATAAGCTTGGCCGAATAGTTTTTTTATGAGAGCCAAAGAGCCAAATTTTCTATGAGGTTGCCCGAGATGAGAAATTTGACAACTTATTAAACTAAATAAAATAAAATTAAGAACTTCCACCAATTGGGAAGAAACCCTCTTTTTGAACATCATTGAGTTTGCATACACATCGGGGTTCTGTTGCATAGCCCTGAAACCGGGCCAAAAAAAGAACGTTTCAAAAGAAGTGGTAAATCATGAGCAAAATTTTATGACCCATTTGTAGCCGATACTTATAATAAGTTTACATTGTCATTGTTTACATTTAAAATTGAAAATACAAACAAAATTTCGTAATTAACGATTTTGTCACCGGACATTATTCCTTGTTAGTGAAAAAGGCGATTCAGTTTGGCGGTACCCCAAGTTAAGTCAATGTTTTCACTTTGCTTCTTTTGCTTGCCCTATAACACACATCGAATTTTAGGAAAACATATTTTTTTGAAAAACAAATGATTCTTTAATTTATTACGTTTATTTTTCATTAATTTTTTTCTAACCAAAACAGTTAAGCGAACAATTATTAAAATACAACACCACTTGATGGCCAGTAGCTTTTGCGTTGGTGCGGCGGATCCCCGTCTTACCGGATATAAAATCCACTGCTGCACTGTTTTCTCTTTTGCCGAGTAGAGTCAAGACATGCGAAGAAAGTAGTTCAGACCATAATACAATGATATAATTTTCTTCGTCCCAGTAATATCTATCTGAACCGGGATGCAAACCCTTCTACTGGGTGAAGTAATGTACAACGCTGGACGAGAGGCTACGCTTGCCGCGTTTTATCTGGTACCCTGCCACCCTCAAGGAAGTCGGGTAACCTACTTGGCAGCCTACGTCAGATTACTCAAAGAACAGTGGAGACCGGAGAAATGGTGTAGAAAGAAGAAAAACTGGGACGAATGTAACTTTGCCACACACACCCTTAGCTTCAAGACCCCGTCTCAGCCCTTCCGCGTCGTCATTGCCAGCATCTTAGCGCTACCTTCAGCGAATTGCGGGATTCCGTACTTTCATAATATCCGTCTACGACGTTGACGACTATACGCGATCAGGTAAGACGCTGGATCGAGTGGCTTGGTATGCGTTCTTCCTTCCTGGACCGTACCCGTCGCTAACAAACTAGCTATCGGCGTTACTACTCAAGATCACGTTTGTGATCACGACTATACTGATGACAACAGCAATGGCAACACCATTGGCACACGGATTTCTGGGTCCAATTAGCTTTCTATACCTCAAGCACTGGAGCGTTGTTCCTCAATGGGAAAAGTTGATTTTCGAAACATTGTCCTCCCTAGACGCTCTGCCGCCCTCGTGTTGAGGGTTGGAGTGTTTAGATATCAACCTATCACATCGTGTTTTTTCATACTAACATGCGTTTCAACTTAACTATTGGTGCACAAGTGCGGTTGTTTTTCCATCGGTGTTGCTCTTCCAAGCAGTAGGAATAACTTTGCACGATGGTCGGTCGGAGCAGCATCCATTGAAGCCAGATCCTCTCCTGGCATCGTTATCGCTTACCGCAGTTGACCTAAAAACCGAACCATCGAAGCCACCTCATTTTCTTGATGCTGAAATGGTAAGCTCACCACGTAGCTTGTATCGTTATAGAAGTCCTGTGAAATGTACGCTTATAATGTTGCTTCCGATAAACGATTCAAATTTCAAATTAACTTATCTTTAGTACAAACGATGGGTTGTGGTTTTTGTTAAAAAGGTTTAATTGTCGTTTCGGTTTCCAACGGTCCAAATGGAAATACTAAGAAGTGTGATAAAACCCTAATGTGAAACCAAATAATGTCGTCAAAAGAACTGCACATTGGACTGACATTGAACTGCAGCCACACACGTGTAATTCAATTAGAAAACAATTTAATTTTCCGTTTTTTTGAGACATCTAGTTTTATTCTCTGAATAAAAAGTATGATAGATACACAATTAAAGAAAAAAAAACGACATAATTAACCGACTTTCTGTTACGACCGACAAAGAACATCCGAAAATGAAACATTCTTCTTCTTTTTTATCGGCACAACCTCAAGAGGTCTAGGCTTGCCATTTCTGACTTTATTTACACTTAGCCGTATAGTCAGTCCTGCGTATGGAGGAGTGGTCCGCAAGGGATTTTAAACCGGTCCTGTCGTGTGGAGGCCGGCGCCGTTATCAATACGCCACCGGGCCACCCCAAGAAATCAAACATTAAAACAATGAACATACTTCGAGTGAAATAACGGCAGAACCTTATAAAATAAACAAAAATAACATATGCATGTATATACAAGTTTTCCTTTTCCTATTACTCGTGTGTAAAAAAAGCAACGATTTGTTAAGGTATGTTAAAACCATGAACATTAAATTTATAATTTAACTGTAAAACTGTTTTAGCTACATAGACGGATTATTTCGTGAGCTGTACAAACTATTTTCAACTGAAACAGGCAAACTATTTTTTTGCAAAATCTGCAAAAACTTCACTTCGGATGTTGCGTTACACTTTCAAAATCAAAGGAAATTCAATAGCTATGCTATTAACTATTTACGTAAAAAACAGATGTTTAAATTTACAGATGCAAAACAGAATGAAACAAGATGAAAAACAACTAAGTATAATATGTATTATAAAAATTAATATAAACAGATAAGATTAATTACAGTTGAAAATGTGTTAGCTGCCGTTCTAACGAGAAAAAAAGAATGGCCCGGTAGCAGGATGGTAGCGGAGCCGGTCTTCACACCAACGGACCGAACCAAAACCCCACCCGGAGCAATCCCCCATAGCAAGGATCCGGCTACGTGGTAAAATAAGTCGATACGGCCAGGCCGTTCAAACGAAAAAAACATTGAGTTTTAAGGAGTTAAATTACAACATAGATGTTCATTGCTAAACTTTATAGTCCTCGGGATAAGGTGTCCTTTCACTGATTGGAGAAGGAAATATGTTCAAACGAATTTGAATGAATAAAAAAACAAAACTTTATAGTCATGATCCATAGACCAAACTTAGCAATGAAATAAAAAACTGTTAATTTTTCAGAGATTTATCAAAAGATATATATCTCAGATGTTCAGAAAGATATGTAGTCCTCAGTTTAGTAATAATCCTACAAATCGTTACTTCTAAAGTGAGCTGCTGTCAACTGTACTTTCCGACGCCCACTGTTTCTGACACGGCCTTTTACACAAATACATGTAGAACATCTTGCATGAACTCTCTTAACTTAAAGCTGTAAAAGGTCAATGACCCCTTCTACTGACCTCCTTTATTTATAAATTCGAAATTGCGAAGTGTAATATGTCATACGGCTTAGTACGCTTCTCATTTTACCAATTAGTAACGTTGCATTGCAATTCTACTTGGTTTTGGTTTTAATTTAGTCACACCTTGCTTGGATGTCTGTACTACAACAAATTTCGTATCAGTATTCTAGTGCAGCTGCAAAAGTACGAACTATCGGCCATACTGCCATTCATATATTGGTTGAACCAGGCTCCACATACGCAGAACTGCCTAACCGGTAACTGGTTAATCAAAACGCTACGATTAACCAACCCGCTAGTTGGAATAGGGTTAACCAAGACCATTAATATGGGAAGAACAATATACACAAGAGAAAGAAAGAAAAAGAGAAAGAGAGAGAGAAAGAGAGAGAGAGAGAGAGAGAGAGAGAGAGAGAGAGAGGGAGGGAGAGAGATCACAAATCTTAGAAATACAGCACACCTGCACTCTACATGTACACTTTATAATTATTAACAAGGCAAATATATAGAGACGCACTGAAACATTCTAATGTATTATAATTAATGTCCATGCATTATTATAGGCACTTTCTGCAGAATTTGTGATTGCATTTCGTTATCATGAGAAACAAATTATTTAAGTTTACAGTGTCTTCATTAATTTTGAAAATTCGTTAACATGGAGTAATTTTAGGTTAATCATGTACACATATTGCAAGCATTAAGTCCGCATAGTGAGTTTGTCACGTATACTTTATCGGTATTAATTATTTCTACCTACTATATTTTACTGTCGTTATAAAAAGCTTTTTTCACATAAAATATAATTGACTGTTAATATAATAGTAATAGTAAACCCGTGCAAGATAGGACCATTTTGTGATAATATAAATTTTCGATTTTGGGATTTAATTTAGGCGTGTTTTAAACTATAGATCATATTTCATCTTTTTATCAGACTCGACAATCGCTAAACTACGGAACATTTCAACGACAAATGAAAGGCATGACGAAATAGTTTATAGGTATTTTTTAAATTTCCCTACATTTCACAGCTTTATACTTTCAAAACATAAGAAAAACTACGCATAAATAAAGGGTTTAAACGTGCTAAATGAGGGTCTTCAAAACAGAAAGCATTACTCGCACGACATTCGACATCATTAACTGACAGGAATTATACGATCGATGATCAAAAGATACTTCAAAAAGCATAAAAGGATCGGAAGTTTTTAAAGTTCGCCAATAGACGTCTGCTCAAAAATACGCTATGAAATTATTTTATTCGCGGGAAATTATAGGTTTACATATTGTAAAATAAAAAATATAATATGTATTACACACACTGTCACATTTTTGTATCACTACTATTAAACCCAAACGACAATACCAACAACCTTTTACGAAATGTTTTTTTTACCAATCCGCCCAACCAACTGTTCATGCCTGCAAAAATGTGTGCTAAGAGTTCAACAACCGATCTCATGAACATATAACCGTATTGAATTAAATCAGGTAGCAACTGGTTGGGCAGCCTGCTGTCTACCAATAGCTTGCGGAGGTAGATATCTTTTTCCGTATTCCTGTATATTATCTCGTTAGTTTCATTTACCGATTAGCAGTTTGCCAAGATGTCTTGTACTCTACTGCACATTCATATACGAACGCGGACATGGTAAACATACACATTGCAAAGTGTTCGGACTTTCACTATCAAAGGTAATTGAACCTTTGGGCCATCGCGTCGCTACTCTATTCGACCAGCATCTCGATTGCCGCTAATAAACAACTTACCGGTTTGCGGTCTTTTGATGTCACATACTTCCTCCTACTTCATGCTACTTCATACATACTTCCTAGTTCTGTTACTCTCGAAACAACCAGTATGTTAAGAACTGGTAAACGCCACTGGGGATGGCTTCGTTTGATTCAGAACGATATGAACTTAATCAGAATCAATAATATATTATATTAAGAAAGTTGTACAAGGTTTTACCACGGATTTTGTTCTTACTTTAGACTTTTCTTGTAAATCCTCAAGGCGTGCCAAAGAAATTCACGTTATTCGAGTTTTTACGTAAGTAATAATCCCTTTATAATATCGTTTTTATTTAGTATTACGAAATTGAATACTACTTTTCACGTTACGAACCACATTTATAATTGATAGTTGTACGTTTATTTCGAAAATTAGAGTAAAGTTTTACCTATAGCAATTTTTATTAACACTGATTAGTTTTACCAATAGTAAAATGCAAAATGTTCTTGTAAAATTTTAAATAAAACCTAAATTACGCGCACAAAATTACACAAAAATCTTGAGATTCGCATAACTCAGGAAATGCCTCAAGTCTAATTCTGTAATGTACTTACAAGTGATCATGAATGATCACATTTCGTAAAAGGTTGTTGGTATTATCGTTTCGGTTTAATAGTAGTGATACAAAAATGTGACAGTGTGTGTAATACATATTATATTTTTTATATTACAACGTATTTTTGAGCAGACGTCTATTGGCGAACTTTAAAAACTTCCGATCCTTTTATGCTTTTTGAAGTATCTTTTGATCATCGATCGTATAATTCCTGTCAGTTAATGATGTCGAATGTCGTGCGAGTAATGCTTTCTGTTTTGAAGACCCTCATTTAGCACGTTAAAACCCTTTATTTATGCGTAGTTTTTCTTATGTTTTGAAAGTATAAAGCTGTGAAATGTAAGGAAATTTAAAAAATACCTAATGAACTATTTCGTCATGCCTTTCATTTGTCGTTGAAATGTTCCGTAGTTTAGCGATTGTCGCGTCTGATAAAAAGATGAAATATGATCCATAGTTTAAAACAAGCCTAAATTAAAACCCAAAATCGAACATTTTTTTTGGTACTTAATAAAATTTCTGTAAGGTAATCTTTTCGATTAAGATATAACGATTTGAATGAACGGTCATACTAATTATGACCGTATAATGAAAGGTACATTGAGTTAAGTTTTGTTGTATTCACAACATGTATTTTGTGAATTTAGTTTGTCTATTTGAACTTGTTATGAATAATTATTGCCAATTAATAAAATTTTAAATGATAATAAAGCGAAATAATCATAAAAAAATCACGTTCATTGTTTATTAATCTGATGCGGGCTTGATTTTATAATATGAATATTATAACCATAAAAATCCGTCAAATCAATAAGCTCAGGCAACATCTAGGCTTAAATAAGAATGTTTTAAAGTCGTCGTTTAAAGCGTCCCACAGCGTATATATTCACGTAATACGTAAATAAGATTTATGAACGATTTAAATACATACAATAACGATAAAAAATAATACAAAACGTTTATATATCAAATTATAAGGTAAATAAAGTTAGAAACATATGGTGTCACTCTTCTTAAATTGCTGCATAAAAAATATTTTCGCATATGTTGTTATGAAAGATATTCACATTTCCTTATGGAAATTCTTGTTGCATGACTGTGACTCAAGAAAAAAACAATTACTTTGAAGGTATATTTAATACAAGTAATTCTTAAAAGTGACGCAGAAACATGTCCCAAAACGAGAGAAAATAGCGATCACGTATTGGTCAATCGTTAAATTGGTCAAATGCCTAGTAAACACCTAAAGGCAGACAAAAAGATCAACACCACCCAGCCCGGTCAAGCTGGTCATCAGTAGTATGACTGGTACCGAAGTAAACCACGTTTTTCGTCATACCTCATTCTCCTCACGTTTCAAGACAAGTCTGAGTTATAAAGACCGGCCTGATGATAACGTACTTGTGGCAGGGATAGACGTCGCGGGTTTGGGAGCAAGACTCAGTAAGAGGATGGTGCAGACTTTTGCTTTAGGTAACGCTCGGTTAATGAACTCACACGAATTTCTGTTCAGACTTTCTCCAGTCAGCTGGTCAGTATTCAAATTAGGACTTCGAATGCTGTTTTTTTTGTTTTAAAAAACCGTTGGTTTTTTGTTGCTAGGCGTTTTTATTTATTGATTAATTAATGATTGCTTGAATACTTTGTAGGTTGATATTATTTCTTTGTTTTTTTTTTCTGTAATACATGTTTGAAACATGAAATTATGTTAAATGGTTCAATTGTAATACTTAATGGGGAATTACGTTGTTTTAAGCTAACAGTACTTTCAAACAATTAGAAAACGGTAAAAAGGGAACTAATTGGAAATTTGGATGGAAATTTGGAGAGCCACATATGTATATTTTATGCAATCTCTTATGAATAATTTAAATTGTTAAACACAATTACATCATACATAAACCGGGATAAAATTATCCTGTTTTGTGGGTTTTTTTGCAAACTGTATCGGATTGTGGAATATGTAAAACAATTCTGAGATTTTATAAAACTATTTCAAATAATCTGTTTAATTTGACTGATTTTTATATGAAGTGGAACTTAGCATCCATGAACTGCGTGTTAATCGAAACAATAATTTAAATTTTCTTGGAAACGTATGGTGTCACTGTTTTTAAATTTCTGCACACAAATTATTTTATTCTATGATAACTATTGAAAATGACGCACGTATCGCAATAGCTTATAGATTCCACGGCGACCTTAATGAGTTTTTCTCTTCAGCTTTTGTTGTTTTTGTACAACTACAATGTACAACTTAGATAATATAGCTCTAACATAAACACTCTTATTTTAGTATGTTTTATTAACAAATTCGTACGTGATCATAGGTTATTTAAGTGTATAAATATGGGTAAAACAATACGAATTATAAAAAATCTCATACTTAAAGCTCAATTTTGATGGTGAAAAAAAGTAAGAAAAATATAAGAAGCGTAAATAAAATTAAAATTAAATATAAGTATTTTATATGATTAGGAAAATATAGCACAAATCCACTAATTACCACGGCTCTAACCAACGTAGATCAAACAATAATAACTATGAATACCACAATGACGACAACATAGACGACGCAAACATGGGAAAAGAGTTGCTCCACAACACGATGATGTTGCGACGGTCATTGAACTCTAAGATTTGCCCCCTTCGGTGACCCATATTTGAAGCGAAAATCTAGAACACTAGGTGACAGCGAGCGGCGCACACGACAGGGTTATCTTTCTCTTTATTGTGCTATCTTCCGAAAGATGAGGAAGATGAGGAAGGTCCAATGTCTGAATAGGTGGAAACGAGAGAACTGAAGGGAGTCATTTCTGGAATGGAATGTTCAGTAGGAAAATGGAAAGAGAAAAACGTGAAACAAGCATGAAATGCAAAATAACCCTTATGCATGTAACAACACGCATATCTGTGGTGTTGCTTTTTTAAATCTGTTAAAAAATCTGGTTTTTTTTATTGCATGCAAAATGCTCAAACAATATTACTACGTGTCTGTACACACAGATTACAAAATAAAAATATGTTTAGCTGAAATAAGTAGCAAATTGTGAGTTTAAGGACGTGGGTAGGGACCTATTTGAGACAAGATTTACGACAAAAACAGTTTCGATGAATGTGGGCTCGTACAACAGAACCAAAGACTATTGAATACAATGGGGTCTCGTAATAGGCTCTCGTAATATTGCAGTATTTACGTTGACATTTTGGTTCGAATTCTGTCAGTAAGATAACCTTTACAATATATTTTGTTGTGGCGGTTTTGAAACATTCAAATTTGGCAGATGTCAAATTGGAGGACCAGAGCCCAACCCAATGTGAACGAGGGAAATGAAGGAACAAAAACGAAACGTGGTGAGGTGAACTGGGAAAAAGACTATTTTTGCTTAAACGCGGACAACGCCAAAGCGATTATTAATCAAGAAGTTTCGTTACTGGATTTTTTTCGTTACTGGTCATTCCGAGAAGAAACAACAAGAAGAACTGTTCAAGAAGGAACGATCGCGCCTGCAGCACACACACACCAACAGAATGGCGAGCAAAAGTGTTCCATTCTGGGAAATTGTAACAACCAAATGTCGTTAGAGATAGCCCAACCAGCAATTGGACCACACCCATCCATTTTTTATTCGGATCTCTCGTTCTGGCCTACATGCGACGCAAGATAAAAAAAATCGAACACACACGTGATACACATGCAAAATCACGGTACGCGATCCACGCCCTCCATCGCGCGTATACGGATATCGCAACGAACCAACACATTCAAAGCGACCGACCGACAACGCGTGTGTCGTCAGGTACCTGTGTACTGCGTATCCGCTTAACCAACTTGAGTTTGCGCTCCTTCAAAGCGTCCAACGGCGTAGGTGCCTATGTACTGTGGTCGTGTAGGTTCAGCATATTCGGCTCGAAGCCCACATATTCAACCTCTCATTTAAAGCCTCCAACTGACTGGCGTGTGTGGATTTCTGCATTTAATCGTACTTAAATTATTTTTTATTTATAAACCATCGGTTGTAAAGTATTTCGCAACACTTCAACTAAACAATTGGAACACTTTTTCCTATGATATTTGAAGGACAAGCGCACAAATTCAATGATCAAAACTAGGTATAATTTGATACATTCGAAGACATTGCTTTGTGGCGATCGGTAACACACTGGGGTATTTAACAATAGCAGGAAAAGTTTAAGTGTTAGATACATACATTGTTCTATAAAGTGGTTAAGAATAAGAAATGTAGTTTTTCTATACGTATAAGTGGTGATTTTTCCACAATTTTTACATATTTTTAAGAATAACTAGAAAAGTAGCAGAGATAGATAAAAATGAAGTTCTAAATGTAAAGAATAAAATAATACATCTTTTTATGGTGTTTAAAAAGTTCTAAAACTTATACCAAAATTTTTTTTCATTATTTTATTAATGAACATTATTTTTCAATGCAAAAATTATTTCAAAATGCCATAAATTTTATGTTTAATTTAAAAACATTTAAAAACAGCCAATCGCCAAGCCATTTGAATGTTTTTCAAAATTTTCAATGACAAAAATCCTTCCCGTTAGGCTTTGTTTATAAACCGTAAGCAACGCACGTGAGCCAAGCTACTCGCGCGACCCTGAAGGATGTACCAATTGCTGCTGCTCGACCGACTTAATCCAATATTCTCTTTCATTACAGTACTATCGCCACGCAAATAGTATGGGGAAAAAGAGTATCATTCTCTGATAACGGCTCTCACGAGAGAGCCAGAGAGTGGTGCTAGTTCCCCCACCCCCCTTTTTTTGCATAGAATCATATTTTTGCTACGACCCGGCGTAGGCCCACACGCTGCAAAAGCCGCCGGGCGACTGAAGCGGGCGTGGTTACGCGCCGCTTTATATACCATCGCGGTGAGAGTGTGTGCGTGAAGGTCGCTAAAGTCTTCCTGTCGGTGGTCAATTCGAAGTCGTAGAGACCTTTAACCGACTATGAGAACAAAAGAATTGCGACCAACAAACTCCGCCTTTGCATGACTGGAAATGCACCGTGCCGTATACTCCAGAACAAAATGGCGTCAGTGAACGGCCGTTCATCCGGGTGAATCGCTCACTCATGCAGTAAGCTCGTGCAGCGCTCTTTGGTGCTGAGGTGGATAAAATGTTGTGGTGCGAAGCTATCGAGATGGCGGCATATTTAGTGAACAGAAGTTCAGCGAGTATTCGTCAGAATGGAAAAACTCCAGCAGAGTTGTGGGAAGGTCTTATACCAGATGTTTTCCGAATGCGTGTATGGGTAGTTCAGCGTATTGTACTACCAGTGTATTGTATATACCTAAGAAAAATCGAAAGAAACTAGACAGCAACTCATTGCAGGGTATTTTCCTCGTATTACTGAAACAGATACAAGAAATAGGATAAAAAAAGACGTAGGTGGTGATAATGCGTGATGCGTGACCCAACGTGATAGAACAGATGAACTTGAGCTTTCGATTGAAATAATGAGAATCAGACGCAAAGATATGAACAACGGCTCTATGGATGAAGCAATCGATGAATCCGCCAGTGAGAAGACGATAGGATTGTTTGAAAATTGCGTTGCGTCAGATGATTCTGATTCAGCAGGAGAATCGAAAGAGCGTTTGGTTAAAGATGATCAAGATGTTGAGCATGGCAAATGCAATGTTCGACAGCGTGAGGCACCCAGATGGCATAAAGTTTATGAAATAATTTATGCCTATGCCATGCATGAATACTTTGAATTTCGTTGAAAACTTTCCAGATTCTTTTGAGGAAATGAAACATCGAGATGATTGGTCATGTAATGAGATGATTGGTCATGTTATAAATCTGCAGTCGAAGAAGTAATGTCATCGCACCATAAAAATGGTACATGAACACTATGCAAGTTGCTGCAAGGAAAAAACCGTGGAAACCCGTGGTATGGGTGTTTCGAGAAATGCGGAACGAAGATGGAAGTGTAGATCGTTATAAAGCCAGGCTGATGGCGCATGGTTTTTCTCGCCACAATTTGGTTACGACTACACTGAAACATACGCCCCGGAAGCAAGACTGGACACAGTTAGAACCCTTTTAGCCGTGGCGAATCAACAAGATTTAGAAAACCATCAAATGGATGTTGAAACAGCATTTTTGAAAGGGATTCTTCGTGAAGAAATCTATATGACGTTGCCTGAAGGAGCGGATGGTAAACAGAATGTTGTATGCCGTTTGAATCATACCCTTTATGGTTTAAAGCAGGCATCGAGAATCTGGAAAGAGAGGATTCACGATGTGCTGACGAAACTTCAATTTCATCGCAGTGAAATGATCGTTATTGGTACGTGCGAGGAAAAGGCGAATCAATGCTGTTTCTGATTCTTTACGTCGACGACATACTGATTGTTATAGATATTATGAAGGTTAAGAAGCATCTAGAAGCCTAATTCGAAATGTTTGATCTTAGACCAGTCGGAAACTTCCCCTTTATGCAAATATAACGGAATATGAAGTTTAAATTTATGCGGATTTCCCAGCGGTACTTAGATACTTAGAGAATCGTTTACACAGTTTTGGAATGGAGGAATGTAATCCTGTATCGACACCAATAGAAAGTCGACTGAAACTGACGAAAAGTTGGGAGGCGTATAGGACGAATCAACTTCCCCTCTGGAGTTGTGGCTACTGCTAGAATTGAAAGGGTGCAAAAACGCATCTTCTCGCGCTTTGCGATTAGGCGCCTCCTTGGCTGCTTCAATGCTGCTTTACCATCCTATTCAACTCGGTGTGAGCTCCTTGACCTTTCTTCGCTGGAATCCAGACGTTGTCTTGCTCAAGGAGCTTTTATTGCAGCCTTACTTTTTGGGATTACCGATGCGCCATCCCTCCTTTCTATCATCCCTCTTCATGTTGCTACCCTATCCCTTCGTCCTCGCCCTCCACAAATTGTTCCAGTGCGCCGAACGCTATTTAGTTCTAATGACCCGCTTCGAGTGTGTTTTCGGCAGTTCAATGTTCTTTCCACCGATTTTGACTATGGCATCTCCCTGTCTTCATTTCGCTCTCGTATGTTATCCTCTGATTCTAATTAGCTATCTTCTGTTTTCTTTCCTTTTTTTCTCCTCGCTCTATTTGCGTTGTTTTGTGACTTGTCCTTTTCCTCTTCTATTTATTTCCTTTCTTTTTGTTTGACCGGTCTAGTTGTACTCGCTTGTTCATGCAGTTTTTTTTTTAATTTCTTCATTTCGTTTTAGGGTTTAATTTAGGGCTCTTTTTGATTTAATGCTTTTGTTTACCATTGTACAGCTCGCGAGACAAACAATATGATTAAATACAAATCGTAAAAAATTAAATTTAATTAATTAATTAATTAATTAATAAAATTAATTAATTAAATTAAATACAAATGTAAATAATAATGATAACTTTATCGGGAGTTGATTGGCTGCCAATGGCAATGATGTAAATGACAGACGATTTATTTTTGGTGGTATTTTGCGAATATTTGATGGTACTGTAATGTGTCGGACCAGGAAGCAACAATCTGTTGCGTTGTCATCGACAGTAGTAATTTTGGCGCTATGTACAACGGTATGTCATGTCATTTTTGATTGAGCAGATTGTTGATTGTAGTAATTGAAGCTGTACCGTATTACGAAGACAACCAGTCATGCATTCGTATAGCAGAGGCACCGAAAGAAAGTCGACGACGGAAAAACGTTGACGTTAAAGTACAACTTCATACGGGAGTTGGTACAAGAAGGGAAGATTAAAATGTCGTACATCACTCTGAGCGCTAAATAATATTGATATATACTGATGTATGATTAATGATTGATGTATTATTGATTGATTGATGCATGAAGTTCTTTAAGATAGTGGATAACTTGGAAGCATCATTCTGAGACTGTTTAGAGCTCTTCAATTTGAGTATTTGAGCCGTATACTACGAGTTTAACATTATTCTTTTTTAAGAATTTGACAATTTGAAACAAAAAATTGAGTCTACATTCTTCAGTGAAAGATTTACTGTGCTAACAAGAGAAGGAGCAGAAATTGTCATCATTAGCGGATGCGGTACGAAGTATTATAGAAACGTTAGGGATGTAAAACGTGTAATAAACGATTGTAAATTAACCACCACTGACATCGAAAAGGAACTAGAGCAGAGAGAGGTCGTTTTATCTTCTTGTTCTGTTAGCCGGGATACTCAAAACGGCCGATCGATCCTCTCATACCATGCCGATGCCATATTTATGTTGACAATTGACACTATGTTCTGCTTTTAAACTTGATCAAAATAGGTGGTCAAACATAATCAACACACGGATATTTGGATGACAATCCACTCCCACACCCGATAGGAGACCTCTTATACCCCCCAACCGGGAGAGTATAGGAGTCCTAAAGCTATCATTCTAATAAGAAGAAGAAATAGACATTCATAACGATATCCACTAGCCAGAACATTTCTGCTTTGCTAATACGTTTAGTGCCTTGTCAAAAATCGCAATAGTTACCGCCGTGGGGCCGCTATCAATGCTTACTTATTACTTTAATCACCCATCATTAAATTAAATTAAAGCACATCACCCATTTTCGATCGTTTCGGCCCATCTGTCGTGGCACATATAAGTATTAGCTCCATGTTGGGTCCGTACGCAGCCGGACACTTATGTGCGCCCTCCACGAGAAGTCTCTTGCTGGTTAAGAAGCACGAGTGGCCAGGGATGAGCAAAAAGGTCGGTAATTTCGAAGCGTTCTAGGTGGCACATCGATCTTTATAAGGGCAGTTCAGGTGAGTTTATCTCTCCAACAAGTAGTTTACATATGAACGAACATTGGGCATTATCACGTCTACTAGCGAAGGAATTAACCCAAGTAACAAACAACGAGGGCGATATGTCGGACGAGAAGCTACATTACGTCAAGGAGTTAAACGTAATACAAGACGTGTTTGTTTCGGAATAGATTTTAACTTGTTGGACCACACAATGGACGAGGGACACCAAACAATTGAATTGATTTCTACCGATTTATAGAAGGTTAATAAACTTGTGAGGATTGCAGAGCTCACTGCAAAGGATCTTTGCAAACAGAAATAATCAGACATGCATCGAACAGGAAAAAACAATCTAACGACGTCAACGTGGAGTAGGCAGTAGGATTCAGTGACCGCAGAAGTAACGTCGTTAATAATCAACGAAAACAGTAATGATCCCAAGTTACTGCCCTAGAGAACACCTGAAGAGCTCTCGAATTCGTGCGATAAACGAGGTATGATTTAAGCCATTCCAAAAATCCAAACCGAAGTAAGTAAGTTCTGCGTTGCTATTTTTGCTTAAAAACTGTACGTTTCGTTAAATTTACTGTCTTCATTGAACGTGTATTATTCTCATGATATTTTGTAAGGGGCTATGTATTCCATTTGCATTAGGCTGATTTTTAATAATCGGAAATTGCCTATTTTCAAGGAATAGAACAATATTCGATTTCGCTTTATGAATTATATTAATGGCAGATGAGATTTTGATCTGGTCAGTTCGTGTGAAGAACGACTTCTGAACATTTTCAAGACCGAAAGCTTGACTCTCGACATTTTCAATTATTCTTCTTGCTCAGAAACGCAACCGAACCATCAGGCGGTTAACCAATAAAAAACTATATTATCAGGCGTTATGACGATAGATTCAATTTTAAGTTTTCACGCCTCGGACCATAACATGTTGGAAAGAAGTAAGACTTTCCTCATTATGATTTGCACACCAATATATTTAATCATGAACAGTAGCTTATTAATCCTTGAGCTTTTCAAGGCTACTGCATGTTTTGCTAGTTCATTCCAACAACATGCGTCTGCTTCCTCTGTATTAGCAACACGAAGGTTATGTTCTTCTGATCTAATCTGGTTTCGATTCACTAATTGATTTTAGTAACGAGTCTAATAAGTTCAAGTACAAACAACTGCAACCAAATGTTATATAAATCATGATGAGTGACAAAGAGAAATGAAATCAAATTGTCAAAGGCTTACTTAAGGATTATATTTCATTGCCACACAGTTTGAAAAGGATCGCTGTACTAATTAATTTTCCACAGTGTTTCAACCGTGAAACAATTTTATGTACCCTTATATTACCCTATAGTAATTAAGATTGAATATGCTCAGTGACACTCTAGTCCGTTAAACAATACATGTATAAATGGTTGAAATCATACTCATTTTCTTCTTCGCGGTACTCAACCCTTGGATACCCTACCATTTCTGGAAATCTTCGACTTTAATTTACAGTCTTTAATCGAGTTACTTGGGTTCAAAAATGTGAATTTTAAATATTTGATATATTGTTTTGTATATAGATAATCATTTATAATTTGTCAATTTTAAAATATTTTTTCAGCTGTGAAAACAATTATTGATCCTTGTGCGAAATGTAAACGTGTTAAACAAGAATCAATTTCTCTCGAAAGCATTACCCATGTTACTTGGGAAAATAATGTTATCCTTTTATGATAATCGATCGAGGATAATCGGAGGATGATCAAGTTGAGAATTAATGCCAATCATGACTCATTACCGACGATTTATACATAAAAAGTCTATTATATACAATAATTTCAGTTACATAAAGCTTGTATTAAAAATACAAGTATAATATATGAATAAAGGTTCACTGTATATGAATAAGCGCCAGTCAGCATGTTTCCGCAGTGACACAGCCAAGATATTTGAATTCTTCGATTGCACTCTTTGCTTCCTGAAATAAAAAAAGAGGAAGAAAATATATTCGATCTATTCTATTCTAAGGGCCGGTGGAATGATGGTAGCGGCGCTGGTTTTCACATGAAAATCGCATCTGGGTCCATTCTCTGTAGCAAGGACTGAATATCTGGCTACGTAGTAAAATAAGTCTAGTAAGTCAGAAATTACAGGCATGACCTAGTAGCCATATTCGTTACGCCAAGAAGAAAAACATATTATTCTATCACAAACAACCAGGCCGTATTGAAAGAAGGCATTTTTCATTACAAACCAATTACCTTTTTAACATCCTGATTGACGTCCAACAGCAGTTCTTCTAACTGTTCTTTAATTTCGTTTGTCCAACGTTTTTGAATAGCTAAACAACTGAATCTGGCCAATATCCGAAGTAGCATGCAGGTACGAAGTCTATAAGAAAACCAGATGCATATAAAATATTTAACAATTACATTGGCAGTCTTCACATACCGAAGGAAAGCATTCTCGTGTTTCAACAGTAAGGTTAAGTTTACATTCTCATGGAATACTATTTGCTCGATGATTTCTGCATTCTCCGGAAGTTCCCGTAAGGCACAGTTGAGAAGGGCTAGTAATGAACATACTAGTCGAACATACTCATGATTGACATGAGCTGCGGCAATGAAATGTACAAATAGCTCTTTTGCGCCAAGAATTTCGATAGCATCGCAAAACTGACTCAGAAACATATCCCCCAAGTGAATGAGATAGCACATCAAATCGTACACGGCTATAAGGGTTTTAATTTCATCGTTGTCTAATGTAGAAACTTGGCAAACAGAGCATATCGATTGATTGCCGCCCATCCCTGGTTGACTTTCATTGGTTGAAGAATCTTCGTTAAATCGCTTGTTGCACAACAATTTCGAAGCGTATACTAAGTTCGGTACTAGTTTCAATTCTCCATACACATTAATTATATCCCTTAAAATTGTTGGTGGGGTGCTGATTGCTAACGGAAGGCTAAGCAAATGAGCTACATTCTCTACTACCTTCGCACTTGCACGTCGATTTCGTAATGGAGCGACGATAATACACACAAAATTTTGTTGTTTTAGCGATTCCATTTCACCATCCAATACTTCCTGGATAGAACGTTGTAGGAATGCAAGCCATTCTTCGTTTTCTATGGGAGGGTTTTGCGATTCATCACAAGAGTCCCAGCCGGGAAGTAAGCTAGGAGTAAATTTTCCTGGGATTTTTTCTTTTTGATGATCCTTAGCAACAACTGAAGGGCTGGACATTCTGCATGTTGCTGGGTTTCGATTGACTGCTTCAATGCCTGATTCTATGCGCATTGAGAAATTGTCAATGCTTTGACTCAGTTTTCGTCTTTCTAGTTCTTGTGAGCCAGCACATCCCTGCATAACACATTCTTTGGAAGTTAGAAGCTCTAAGCCATCATTTCCAACGGTGGATGAAGCCAAAGGTGCATTTCGATGTAATGATATGATGGGAAAGTTGTCATTGAAGCGGTTGACGGCAAGATTTGGATTTTCAAGAAAAAGAATGGCCCTTGTTTGTTGTTCATCAGTACATGCATCATAAATATTATTAACCTGCTCTTGAAAGGTAAGGTTGACTGCATTCGTCAAAGAATCTTCCCCGGTTTTGATATAATTTGTGCATTCCTCTGTATCTGTTTCTTGATACTCTATGTCACTTTGTAACATTACGTAGATACTGTCCTTAGACGTTGTTAGATCTTCGTCGCATGATAAAGTTTGCCGCGTTTGGTGTTTCCCTTTGTTCATCATTTTTTGGGCTTGATTATTTTTTTCTCGCGATTGCGAAGCTGTAAGCGGATGTGTAAAGGGAGATTGGGGAACGTTCTCATCTACAGTCACAATATGCCCTTTCACGAAAGGATGGTTCAGAATTCTGCTCCAGCTTATACGTTTGGAAGGATCACGCTCAAGTAAACCTTGAACAAATGAAATACAATTGGTCGTTAGGAAGCTGGGCCATTTGATATACTGGTGGCGAATGAGGCGAACTAAATGTATCATCGAAGTGGAACTGAACGGTGGTTCACCAGCAAGCATTTCGTAAATAATGCATCCTAATGACCACAGATCAGCGTGATGATCGTAGGGCTTTGCCTCCAATAGTTCTGGGGCCATATATAGCGGTGTTCCTTTAATCGATGTCAACACATGAGTACCCATTGTCATGTTGCGTGCAAATCCAAAATCGCACAACTTCGCACACATGTTGCGATCTAACAATATATTTTGCGGCTTTAAATCTCGATGCAATATGCGATGCGAATGAAGATAGTATAATGCCGATACAAGATTGAAGGTGATACGTTGAGTCCTTGGTTCTTCAAGTGATCCATCACGAAGCAAACTGTGTAAATCAGTTTTAGCGTATTCGGTCACTACTATAATTTCGTTATTGGTTTCGAAAGAATCCAACATGCGAATAATGTTTGGATGCTTAAGATTTCGCTGTATTTCACATTCTCCTCTCAACCCTTTCAATTCACGCCCGGATCGGCCTCGCTGCAATAAAAACAAATAATTAGTATCACATATTGACTACACTTGATTTAATATTAATTTAGTCCCAATCCAGTACAGCTTTGCAGTGCATTACGTTAAGATTCTTTCCGTACAAGTACTGAGCGATACTTCTTGGGGAGAGGATATGATATGGGAAAATATAAAAACTTACCTTGTTTATAATTTTGATAGCAACAGTGGTTGCGGAAGATTTCTCCACAGCTTTATAAACCTTTCCGAAAGAACCTTCTCCAATAAGTTCACTTAGCACATACTTTTCCATGTTTGGTTTATAACAATACAATAATAGATACTCAATTGAACGGCATCGCGATCAGACACACATTCAAACTCGGCTATTTTACTTGCACTATCACGGTTCTTCGACCAATTTGAACAATTTGGGATAGTAATGAATTATGACTGCTGGATAATTATACCAATATAATGAGGAAAAACCTTTAATATGGTAAACATTTGCAGTACATTAACGAAACAATTTCTGATTGTGCTGTACGATGCTCAGATCAACAATTATGTTTGTGCTATTGATGTCATGATGTTTAGCTGTCAATATGTTTATGAACGTAACTTGAAAAGTATACGACTACACACGCCAAGATGCATTGAACTAAGATATCACGATAGCGAGAATATTTTTTTTTTCATTTTCAAAACTTTAATATGCTGTGGAATGTCGATTATCCATGCTCATTTGAATTGGACGGATGTTGGATAATTAGATAACACGAATATTTTTTATGATAAAACTTAGCGTACAGACATACACCGAAATTCGCGGTTCCTCTTATATGTGCAAGGTAAAAGATTTTTGTAGTTTCCCCCACAGGGTTTGAAGCTACCCTTGACATAATTTTGACATGACACTATGGGCTGAGCGCTGTCGTAAAGGACAAAATATTTTTTTTTTAATTTTTGATCCGGTTGCAACGGTACCGCGGAAAACGCGGCCCATGTGGAGACGGCCTAAGATTCCTTGCGTCTAGCCTACTTGTTTACTATATCGCGAAGTTTCACAATTAGCTTGGTCGTTAAAGTTTTCCTTCGTTTTGAATGCCTTTAGTTAAAACAGCAAACTGTTGATGGTTTTATAAAGTGGTGTGTAGTCAACGCCTATTAGAGTTCTAAACCAAGGGTTGATCGCACGGTACCAGACTTTCACGCCGTACTGTGAACCGGGAGATATGATGAGCTTCCTCATATGTGAAGAGCCTCACCTTCTCGTTGCCAAATAATCGCTTCACAAAATCCGATTCTCTGCCTTTTCACCTGCCTTGAACAATAATCATACCTAACACCAATCGCCGATAAGATCTGCAGATCTTATTCCGGACTAAAATCGAAAAACAGCGACACAAATTTCCAACCAAATCTAAAACAATAAAAATCTTGTTGCTATGACCGGCACTAGGTCGGTGTTCGACCCGTGGGTGCAGCGAGTTTGGGTCGGAATCGAGTCCAAGTAGGTTCAGGTGCAAGCAAGCATAAGCGATTCCGACTCGAACTCGCTGCACCCACGGGTCGGAGTCGCTTATGGCCGCTTGCACCTACCGGAATCGTTGCACCTACTTGTAACTAATGGTCGACCCGAACGGGTTCGGGTCGCTTATGGAGTGCCCGGTAGGTTCGGGTCGACCCGCACATCACTAGTTTCGATCCACTCGAACGTGTCTGTACACAGTGATTTCACATGTATGATTGTGTTGGTGCATATGAAACTTGTGTGTTGAAAATTTGACAAGTCCAAGGAAGCCGGTAAGCAAAACCATACAATCGCGAAACCGAACTTATATTTTATATCGTTTTAGCAAAACAATTGTTTCGCATGGATAAACCAGGAACCATCCCAGCATCTGCGCCGTCGCCGATAATATAGAAACGCCGCAAAACTCAACGCATTGGCGTGTTCCGGTACAGCTTCAGTGCCGGCATCGACGGCGATGATCCTTGGTAAGTAAAATCTTTTTTGTATGGAAAATACAGATAAGTAATTAGTGGAAGTGTGATAAAATCTGTTTTAGAATGTGTTGTGCATAGTTTTAAGGTTTTATGGGTGGAAAAGTGGTGTTATCGAGATCCTTGTGGTGCAAACGCGCACTCACACACATCGAAGATGAATCCTCTAATTTTGCCCTCAGCCCATACAAAAATCCCCTAATTTTTGTCCGGTTCTATTTTGATACCGGCATCGCCGAAAGTCGTGTAATATCAAGTGGGAAGTGATTTATTAGTGTTTTATCAACACAGTTGTGCATTAATTTACGGTTTTAACCGCAATCAACTAATTAAATGCACAACGCATAGCTTGGTTTTCTGGACGAAAAGTGAAATTAGGTTACCGGTTATTCGATCGAGTGCAATAATTCTGCATCAGGAACCACAGCGTATATATCTCCAATTCGCTAGCCATTTCGAATGAATGAGAACTGTTCGTAATTATCATTGTGTATATTTGATAGTGAGTTTCCGTGACCCGAGAATGAGCTTGCGACATGTTTGTGGTGTTATGTTTGCTTTCCGGATCGTTTTTCGCGACTTTTCGTCATTAGAATAGGGATTGCTGATCCGTCGTATGTAATCCGTGGTAAAACCGTGGGTCGATTACCGTTTAAATCCGTTTCGAGAATTCATTTGGCTGTTTGCAGTATGAAAAGCATTCGTCGTTATAAAACCGACCCTTTCAAGGAGATGCTAAACAATTGTGTGATATTTAAAACTGAGCTTATGAAGCGTATATGTAATATCAGAACATGGAGCTCGTCTCGTCAGTTAAGTGGTAATTATTTATCATTTCATTTCAATTTCAGATTGCCATTAATTCTTATCATGTCAATAAGATCTAATCATTTTATCCTATTTACAGAATACGGAATTAACTTGCTCTGCCTTCAGATCATCAAGTACCTCTGGAGAGTCACACGATGGCTTGGTGTGGTAGCTGACGGCTTATTAGGCCTTGGTAGCGATACCCAAACCGACTACAAGACGAACAACTGAAGGATCGACGTGATCGAAGTGAAAGATAAATATCCGAAAATATTATAATATATCGGATAAAATCGGATATAGTAGTTGAGTACTAGGTAGTCGATACGGCCTGACCGTTCTAACGAAAAAAAGTTAGGTACTAGGTATATGTACGAGCATTTCTACAAACCGTTGGTTAATCGTGGATTAGGATTCGACTAGGAATAGACTATTCGTTCGGACAGGAGTTCAGTTAAGATCATGGTTAAGGATTCAATTAGGAAGATTATTAGAGAAAAACATTCGTGTAAATTTCATTCCGTCATATCATTCATATTTTTTACCAAACAATTAGCACACTCGGTATACAAACTTTAGAACAGATGATTTTACCTAGATTAAGGAGGAACGAATTTTTAAAATTGTTTTCTTGCGTTCAGTAGAGATACGTTATCCTTGTTTTTAGATTTTCATGCGCAATAGGTTGTGGGCCATTGTACACATTGCAGCATTGCAGGTTATTATTTTAAGTATTGAATATTGTAACATTTTTTATTTAATACTTTAAAACAAAATGTAACAATCGCATCAATAAATAATGATCAAAATTTTGTTATTCTATTAATTTTATTATATTAAATTTAATCAGCTGGGCGAAAGAAAATGAATATCACCACTACATACACATTCCGAGCGATCTCACTCACACATGCATACCCCTGGGCTGCAAACGCTCACTTACAAACCCTCAGAAGCACGTAGCCGAATCCCCGAATCTTCCCCTATTTTCATATAACACGAAATTAGTGGGTTGCACACGAGTTCGAGCACTTGTTTGTCTAGGGGGAGGTGCGCGAAGTCTGACTGGGATGTTTATAATCGTGATACTGTTTTATTCCGGTGAAGTTCTTGCAAAATTATTGTGAAATAGTTTAAAATTTTGATCAAATTGAATAATTTAACGGTTCTACACATAAATGAATGGTTATAATACTTCTTGATATAATTTGCATATTCCGTGTTGCGGAGTATCCCATTGTAATCATCGAGGAGGGTGTTATGGCCCGTGGGGAACGGCGTTCGTAGAAAATGAAATAAATTTGTAAAGTCTTGGCAAAGAAGTACAGGTAGTTCCCGAGAGTTGCTTTTGTAGCGGACCGCTAAAACCCGGGAAATACGTTTCAGTTTGTGCGAAACCATCAAACAAGTAGGTTTTGTTATTTTCATTTTTCCCCGATATCAAAAGATACCTCCACTCGATCAAGCCAACAGACTGCACACGATTTTGTTTAGTTTCTTGTCAGTTATAGACAAATCAGAAATCAGCATAATGTTGCCGCCTGTTTGAAAAAGTTGAATAAATTATCTGTGTTGCGTATAGTTTGTCATAGGGATGGCATTTTTTCCACTTCCACGGTATCGGTGTTTTTTCTGTTTTGTAATAATAGAACCTCAAAAGTCTAGGTTTGTTTGAAAGTCATTTATTCACTCGTAGTTGGATAGCTCTGTGCAATTACAAACATTCCCGAGTGGAAGTTGCAATATTATTACTTTACTGCAATCGCAATTTCTCACAATCCTCAAAAGAAGCCTCAAATTATGAAAAGAATTGTGTACGAATGTGCATATTTTCTACACATATGATACTTTTTGTAATATAACTGTAATATTACTTTTTGTTCGCTGTTTTTACTACTACTGGAACCATACGTTCATACTATTTATGAATGTAATTTCACTATATACTAACTGGTCATCAATTAATATTGTTTGTTGGAAACATCGAGGCCTTCACGTGGGTAGGCGAAGCTCTTGAAATGAATAGAGACGAAAACGTTAGTTTGAATTCCAGATCTCGAGTGTGTCTTTGTTATCCTTCTCGGTTTGTTTTATACCATACTTGTTATCAGTTTACATGAGTTTGTCTCTTTGTCCCTTTGCCTCTATGTATCGACGTTTGGTTTTGTTTAATTATGATACTTGCCAGATGGCTATTTCTTATCTGTTTCTTCTAAAATAAGTTTGGTTCGGAGTTGGTCTTTTCTAAAGCAGGAATTCTTTCACACGGGAAATCTTTTCCCATGCATGTTGTTATGGTAATTGAATTCTTTGTTTGATTCTGTGTTGTTTTCACTACATAGTGCGTTAATCTGTTCTCATGTTTTAATATCTATCCTTACTTACCCGGTTGGATGCTGCTTGACGCAATTAGTTTCCTATAGCTGAATCTATTTCTGGATTATGCTCTGTGCTTGAACATGTGATTTTTATGACTTTTCAGTTATCGGATTGGTTTTTGATGTCGATTGTCCATGAGACTTGTCTATGATTTTTTATGTTTCTATGTGTGGATTGATGTATAGCAGATATGCTATACATTACTTTTTGTTTATTTGTATACTTTTGACATATACTTGAAAGATTCAACGAAAACAAGGCCAAACATGTAAATTTTTCTTTGGTAGCGCCATTTTGTAGTAGATAGCTTTTATTTCTTTGATTCTAATTGTACATTAATCGATTATTGCGTAATAATTAGTGTTCAATTACCAAATCGAATCAAAGGAAGAAATTGATACATTAAAACTATCTAGTCCAAAATAGCGCTGCAAAAGAAAAATTTACATGCTTTTGTTTGTTTTTATTTAATTTTTCGAGTATTGTAGCGGAGTCGGTTTCATCTCGTTCAAACACATTGTAGAATGGTTGTGTTGCTACTGATTTTAAACTTAAACCTGTTATGCTTTATTGCAACTGTACAATTTGTATTATAAAGAACTGTGTTTGTTTGATTTATAGTGTGACTCAGTTATAATGGACTGCGATTGGTTTTTGGCTCCACGCTAGCCTCCTTTTATATGAAATAATTACGTTGTCCTTATGGGCGTATTTAGCCCTCTTATTCTGTTATGCAAGAATATAATTAACTGTCCCTTTCTAACGCCTGTATTATGCGTACGTGATATTTCACAGGTGCGTTTTTACATAATTTAATATTGGTAACAATTCCTATTGCCCTGTTGCGCAATTGGATGTACTTTCTCTAATTTACGTTGTTTACATAATCGATTGTGGAATCCAAAATTCCTGTGCAACTTTTGGTGGTATTAAATGTTGTGATATCTTCTGATGTAAGTTTTTGTTAGCAGAAAAATAACTAGATATGTATGTGTTGGGGGCGCCACTTCTCTTGTTATTTCATTAGCTATCTCGTTCTATTCCTGACTTAGAGCAGTTAAAACATTCACTTTGATCCTAAGTGGTTCGTGTCTAGGATGATCTAAAATTCGTGTGGCTTTATTGCATAAGACGTTTTACTCAACTATATGTCTTAACTACTTTAAACTGTTATGCCTACATTTTACAGTATAACAGGTTGGCTGATAATTGTTTGACCTAAGACATATATCGCGCTAGAAGATTTATATCCATATCAAATTTATTTTGTACCAACCTTTAAATGAGTTCTGTCCAAATTTGACAGCACTCGGGCCATAACCTAATGAACTAGAGCATTTTGTGTCATCCGAGTGGACAGGACGCGATGAACCTGCTCCAAAACGGGGAAAACGCAACAATCAGTTGGCAAGGTTATGGCGTCCGGTTTTTGGGATTCGCAAGGAATAATCTTCATCGATTATCTTGAGAAAGAAAACACCATTAACAGGGACTACTACATCAAGTTATTGGAGCGTTTGAAGGACGAAATCGCCAAAAATCGGCCACATTTGAAGAGAAAAAAAAATTTTGTTGCGTCAGGACAACGCACCGTGCCACAAATCAGTGAAAAGAATGGCAAAAATTCATGAATTAGACTACGAATTGCTTCGAAGCAATTCCCCAGGTTAATTGATGAATTACCCGTCGTATTCCCCAGATATGGCTCCCAGTGACTATTTCCTTTTCTCAGATCTCAAAAGAATGCTCACTGGGAAGAAATTTTCGTCGGATGACGTCGCCGAAACAAAGGCCTTTTTTGGGGCAAAGGGCAAATACTACTACAAAATGGTATCGAAAAATTGAAAGATTTGAAGATTGAAGGGATGTGAGTTGAATAAAAAAAATTGTTCAAAAAAAAAAGTGTTTTACTGTCATAGGCCAAACAATTATCAGCCCACCTGTTATGGCAAAACGATAAAAATGAACAAAAGTCAAGTGTTGCATATCTGCTATACATCAATCCACACATAAAAATATTCGAAATATAGAAACATAAAAAACGATACACAGGTCGCATGCACAGCAAAGACGAATAAAAATTACTGTGAGAACGCAATAACCGAAAAGTCATTAATTAATATGTCATGAATTTGTTTACGTATGCTTTATGTCTTATTTTTAACACTGCGTAAGTCTTGACCTGGCATTATATATTTGTTTGTGTAAGAGGACAGCCAGTTATTACAAACATTTTTATCGTTAATTTTAATGACATTCCCCTTGATTTTGTTGGCACCATTGCGGTGCTAAAGCTTCTGTTTGTATCCCACGGCTGATGAGGCGCTCACGGTGACGAAAGAATCGTGCCTCTGCCTCTAACGACTTAGTTGTTGGATTTGACCAAAGTCGCTCACCTGCTGCTGCGGCTCGTGGCCAAACTCGATTGTCCAGTGTATACGCATCAATGAATTCAGTCCACACACAAACCTCACCTCCTAAAATGCCGTTTCCCTTAGGTAGGTGATTGTCGTACACTTTTTTCCAGTTATAGTATGTAGTTACCCCCCAAAAACCATGATCTAGGTACCAAGCATCTTTGGTTGAAATTATTAGATTATAGCCCAACTTTTGTAACTCTAGCGGTATACTGTTCTCTGAAGATACCCATGTTTGTATGACATAACGCTCGTTTGACAAAAAATTTTCAATCACTGATGGATCTGTTAAGCGACTAGACCACAAAATGACTGGGTTAGTAAGACTTTGGTCATTGATTGCCGATGTGGCAATTCGGTTTTGATTTGCTAGATACAGTGCGTTATCCCATAAACGTAACACGTTATCCTAAAATAAAGAAATAGGAACTGGTTAGTATTACTTGGCACATCAACATCAAGTTTATGTTTGTTAAAAGAAATTTTATACAACATTTTAGACATTTCCAAAGTTTCAAGGATAATGCGTTCGCGTTGCTGAAATTTCCATAACATATTGTTTATGTTTCGTGTCAAGGGATCAAATACTTATTGTTGCGAAAAATATTTAGAATGAGTTTTCTACAATTAGAACAATATGTTTTTTAATAAAAAATGTATCGTGTTTTATATTCATCCAATCACAAAACTCTACGAACTGAGTTTTTAATAAATCTGCGTATCGTAAATCCGCGTTACGCGACTATTATGAGACTTAGTAATAAATTCTACAACGATTTGCAAATCGTACTTACTTGAAACTCACTCCACAGCGTTAGAAAGTCCACATCATTCTGACCCATTCCACGATTTCTTAGATAGCTTACGATTTCTTCTGTAGCATTCCAGCAACCAAAAAATACTTCATCACCTCCCATGTGAAAAATCGTTTCTTCTTGGTTCAAGTTTACCAAATCGTAATAAATATCTTGCAATACGGTGTATAAATTTGGGTTGATAGGATTCAACTGGCCACATGGTGGTTCGATGCAAAATTTACGCCATGGTTGTTGATTAACACAAACGGCAAGGTTTCCTAGCCCTTTTTCAGGTCCCCATTGCCATCCATTCCCTGAAATTATAAGACAACAAATTCGAAATTTAACAGAATGGTTTTAAATTTCGAGTTTATTATATGGAAAAAAATCCCTTACCAGCGTGTGCTGGGGCATCTAACTCAAAAAGTACACGTATACCCCGATACTTTGCATATCGTATTATGTTTCTCACGTCATTCGAACTGTAAATCGCATCGTCAGAGTATGCTCCATTCGCTACCATTTCGGGTACTCTATCTAACTGTATTGGGAAACTTTGTGTGTCGGTCATATGCCAGTGAAATACATTCATTTTGCTAGCTGCCATTCCATCTAGCTGTTTTTTCAAACATTTTATAGGTATATAATTTCTGGCTGTATCAATCAGCAACCCGCGATGCGGGTACATTGGTCGATCTATGATGACTGCTTGCGATAACATATAGAGCGATGCGGTGGAGTTTCCTTCATTGGCTGTGGCAAACAATTGTAACAGAGTTTCACAGCCATGACGTGCACCAAAAATAGTATTTGCTTCTATTTTTGCAACCACAGAGTTATTGTTTTCAAGCAAAACATTTAACGTATAACTTTCATCCGTCGTCCAGTTGATATTAGTTGTATTAGAAGCGGTGTGAATTTTTATAACCAGTTCCATGGAAGTTGAACTGGTTAGCAATGTTTGATTTTTAAATTCTCGGCGTAGATTAAGTAAAAAATATTTTTCAATTTCGGTTAATATGGTTCTCCCTTCAGCAGTTTGGTTAGGCCATGTTTGCTCGAATCTGTACGATGGATTTAAATATTAGAAAACAGTTGGAAATCATTTAAAAGAACTTTTAGAATAACCCACCGTATATTGAAAGGATTTATAATAGTTGTATTTTTACCAAGATCCACTCGACCTGTTGGTTGAGGCCACAAAGCTCCAAATTTCCCACACACCAAGCGACAAACATTTAAAGAAGGAAAAACATCCGGTTTGGTACAGTCTTCCATAGACCCAAATTCTTTAATACATTGTTGTTGTTTTGTACATCTGTATGTTGAAATGATATAGCTAGAAGCCGGGAATTGCAAAATATGAAACATAAAAACAACAACACATTTGTTCTTCATCATTGCACTACACATACACTGTCACTGATTCACTAATACAGATTTAGTTTAGCCACACTTGATGCTAGGTATATAAATAAACACATTGAGTATATCAGTATATTATGTATATATTGAGTATTGTTTTATGTAATTATCTAATTATGCTGTGCATTCAGACAGGAAAAAATGATCGCGTTTAATGTTTTAACTTGTTTCCACATCCGCCAAATTCGGGAGATACTCTATGAAAATTTCCTGTCACGATTTTATTAATGCACTGAAAATAGACAACAATCACTATCAATATGTTTCTATAGTTTCTATGTTTTTATACTTTATAGCAGAACGTGTTGTCTTGTGTAAGAGACAGACATTGAGAATCCTTAAACAATACGAAAAACAGAAGATACATGCGGAAAAACAGAAAACAGAACAGAAGAGAACGAAAACAGAAGATACTGCATTGTTCATATTTCTTAAACATCTGAGCCCTTTGCCTTACATTTTTGCGTGAAAAATAAATGTTCTATTTCTTCTTGGCGTAACGAACTATTGTTTATTTAATTTATATTATGACGGCAATGCGGTATTTTCGGCGTAACGAACTACTAGATCCTCAAAAAGCCATCACAGTCGACTGGATATAATATTCAGTGCCTGTATTTACTGGATCATCCAGTAAATGAGCACCAATTGGAAGGAAAACGAACAAATATGAGTGCTCACTGGATCAAAACTTCTAATAGGGAACGAGTTGAATGATCGCACTAAGTGTGTTGTTAATTTGGTGAATCGAGATTAATCAAATGAACCTCAGAAGACGGAACAATCAGCATGTTGTAAGAAGAATCAATCATGAACTGGTATGCGTGATTGTCGAATCTGAGGTGACTATTTTGAAACTGTTTGAATCCAATTTGAGCTCATTGGCAAATGAAGCTTTTTGGTAGTCCTGAGCAATTGGGGCTGCTAATTTGAAAAACGTTGGGTGGCTCCAGAACAAATATCTGGAAGGCTGACCGGGAGGCGTACTTTTGATGGCCTCGTTGTAGACCTCTCTAAAATGCCGGGATAAAAAATCATGAGTTTTGGGCCATTTTCCATTATTTTTATATACTCTTTGTTGTATAGGTTTTTCTTCGGTTCACGACATGGCTCACGATCGCTTACTCCGCCCATCGTGAGTTCCGACAATGGCTTTAGCACAGCATGTGTTGAATATTCATCAATGGTCATGAAATACTACCATTATTTAATTAAATCCTATTAAACTGATTTATTCTTAATCTAAAAATCAATCCTCATTAAGTAGGTGTACGCTTATTCTGGATTGCAGTTGCAATCAGTTTTCACTTCAGGGGTTGTTGCTTTCAGACTCTGAATCCTCTATGGAGACGAACACTACGGGGTTGGTCACTTCAGGTTGTTACTTTCAGACTCTGAATCCTCTATGGAGACGAACACGGTTTTTGCAGAATGGGACACCGGCCCATACGGTGTTTCCGTAATCATTGCTTCCAACAACATAAACCAGCCAAAATTTCCAAAACCACAAAACAACACAAACCCAAACAAATATGAACTTTTTTGCATTTGTTTATAATCCCAATGAACTGATTGAACACTTTGTAATGAGTTGATATTAAATTCGATTTCAATTCCTGTTTCGTAAAATAAGCAGCTATGAAAGGTTACTACTTACAAATTTGTATGCATAATTGGTGAATTCTCAAAAACACAACAACCTTGGGCAACAATATACAAATTTACTTATTTCAAATAGAATCATACCTTTGAATGCGTATTACTTTATTCACAATGGACTATCACTTCAAGCTCAAATTAGGCAACCACCAACATAGCACGTCGAAATGGTACTGTTGATAAACTCTCCACAGTAGCAGCAGTATATTGAACCTTTTGAAAGAATTGTAAGGTTAACACTTTAAACGCTGATAAGAAAATGTGTGTTACAGTAGAATGAGGTCACATATTCGTAGATATTGTAACTCTAGAGATGCAGGGGAATTGTTTAAATGAAATGAATTACTAAATAAAGTTTTATTTTGGTAACAAGGTGCATTTATTAATAGACCTATCACAATAATGATAGACCACTTAAAATCACTATTGAAAACCATTTCGTTTGAGAAATAAATTTTATCTTTTTTTTCTTTTTAATTATTCAAGGATTGTCGTTCTCGCCCCACCCTCAAATTACTTGGCCGCTGCCTATACAGTCAATACCCGAGAAACGCGATTTCGGAGATATGAGGATTTAAAAAATTAGATATTTCACGGTGTTTTGTATGCAGAACTCAATTTTAAAATTGAAAAAAAATCATCATATTTCATTGTGATTAAAATTTATTTACATAGCATAGCGCTTTGAATGGGCTTCGACTGGGAAATAAGTTTTCGATTCCTTTATATGATATATAACCGAAGTTTTAGGGGAAACTCGAGATTCCGGCTGTATCCGTTTTATTATTAATGTTAAACATAATTTATATTTGTTTCTGTCCGATTTGTCTCCCGATCGTTCCCGAATGCATTTCAAATTTGGGTGTATTCATAAAATTCAGCTTCAATTCAACACTTTAAGTTAACTTAACTTGATTTGATAGTAGAATTTTGTAGTCCTGCTCATAGGGGTTAAAGCTACCCTGAACTTATATGTTGCACTATGGGCTTGAATTGGTCATGGATTGTGAAAAATAACTACTGTGTCTGCCTATAGTGTCATGTAAAAATTGTTTCAAGGGTAGCTTCAATCTCTATCGGTGAGGGGACGAGGGTGGGGTGACTGAAGATTGTTTGTACCTTTTTTTTATTTAAGATATTTATTTAAATACTTATAAATTTTTGATGTTGTTTATTATTTGATAATCATCCTAAAAACATTGATATTGTAAAAGTTCATCGCTCTAAATGTGACTTTTTCTAAATATTTCATATTTTATAACTTTATCATAATTTTCATAAACAACATTGGTTTTAACTATGCAAGAGCAACGGAAACAAAAATTAAAAAACCCCTTAAATTATTGTTTTTCACATTCCACGACCAATTCTAGCCCATAGTGCAATAAATGTGTCCAGGGTAACTAAAACTGCGGGGACTTGGCCTCAAACCTCCTCAGTCGCTCATTTGCCTCAATAAGTAACTCAAAACCAAAGTCCGTTGCCTGTTGAGATTTTCCTCACTTTCGGTCAATGAAACTGTTAGGCCGTCTCAACATGGGCCGCGTTTTCCGCGGTACCGTATAACCGTATAACTTGTTTGCCACTTGGCCGCGGTCGCCTGCCAAATCTCCTCCGATGTCATTCTCATGCCGGCCCATGTGGAGACGGCCTTACTCTTGGGCGCCATGCTGGATCTCATTTCGACGTTTGCAATACACAGTAGTGATGGGAAAAACAGCCTCGGAACCGGAGCCGGCTCCGACCGGCTCTAAAAAATTTCGGAGCCGGCTCCGAACCCACGGCTCCGGAGCCAGTTCCGAACCCACGGTTCCGGAGCCGGTTCCGAACCCACGGCTCCGGAGCCGGTTCCGAACCCACGACTCCGGAGCCGGCTCCGATCCCACGATAACCCCGTAGGTGCTTTTGAACTAAAAGCATTAAACTAAAGGGTCTGGAGCCGTTTCCGAACCAAATGAAATGCATGTGCTTTGCTCTACAAAGCATATGTTGCGTCCAGCAACAAAGGTCGCGTTCAGCAACCGCTTTTCTATCGCAAAGGCGATACTAATAGCTTTTTTTAACACTTTTATTCTTAAAGGAGAGTGTATCTCTCGTGTTAGGTTAAGAGAGGGAAGAGGTTAAAAAAACTTCTATCCTTGGCCTAAGCTGGTATCGAAAAGACCCCAGCTGTCCCTGCGCGCTGCTTTTATCGGCATTCTCTCCCGTTTTCCCAGAACGGGAATACGTGAGAAGAGCACACGATCCTGCAACGCAAGCGCCACCTAGCGTAAACCTACTGAACGGGCTGCTGTTGGTTCAAATGGACCGTTGCTCGCAAGAGCATATTTACGCATTTGCTTATTTATTTTTTGTGGAAATACATATTGTGTCTTTACTTTCAATTTTCAATTTAAAGTAAATAAGCATGTAGTTTCCAAACATGTAGGTACCGTAAATCGACCAAAAATTATGATTTTGTTTGGATAATTATTTCAGTAAGTGCACACTGGTCAATGGCAACAAAACTAGTCGTCAGCACCAAGGAATCCAATCCTGGAAAAAAAAATCGTTCATTTATTATAATAATTTATTATAATTAGGCGCTACCGTACACTAACACCGCAATATAACACCATGCAACGACAAATCTGTGATGTCATCACTTGCGATTTGGAACCGGTTCCGCCGTGGGTTCGGAGCCGGCTCCGGAGCCGTGGATTCGGAACCGGCTCCGGAGCCGTGGGTTCGGAACCGGCTCCGGAGCTGTGGGATCGGAACCGGCTCCGGAGCCGTGGGTTCGGAACCGGCTCCAGGCTGAAATCGGAGCCGGCTCCGGAGCCGTGGGTACGTTCCGGAGCGCACATCACTAATACACAGTGTGTGACGAGTAAATTTGTTCATGTATTTATTTATTTATTATTTATTTTTTCCATGATGACGGCTTTCGCCGTATTATCAGTTCATGTATTTATATGTATATATATTTTATACACTTTTTTCGGGGCCCCCATCAGGCGGCCGCCTACTCCGTCAACCGATACATTTGCCGCAGACATGCAAGATGGTTGGCTTCGCGACAGTTTCTGTGAGGCCGTCTCCACATGGGCCGCGTTTTCCGCGGTACCGGTATAACTTGTATGCCACTTCGCCGCGGTCGGCTGCCAAATCTCCGCGGCAGACTGTCAATCTCCGCGGCAGACTGACAGGCGCGGAAACACGGCTTTGTTCAAGATGAACAACTCTGCGGAACAGCAGCCGTGGAAGATTTGACAGCTGAGCGCGGAAGATTTAACAACGAAAGTTATACGCCCATGTGGAGACGGCCTGCAACAAATGTTGCGAAGTTTTATGACAGGATGATATCTCTAACAACCGTTGATGATTCTCAGAAACCTTACGTACCCGTTGCCTGGTCCATCTTCATCGTGGACATCAGGGAGTGAGGAGAATGAAGGCAATCGCACGTAGTTAACTTTATAGATCGATGTTGGACAACGATATAGAACGCGATGTAGTCAATTGTGGAGCTTGTAGAGCAGCTTCAAAAGCACCTCCATAGGCAACGCCGAAGCGACAGCAAGTGGCCCTTTAAAAGAATTTCCTTCACCGCAAAATCCGTCAGGACACAATCTATGAGAGGAGTGGAACTTCGGTCAAGCAGAGATAGGTAAATGTGTTTTATCGATACACGCAGCTGAACGGTCAACACTCGAGACTTCGATTGCCGTACCTTTATGATTGCACTTTTGCCACCATCCCGATCCGTGCACATCTCCGAACATGCTGGTGGCCCTTCAGATCAGACGATCTTTTTAATGTGTAATTGTGGAGTGTACGTGTTAATGTAATAACGAAACAATACTAACTAATAATCTTACTAATAACATTGTCAATATCAGAATGTTATTAGTTTAGAATGAAACAAGTGTACAAAGTAATTTGAAGACATTTTTTTGTATTTGTGTATTTTTTCTTTAAATATAACAAACAGTCAAAATACTAATGAAACTAGTAAAATTTTATTCTTTCTGCCTGTTTCATAAACAAATGTATAAAATTTATGTTTAATGATTTTTATATAAGTAAAGATCTTTGAATTACTGTAGATCTCGAAATGAGTTATTTATATATGAGTTTTTTTTATAGAAAAAAAGGATTAGGAAAGGATGCTAGCTGATATATTCAATTTGTTACAAGTCATTGTAAACTGTTACACTTTGCATATAGCGTATATATATATATACACAAATATATTAAGAGTCACAATTCTTTCCCAATACGAGCGAGAATAGTTAAAGAACAGGGAACTTAAGATACATGGATTTAAAGACTTGTGTTGAGGAAAACGGAAATATAGTCATACGTACATCGTTCTCTCACTACAACCCATCGGCATGTATGCCAATTTGTATGTTTATCTATGTGCATGCTAGCCGTTCTTACAGAACCTTGTACCTGTACCTGGTAATGATATTTTAAGACAAATGTTTCCATTTTAGCTGTAATGTTAAAACAATGCTTAAATTCAGTTCTTACTTGCATTTGGATTTGAATAATCAATGCATCCTATGTTGCTAGTAAGATCTATCTCTTCTGAATTGCTAGATGCATCGCTGGAGTTTGAAAAGTTCATTTCTATTTGCACTGGTCGTGAGGGCATACGTCGCGTTGAGATTGCTCCGTATTCTTTATTGTTGTTACCTTTATATATCTTACTTTCTACGTGATGGAATTGATCTTCTTCGAATACTAACTGATCGGATTTATGTTGAGAAATCCTGTCTTCTTCTACACACTCTTTTGTATAATCTTTCTTGATGATATTAGGTTTATTATGGTTCGTGAAATTCAAGTTTATATTGTTTTTTGAGCTGCCATCTCGATGGGTTGTACTTTGTTTAACTGATTGTTGAATAAATACTGTTTGTGGTATATGTTCCTGGGATACGGCATTCAATGTAGTCTTGGTATCGCTTATCGCGTTAATACCATGATTATTGGTAACGTGGCTACTATCATGGTTGGTGGAGATGGTGTTGTTGGCGCTGCTGTTATTGGATGTTGCTTGAGATTCAGACGCTAATAACGAGAATTAAGCAGAAGATGAACAGTAACACAACAATTAGTTTTAAGACCCATGCTACAAATGGACTACAGAAAAAATGAGCTAAGAAAATATTGGATGTACAAAATTTTGTATCTACTAAGCTTATAAAAAAGGCGTTGGCCTGTGGTGTAATTGGTAACGGCGCTAATTCCAGATGACAGGATCGAGACAACAGTCTCTTACGGACTGTTTCTCCGTAGCTAGGATTTAACAATTCGGCCACGTGGTAGAATAAGTTGATACGACCTAGCCGTTCTAACGAAGAAATAAGTGAGTAAGAACAATATATAAAAATATGTTACAGACGTTACATATATTTTTGCACGTATTTTTTGACGACGCTTGTTTCGTTGCAGGATTGGTATTAGAGGCAATCAACGCTCCTTCATTGTTAACACTTTGTTTACGGATGACGAGAATTCTCGTCATAACGCGGACGAGTGTTGTTAACAGATGACGAAAATTTTCGTCATTACGAGTGCCCACAAGCACCATTCAAACGGGTGACACTAACACACACAACCGGTCCCAACTTACACGAAAATTTTAGTATTGGCTTATTCGGGTTTTCTGCGCCTCATATATACTATAACATAAAAATAGAGTTTAATTGTACATTATTGACAGCTGCTAGAATATTTTCTGTATAGATAACAAAGATCAAAGTCGGTGACAACAATCAATAATCAATGTGTGTAATAAGAGCCCGTCAACAAAGTGTTAAGAATTTTTCTTTCGTTGTGCGTCAATCAGCAAGATAGCAACGATTTTTGATATAAATAAAACTTTAAACAAACACGATACAACAACTCCTTCCCTTCAACCAGTTCCAAGTTACTTAATCTTTATGATTACGACCTCATTTCATTAGAGGAGCCTCATGTCTCTCCCCCAAATATCGGGGAGAGCGGTTCCAATTCGTGATTGCCATGATATATTGAAACAAGCGATACGTCAACCGAAAGCTAACAATGTATACTAACTGATGAATAATTTTGCTGCAATTTTTTGAACCCGCTGCAAGATCCGGAGGACGACCGACCAGAAATTAAACGTCCAGAACAGCAACAACGATGGCTGGCTACTGCTCTTCGGAAGTTCCGCGGGTCCCGTTTATCAAATTTCCCCAGACGGTGATGGTGTTCGGGTGCGTGTCGTCAGAATGGAAAGTGATGCCACAGTTCTTCTTTGAACAAGGCCTCCGTGTCAATTCCGAAGGCTAAATTAGGATGTTGGAAACAATAGTGAAGTCTTAGATCACTAGAGTGGCCAATGGTTCCAGCAGGATTCCCCACCTTGCAATATGGGATTTGGATTCGGTTCTGTGGAGGGAAGATCTGTGCCATTGCTAATGCACCACCGCGTCGGAGGTCCGGGGAGTTTGGTGGCCAGACATTTAAACTAATGTAGTCATATAAATTCTCCGACAACCATTTTTTGTTATTAGGAGAGGTGTAGCAAAGGACCAAATCTTGTTACTACCTGTCATTGACTACTCTTTCTTGGCTTGGGCTTTTTAACATTTTTCATGGATTGGCTTTTATCCCAAGTTGTATAATGCTTAGCAACTTCACGTAGCCATCCGAAGTCATCCTCTAAAAATGCGAATGCATCACAGTCAGTCCTCCAAGGGTATCATCGCCCATCCTGAAACCATCGCCGTTTAGGTAAATTTGGTCTGTAGTCACTACCCTCTTAGTCACTACGGCAAGTTTGACACGATTTTCAAATAATTTTTGTTTATAAAAGAAAGTGTGAAATGATATCGCGATTGTTACACCTTGTATACAGCTTTGCACGCACTTTACGGTGAAACGACCAGGCCGTAGAGATATGTTTATAATAGCTCTAGCATAGCTCAGAGTTAAAAATAAATCGTAGACGGGTAACTAATTATTCGCTTGATGAAAAACCATAACATGTTGTCTAATTATTGTTTTGCCCTTATAACTTGTAACCTTCTATTTAAATTTGTTTTGTCTTCCTCCCAATACATACTTTTACTTTAATAAATTGTTGTTCGTAACGAAAGTTACTGTCAGCAAAAAATGAATAGAACTGTTTAAATCTTTCTTTTTCTTTTTTATCGGCACAACATCCTCAAGAGGTCTAAGCCTGCCATTTCTGGCTTTCTTTGACTGTATTTACCCGTAGCTGAATACTCAGTCCTGTAGTGTGAAGGCCGACGTCACTACCAATACACCACCGAGCCGCCCCAGCCGCTAAAATTTACCTATAATTATTTGTGCGTTTCCCATGCTCAAACAACGCATTCGCCAAGCATCTTGTAATAATTGTAACCGTGCTTGTTTCCTCCATTTTGCTCGACGATTTTGAAACCAAACCTGAAAATAAATGTTCAATATTTGTTATTAAACGAAAACGTATTGTGTTATGATTGTGATCGATCTATAGGATGTATAGCTATTTAACATGTACCCCAGTTCCCCCTATTAAGATACAGGCATGAACATAGGTAAATATGCTCAGTTTTCATCAGGAATAGGTCATTTCGTTAGACTGGTGATAGTGATGCCGGCTATCGTACGATTGAACCGATCTTAAAATAAATATTATTGGCTGAAGATTTTTTTTATTTTCAAAAGAGAAGTCTTTGTAATTACGATCGTTTAAGCCTGCCCAGCTGAAACGCACTCACAATAGTAAATAATCGTCGAAACTACGATTTGAACTAGGGTTGGAAAAGCAGTTACAATTTCAACTAAAGTGTGCATGTTCGTATTTACTTCGTTCTATTTGGAGTTGGAGCAAATATAATGTGATACACTTGCTACACGAAATAACTAATTTTCTTTGTAATATTATTTACTCACATATTCATTTATTTATTTCGTACGATTACAAAATTACAAATTATAAACTCCTCGCCATTTTTTCATTGCTCTTTTATCATTTCAACATTTGAAATGTACCTATATTTTCACTATATATTTTCACTATAGCTATACAAAACCAGTCTTACATTGCTGTGCAAATGACTGCAAGCACGACAATTCCACTACGTTGATTTGTCCTGGAATCGTCGTCTGAAACACATGGAACAAATAAAAATCGTTATTAGAAGGCACCCCAAACATTCTCGAACACTTTAACTTACCTTTAGTAACATAATGCACTGATAATTTTCAGCCGGGATACACGCGTCTATCTTGCACGCAGCTTCGAAAACAACATTCACCACGGCCGCGATGCGAACTGTGTGCATGAGTGTCCCTATTAACAAAGTGACACCATTCCCTATTGACAAAGGGGCACCATTTCTCATGACATCTCACTCTAACACCATGTTGCTGTCACCCTTTTCTGGGTCTTGGGTTTTGTGAAATGGAATCGCAGTTTGTGTTTACCTTTGAGGGTGTAGGATGTACGAGCAACAGTCAGCGAGAAAACTGCGAAAAACGCTGTAGAACACCGTCACCGAGTAAACAGTACTTTTTGTGTTTCAAGCCAAAGTGATAATGGAAAGTGAATGGAACAACTTATTAATAAATAGTGAATAGACCATGTAATTATTATCGTTATGATTGTGATAGTCGCCTAGATCGGTCATCGCACCGAAAAACTATGAGGCACAAACTACAGTAAGCCATCACAGTACGGCATACTCGATATACGCGATATCGTAATACGCGAAATTTTGAAAAACAGATTCATAGTTCATAGATAGTCAGAGAAACTTTGCGAACGGCCGTCCTCGAAAATTTGAAATATTTGGTCCGCAAATAATTAACGGCCGTTTTTAAATCGATGAGGCCACTGTGGACTGCGGCGCGATTTTGACGTTTACAAACGTCATAAATCAAGTTCGGGAATGACATAATCAAACTGTGCAAACAGATTAGTGATTATTTCGTGCGAGTAAAAGTTCCTAGTTCTTGAAAATGTCTGATTTTGAGCAGGATAAGCGCCATGTGCGGTAGGTGTTGCTATTTTTGTTTCGAGCGAAGAAAGCGGCAGCCGAAGCGCATCGAGAATTTGTGTTTACGGCGATGCTGCTCTAAGCGAAACAAGGTGTCAGAACGCTTTCGAAGCGGTGATTTCTCCGTGGAGGATGCTCAACGTGATGGATGCCCAAAATGTTCGCCGTCGAAGAATTGACGGCTGTACTGGAGGAAAATCACTGTCAAACGCAAGAAGAGCTTGCAGCCGTGCTTGGTGTAACTCGTCAGGCCATATCATCACGGCTGAACGAGTTGGGCATGATACAGAAGGAGGGCAAACGGATACCACACGAGTTGAAGCCGCGAAACATTGAACGCAGATTCTTCATGTGTGAATTGCTGCCCCAGCGGCACAACAGAAAGGGGTTCCTGCACAGAATCGAGTCGGGAGACGAGAAGTGGATTTTGTTCAGCAATCCTAAGCGCAAAAAGTCATTGGGATCCCCCGGTCATACCCCAACATCATCAGCTCGGCCGAATATCCATAGCTCAAAAGTAATGCTGAGTATTTGATGGGACCAGCTCGGCGTCATCTACTACGAACTTTTGAAACCAGGAGAAACAATCACTGGTGAACGCCACCGGAAACAATAGATGAGTTTAAGCCGAGCACTGCGTGAAAAACGGCCAGAATACTCATCACGCCACGACGAAGTTATTCTGCTGCATGACAATGCTCGGCCACATGTTGCCCAACCTGTGAAAAACTACCTTAATACCCTCAAATGGGATGATTTACCGCATCCGCCGTTTTCACCGGATCTGGCACCATCGGATTTCCATCTGTTACGATCCATGGCACATGGATTGGCTGACCAGCAGTTCTCCTCCTATGAACAGATCCAGAATTGGTTGGATACCTGAATTGCTTCGAAAAACGTATAATTTTTTCCGAAAAGGAATCCGTGATTTATCCGAAAGGTTGAAAAAAGTAATAAATAATAATAGTCAATACTTTAATTGACCCAATTTCTACAAATAAAAATGCCAAGAGTAAAAACATGTCCGTTCCAATTGAAACGGAGTGAATTCGTTCCCGCACTCCCATCCTTATAGTGTGGCCATCCCTATAGTGTGCCCATCCCTAATGCGCGCCCATCACTACCGCGTCCCGATGACGCTGAGAGTATATATAGTGACAGGCGAAGAGAATAATTTGGTCCTTCGAATAAAGTGAAGCTTCAACTCACCCTGCCGGAGTTGTAAGAGAAATAAATAAACCAAACAACCAAATTTATGAAAAAACGGTCGTTATTTATTTGCGCACCTAGTACAATTCAAAAACAAAATAATGGAAAGCTTATTAGTTATTTTTATAGAAGAAATGAAAAATAAACTAATACCACATAGTTCAACGTAATTCAATTACAATATTTTCTCTGGCCCCTTTAACATGGTTATACTTCAACTCTTCAATATCGAGTATACACGATATGGCTAAAGAAATTCGCGAAAGAAATTCGCGAAAACTCGACATACGCCAAAGCGTTCAGTTCCTCACATTTGCGTAGAGCTGCTGTATACACACATGCGTATACACGCCACGCCGTTTGATTCAATTTAGGCTTTTTATTTCAATGACATCACTGACTAAGGAGCCCAGAAGGAACCGTGAAGAAGCTGAACCCGTCCGGTAAAATTTGATCTTTTTTGTAACAGTGTGCGTGAGATGTCGCATCGAATAATGGATCGAACAACTGGTACGTTCGAACTTCGAAGGTTACAATATTGGCAATTGGTGAGTGATTTTAAGGCCAAGGGGTTGCTGAGGCTAAGAAATCTTGGGGAAACAACGCGCTACGCCGTATAAAAACGAGGGGCCGTTGAATGTGTGCGTCAGCTGTCGGCAATTATGATGAGCGAATGCAGTTGTGTCCGTGCTCGAATCCATGTCCTCTCACATTGTCCTTCATCACAACGATCCTGCTCCTGCATTGAGCCAGCGCGGATGCTCTGCGCTCAGCTACAGCGGCCTTGGGGTGATAGTTAGAAAATGTACCCAAATCGTCTTGCTCATGCAAGGACGCATACAGGGTTTGGCAATAGATAGAACCCGGCGTGCCCAACTTATGGAATCGCGCAAGCGAATAAGATAAAGCGTACCATTGCGTCACCGTACAATCGTCGTTGATCCAGCTCCCAACATCATTATGGCTTGTTGCGACAATACTTTCTGCCTGTTGCCAGTATGTTGTTTGGTACTTTTTGATTATCCCATAAACAGCCTGCAGTTTTATGTTTAGCATTTAGCTAATATTTGCATGCGTTGCCCCGTTCTCATACGCCGTTACCAGACGCTCTCTATCTTCGTGTTTTTTTGTCGTCGGGGCGTTTGAATCGAACTGCCTGCATTTTGCACTTGTAACTCAGAGTTCGGTTGCTGCGGTCCGTAGCTCTATTTAACTTATTTTATCCGATTGCAGTTTGCTAATCACAACAATTAAGCGAGTAGGAAATGATACTTGTTGTACCCAAGCGCCTGAAACACACAATAATGCAAGAGCGTTTTAAAATTTCGCATCGTTTTAATCGCTGTGCGCAAATACGTACCTTTACGTATGTTTGTGTTTTATGTTAACGGACACCAAAAATAAACGCGTTAAACGTGTTAAATCGAAAACAGGATACAAGTTATTGTTTTACACACTTGGATTTAACTGGATAACTTCAGACACTTCGCTTGCTAGAGCAATTTTAAATATTTTCAATACCCGTGAATTTACCTAACGACAGCATATACTCGTGTTTTGAAATCCTGTGTATACATACAACGTTTGAAAGATCCAATTCAAAATTTTAAATGCTTTAGTTGTATATTTTCTTAAATGTTGTTGCTTGACGGTGAAAATCAATTATTTTATGCTCTATTGTTACTAAACAATATTTTACATTCCTTTTTTGTGTCTCCAAAATTCAATATTTCATGCAACATTAATCCGAAATGTTTATTTTCAAATTTCACCTCTTTAACTGGGGTAATATATACCCAGCTCCAATACCGGCCAGCCGATTTGGCATTCATTAAATTGTGCACGCGATTCCTTATCTATATCACGCGATACCATAAACTGTTTCGCGTTTCCCTATCAATGGTACGCTTTATGTTATTCGCTTGCGCGATTCCATAAGTTGGGCATGCCGTATCCTATCTATTGCCAAACCCTGTACTGTACCGATCTTCCTCTAGCGTTCATACCATATGCATGCTGCGTGCAGGAGCGTTATGTCGTCATCCGCTTGCGAATGATGGCGGAAACAGAATGAAAAAAAAGATTTACGCTGCAGCGCAGGTTCGCCACGCATTCTGTTACACGACTACTTATGATCCGACACGCGCCTGCACAGACGCATTGAAAGACACATGGCTGGAAAAAAGCTCACCTAGAACAACACCGCGCGAGAGCGCACCGTGTATTTTAAATGGGGCTCGAGAGAGCGGTCGCACATCGGTCACTCATAGGTGTTTCAACGCCTTTTAAAACACCTCCTAAGAAACCTCATAAAAAAGCTCAAAAAACTCTCGTTATGGTAGCCTGAACGCTAGGAAACGACCGGTACAGCATGCGTCCTTGCACGCGTAAAGACGAGGTGGGTGCATTTCTATCTCTCATTCCACGGCCGCTCTGGCTTAGCGTACAGCACCGCGTCGGCTTGATGCAGGAGCAGGTACGCTGCGATGGAGAACAATACGAGACGGAAAGGATTCGACCGTGTACATAATCGTCTTCACTCGCAAAAAACCACCGCCAGCTGACGCACACATTCAACGGCCCCTCGCCTTTACACGGCATCGTGTGTTGTTTCCCCAAGATTTCTTAGCCCCCCACAGCCTCTTGGTCTGTAAATCGCACACGATTTTACTCTCGTTGTTTGTCAGGAACGGTTTCCATACGATTTAACTGCACGCTTGCCAAGAGGGGTGTTCTTCTTTCGCTCTCGATATTTTTCGATCACGGTTGCGATTATTGCGATTGTCACGACTTTGACAGATCGTGCTAAAAACCTCATTCGTATCGGACGACACGGAAAATTCGCCACTTTAGCAAACGTTCAAATTTTGTGTCCGTACAGCAAAAGCGAAGACCAACATTGGGAAATGTCGTGTAGGTTGTTGTGGCGATAAGTTATAGTTAAACTGCACTGGTTAATTGCATGCCAACTAGTGAGAACGAACTTGATGGTGGGGTTGTTTGACATATGTCAATATAAAGAAATTAAGCGAAATAGCTCTGCAACAAAAAAATAATGAAGGTTCTTAATGCAGAGCAATCTCTTTCTTTGTTGAGTGTTAAGCATCATAAACGCTCAAATACCATTACTCAAACATAAGCTCTAACACACATACGTAAAACTACTGATGATAACAATGTATGTTGTCGTATCTCTTTATATTCTTCAATCTCATCAATTTCATACATCTTTCTTGCTTGTGCCGACAATGATACTTGCCAACATTGTGTTTACCTTCTGTTGGTAAAAAATACTCAAGCATTGTTTTTTTCGTTGTGTTATAAGAAAATGTCTAGCTGGTGTTGTCCTTTTCTCCGTTAATTGGCCAAGTGGATTGGCTTTTGGAACACACTAGATAGTTTCTGTAGATAAAATCTGCTGGTGTTTTACCGTTAAGAGCCCAAAAATCCCGCCTCATGTTTACAAGCGTAAGTCGAGGTGTTCCATGCATATCTTGATATGCCTTGGTGAACATTTTTGTGATGTTGTATTTGTCTGGTAGAATCATTGAATGCTTGGTGTTGTATCGTGTTGTTGCCTGCAGCAAACGTCCTCCAACTCGCATAACAACTTCATTGTCCATGAACGGTCGTAGTCTTTGCAATTAAAATTTGCTTTTAAATTCTCAGTTTTTAACTAGTTCCTGCACCTCGAATGCCGGGGGAAAAGATGATCTAATTCCACACCAAACACCAACGGATAACGATTTGAAACGATAGCTATGGTATGTACTCTGTTAGTTTAAGTAGTTTATTTATTTGCACCTTTATGATCAATTAAACGTACCGATTCCTGTTCTAATACCTTTACATTTAATTACAACGACAACACCAACAAACACTTAAAAACATTGTAATCGCTGAAGTAAATCCCTAACCCGCTGGTCTGCCAAGGTGTGCCAATTTGTTTGCCAAACATTTTTTCGGCAAACAAATGATTTTGTTTTCCGCAGTTTGCCAAACAGAATTTTGACAGTTTCTCCATACGATTGACACTTTGTGTTTGGCAAACACTTTTCATAGACCAGCGTGTAAATGGCTTTAATGTTCCGGCGTCTTCACACGAACGGATCGGACCAAAATCCCATCCGGACCAAACCCCCGTAGCAAGGACTGACTATCCGGCTACGTGGTAATATAAGTCTAGTAAGCCAGAAACAGGCATCACCTAGTAGGTCGTTACACCAAGAAGAGAGAGAAAGAGAGAGAGACAGAGTGAGAGAGAGAGAGAGAGAGAGAGAGAGAGAGAGAGAGAGAGAGAGAGAGAGAGAGAGAGAGGTCCCTAAATAGCAACCTATTCTTATTTCACACATTCATCTGATCGCACAGATTATTGTGATATTTTTTACAGGGTTTTTGCTGGGGATGCATAGTGTTTATGCTGTTTATTGCTCTTGAGCATGTAAAAGGACAACGATATTAATAATTCTACGAGCAATTTATATCACAAATTAATGAAAACAAATTTCTTTTATGGTTCTACTTAACTCATTCACTAATAAGATTTAATTCATTAATTCATTCTGATTCATTATGTTCCCTCTACTTACTCAATATGCTTTTCAACTCTAGTTTAAAGACTAGTCACCATACAACAAATTGCTTCATAGAATTCGCTACGTGTAATAGGCCCTGTTGCGGTTACCTCCGGGAAAAACCATGTGTAATTGTCGTTTGAAAGCCAGATTGGACCACTGAACCATTCCTTAGGAAATTGACTAGGCAATGCTTCTTTTGACAATATATCCCCAGGATTTTCAGTCCCCAGTTTTCACGCAATGTCAAATCATGTTCCGTAGCAACGCTGTTGCTGACGAAGGTAGGCCAAGTGCACCACGGAGCCTTCAACCAATTGAGAACGATTGTGGAATCACTCAAAAAATAAATCACTGTTGACCGTTCCTTTACGCATCGCATACGATCTTTCATCGTTTCGGAGCTATCACAGCAGCGATCCAAATGCGACAAGCTTAATTCCTACAGTAGGGCTACTTTCGATTTTGCTGCATTTTTACGCACTTCTCACATCTTACTTTTTCATTTAGAGCGTAGGAAATTTATAGAATGATTTGCTTGTGTTTTTTGCATAATTATTGGTACAGAAACTAGCCTCACACTTTCTTAGTTACTTTCTAAGAACTTTCGTTTTCTTTGCGCACCGACCTATGTCTTATACTGACTTTGCAGAAAAAAAAAATAGGCAGCATTGTTGGATAACATGAAAGGTTTGTTTGCAATATTTTGTCAACTGCTTCGAAGACTCAGATTTACTGTAAGGTTAAATACTTTGAGGTCTTATATCATATCTTTTCTGATTCTTTTTTTATCCGCTGAAAGAACGATGCCTGATCTCAGTAGTAAGATGAAGGTAAACAAAAGCATAGAAGATATGATTCGTTTGGAAACGACACAAGCAAATCTTTTTTATTGCAACTGCATGTGATGGTTTGGGCAAGTTTTGCAGTTAAATGCAGTTAATGGTCATATGAACATACCAATTCACTTCAACGATCACTAGCATGGGCGAATTAGGGCTTACTAAGGTCAACACCAAGTTCGACTGCTCGATCAAATACTTGAACGGTATGGGAAGAGTAAGAATGGAAATGGAGGAATGGAAGGAATGGAATGGAAGGAGATTGAGAAATGGAGAATAAGATTTGGGTGAAACGAGAATTGAAGTAAATAATAAAAAAAAATAGTTAAAACATTTATCATTCATAAAAACACTCTCGGTTGTAAAGGTTCTTAACGCATATTGTAAAACGTCTGAACGCCAAGTAAAATTTTTGAGAAGAAAAATCGGTATGATATTCATTAAAAAACGCATGCGAAACAGGGCATGCTCATACTTATTTCCGTGGATTGTATAAAATTAAACGACTTCGCCAAAAAATACAAGATCACAATAAATAAGTAAAGTTTTTAGAAAGTTGGTGAACATATTCATTTACTTAAAAGTTACAATCTTGTAGCTTGTTCGACTTATCATTACCATTAGAAGGTCAACTAACACCTGACTAGGTTTGGCGATCTGTTGCTGTTACTCGTGATCTGTTACATGTGAATTTTTCGTTACCTTTGCTTCATTTACCGTTGGTTTAGTAATACCACCGATCTCCCTCAAAATGTACTTTATAGTGTAATAGTATTGCTTAGATGCACCCAAATAAAAAAAAATAAAGTTGCTTACAAATACATCACCATCACCATGTTTAAGGAGAGTTTTGTTGTTATTCGAAAATTTAAAGAACAATTTCTATCATTAAACGGAATCTTGTAAACTTGTAACCGAGCATATTAACACATATGGCACACCACCGGATAACCAACTTTAGGTTTAAAGAGAAATAATTTTATTTCATCTGTTTAGTTTGCCAGCTAAAAAGAAAATACTGGCTGGTATATGTAATTCACCCTTTGCTCACTTTTCGATATAATATGTTAATTATCACCTGAACACGTGCTTCACTTAAATTAATCCGCAGTGCAACTTCTTCACGCAAAAACACATCCGGATAGTGTGTTTTTTGAAACAACTGTTCTAATTCCTGCAGTTGTTGCGGCGTGAAAGTGGTGCGATTCCGCCGCTGGCGACGTCTACCGAACATGTATTCCGTAAGAAGATCTCCAGGCATTGGGGATAAAAATGGACCCGCCATCAATAACTTTCTGTACACGATTTTTTAATGATTTTTTCGTTGGTCGAAGGAAGTGCGCAATGATAACGCAATTGTTTCACCTTGTATGCAAATTTCCAAGCACCTTACTGTATTAACATCTAATCTGGTTGGTGTCCGGAACAGAACTGATTCATTTTGGTGATAAACGTTTACCGTGCATTACTCCTCACTATACGCAAGCTACCATTACACTTGACTGTATTTTCACTATGTTTAACGTTTCCCCTGTTTCAGACGTCGTCTATCTCACTTACTATTATGTTCTTCTTGTCTTTAGGCAGGATGCGAATTGGTATAAAACTGCATCAGTGCAAGTGACATGTAGTTCACCACTACAAAAGGGAATCCAACATGTCCTTTTCGTTTTAGCATCCGTAATGGTAAATAATCTAGCGAATGTTACCTGTTGTAAAGTTATGCACAAATTTTCCCCTATTTTCCATAGTCAAGTGTGTTGTCTCGTTTTGATGAGATTACCTTGTGTATACCTTAGATAAAGAATATGTTTTTAATTTTCAAGTGCAGCATAGGAAAACATAACATAACGCATTTCTTTATCGAGCCGTTCTTCAAAATAGGGGAAAATGAATAATTGTGTAGTGCGGTTTACATTTTTTCATAAAAGGAGGTACGAACATGAAGCCACGTGTTGATTCTGATTACATAGACGAAGATGACGAATACTTACGAAAATATATAATCATATGTGATCTGCGCCATGCTATAGAAGGCTATGTCTTTTCATTGAATGGTTCTTGAATTGACCATTCTTATTGAATGGTTCAATATGGTTCAATAAAAGTTTTTTTCCGTGATATGTATGACGTTCGATGGTATCGTAGCATAATTGCGAACATTATTTAATTGAAATTATTTCATAAAAGTATATGGAATTCAATTTACCGTTTCAACCGAACCGAGTATGCGCGCATTTACCACAATCATAATAGAAATTAATGTTAGCGCTTGCGCTCGTATTGTTATGCCAACACTGATGTAAAGGAAACAATTATGAGTATGAGTACAATTATGCTCACGATGAATGAGAAAGATGGTGGCAGTCCTTATTCTATCTCATAATTTGAAGGTGCATATATTCTCATACATTTGTAAATTTGAGTACCGTAAACCGCGCGATAGCGGAGGGAAGATATTACAGACGAGGCAGGGTTTGTGTGTTTTTTCTGCATTTTCTTTGACTGTTGAATGATTTTTGTAATGAAAAAGGCGGAGCAAATCGAGGCCAATCAAAACGGTTAGCAAAATATGGTACTTCTTGTTTTGTTTTGTATTACCGTAATTTGTTTTCCATTTTTAATGGCATGATCTACGATTCGAAATCCTTTTTTCTAATTATTCAACAAAAAATTAAAACAATACTGCAATAATGGATTAATAAGAGTAACAGATAAAAGGAAATGCAGAATTAAAATATTCATAGTTTTTAGCAAACAATTAGTTAGACTTTTTTTTCGCAGTTTTGGTTTCGGTTTGGGTCAGAATGTTGGATTCAAATAAACAGGTAATTCTTATGTATATGTATTGACATTGAATTTTATTAAAAACTCTGAATGCTTGATGCGAAGAAGTTATGAAAACGAAAAAAACGCTCGTGAAAGTAGTAATGAGAACACCTATTGTTTCATTGAATGCCGCTTGTTCAATGCGAGTTGTCTGAAAACTGATTTTCGGGTGTAGATAAGGTGGAACCCTATTGCTATGTACCAGATCAAACGCCTACACGTTTTACAAGAAGATTCAAATATCGACAGCTAACCATTCAATCGAATCAACAATCTGACTCAATGCCAACTATTTAGATCCGTTTTGATGACTAAGTAAATCGTTATTTTCGTTGATTTCATAATTAGCCACGATCAAAGATCATACATAACATATTCTTCACGCCCATAAAAATATTGTGGAATATTTGCGCAACCGGCACGACTATCATACCGACGGAATTGCATAGTTATATAGGTATGTACAATTTTTTTTACCAGAATCATAAAAACGGGGTATCAACAATAAACAACAATGGAAGTGGATCAGTGGAAAACATTTATTGCGACAAAATTGACGTCTGGGTGCGACACACGATTGGTACGACATGCGTTAGAAAAAAAACTACATCAACAAACGTTTAGATAGGATCTAGCAGTGACCGCATGATAGTGTAAAGAACAAAGCGCGCAGAAAGGCTTAGCTTTAATAGCGCGCAGTAAGGTTAAATAAAGTGTATAAACCTCAAAGTGGAATAGTGCTGTCTACTTCCGTAACCAAATAAACAACATTTAAAACTCTAACTGATCTATGCGAGAAAGTAAGGGGCCTCTAAAATCCGAGCTACATAATTGACTTCGATATACGTAACGACACAACAACCTCAAGAGGTATAGGGCCTGCCGTTCTGACTTTCTTCGACTTTATTTACCCGTAGCCGAATGGTCAGTCCTGCGTACGGAAGATTGGATTTTGGATCGGTCTTGTCTTGCCTCTACCGGAGCCTCTACCAATACACCGCCACACCAAACAACCTCCAATTGGTATTTTTTTCTTTCGTCGATTTGAAAAGGACCAATATCCATACAATTGCTTGTCATGATATGCTTAAATGCAATTTTTTATGAAAGATGAACGGTCAGGCCGTTCTACCTAAAACTAAAGGTAACTTCATCTAGTATGCAATTCACATTTGTTTGAAGACATTTCCTTCTCCTTACAATGAAAGATCACCTTATCCCGAGTGTACTCGACTGGACCCGAATTGTGTGCAATTTTTTAAAATGTTTAACAAATTTTATTTTACTTAACTGACCTTGATAGATGATTATCAAATATTTCAGTTATCGTCTAATGAATTATGTAACGTTTGCTTTAACAAAGTGCTAAATTGTTAAAATTTTTAGTGTAGTTCATGTGACAATTTTCAGTCAGCTGGTAGAAAGTTCACCAGCCAGCAGTGAATATTTACTAATTGACTATTTACAGTCAACCCTCCCTGGTTGTTATGTGAATACAAATTGAAGGCATATTCATTGAATATGACAATCTCGTTGTTATTCGTTGAAAAATCCAGCGCGAATTGTAGCGTGTGAACGTACACGTGCGCTACTCAGTAATTACGTCCGTACACAATGGTGGTTTGGTTTAGATTCACTTTAGTTTTTTCTAGGTAGAAATACATTGTTGTCTAAATTTTATTAATCTGTATATCAACGCATATTTATTTAATCTATCCTAACACTAATACTTGTAACCTATGTATGTAACCTTTCATGCCATAATTCCTATGTATAGACATTTCTCGCGTTACACAACACACGAGTTACGCGAATTTGAGATACGCGAATCGCACACTGCGTTCACATGGGAGCAAAATGACACTAGCGAGAGTTTGTAGTACAAAATAGGTCTGGCCCAGCGTAGCTGTCATTAATCGCTGCATAGTTTGATAGTTTAACCGATGGAGGAGGAATTTGAATAGAAAATCATATATTTTAAAGTTCAATTGTAAAAATATTTATATAGGTGCAAAACAATTATGGAAATTCTTTTTTTATTGACCTTTGCTGTAGTAGTGTTGGCAGTGTAGTAGCTCTGATATTCCACTGATACAGGAATAGATGCAAAGCTTCTAGAAGGATGAAATTGGTTTTACATTCCTTACCCAACCTCATGGGAGAATGGGTGATATTGCTAAATTGGGAGAGGAAGAGGTGTCAGTGTCGGTTCTGGGTTCACACGGGACTTTAAAAAACTGGGAAACTTAGGCTCTCCGACGAGACTGCGGGTTGGAGAATAGGCCTTGCAAGCCACCCTCAATACTACCGCAACGAACAGTCACCATGAATATTCGAATCGGAAACGACCCTTGCTATGAAAAAGACTAATGACTAGAAACTTTGATCATGGACTGCAGATCCCTTGCATCATCAGGAAGTAACATGATATTCTTTTCAAAGGTGTGAGAGCCCGCGGCTTCGGATGAGTAATTTTAGAGGTTAATCAAAACAAATCAGACAATAAAAAGTTAGGTATACGTCAATTATATGAAGAACTGCGGGCCGACCGCAGGCCGGTTAATCAATTGCAACAGATAACAGACTTCAGCATTGTGCTTGCAATAATTAAAGAAGAAAATGATAGGTCAACGTTAAATCATTAATATGTTTTAAATATTAGAAGTTATTGTTTATGAAATGTTTGTAACATTTTCCAGGGATTTTTAGTAGATAGAAACTTTAAGGAAAACTATCAAGGTTCTTTCAGGTCAACCAAACTACAGATGAAAACTATACTGTCTACAACAAGATCTATACTGGGTCATTTTTCAACTCATGGATAATCAGTCTGTCTGTTAAACAGGTTCCAAGCAATCGCGTAACTCAGGTAGTGACTGAATTTTTAATTGCATTTCTTTTGTCAAATTTTAATTTTTCTAAGAATACTTAATATTTTTTTTTGTTTCGTTAGAACGGCCTGGCCGTATCGACTTATTTTACCACGTAGCAGGATAGTCAGTCCTTGCTACGGGGGATTGGTCCGGATGGAATTTTGGTCCGGTCCGTTCGTGTGAAGACCGGCTCCGCTACCATCATGCCACCGGGCCGCCCCAAGAATACTTAATAATAATTAATAATTTAATGATTTCGTATTTATGCCATCGTATCTAACTGCTTTCTGGAGTTCTAATTTGTTTACTATTTTTCCGATTTCTTTTGGCTTAACTAAATTTAAAACATCAAGATCATTAAACAAGATCTGATGGTTAATGATTCAAGAAGTATTTTTGTTTATTAATATTATAATATGTTCTACCGGACATTTTCTAGATATGTGATTTTGTGAGCACTTTCAAAATGTGAAATTCGCATTTTTCTGAATTCACAATTATAGTTTGATCATATACTTTCAACGCAGAAAAAGTATTTGTTTGTTCTTAATCAAGCGAACAAATTTCCATAGCTAGTTTCTATCTTGATTGTTCATATTGACGTCCACAAGAGCTCTAGTTCTTGTATTGTTTTTAGAGGAGGATCTAGATTTAGAGGCTAGTCTATAATTGGGTTTTATCTAATCTAGGTGGTATTAATTTGAGATCTGAGATTTGACATTTGAGAATTTGAGATCCTATACTTGTTACAGAGTTTTACTAAACTTAGAACATATGCTAGAATTATCTGATCTGAACCGATGTTAGTACAAATGGCGACACCACCTTTGGGGCTGTGGGTTCTATCTAGTTTATTGATAATGTAATTATTTAGTTGCCTTTAACAAAGGAGTCTGGTTCAAGAAAGGTCTCTGTTACTAACATGATTTAAATTTCATATCTAGTATAATTTCCAGTTAACTATATTCAGCCTTTCTATTGGTGTATTCATTTTTGTTAACAGAATTTTCCCATTACTTTAAAGATCGCTATTATTTGATCTTGTTTGGTTTTGCACAATTGCAATTAAATGTTTATTGAAAACTACACCTACTATTGAGATATTTTAGTTACGATCGAATAGTTCCTGATTTATGTATTGTGATAAACTGATAAGAAACGCGTATTTGCCCGAGGAATCACCGATTGTATTTTACTCCATGCATTTCGTTTTTGTGGTAGTGGATGGAAGTTTGCCTGAGGTACATTGAAGTGATTGGAAATATTCGTATTGTGTTTTTTTCTGTTTTTGTTGTTTGTTTTCTGTAGTCGTTTAAAGCATCCGTTAAACCCTGTTGTACAATTTCCTTCGCAATTCGCACATTTTAAGTTGTGCTCTGATATTTTTGAACATTTCCATTTATGGTCTCCCGAACCTTTGGTGCAGTTGCAGTTTGCAGTACAGAACACGGTTGGAGTTTGCAGTACCGTGTCCATATAGCTGGCATCTTGCACGTCGATTTTTTGCGAAAAGTAACTCCATGTTACTCTACAGTGGTTCAGCGCCTTACTCAGTCAAAGTACAAAAGGATAAATTGCATGTTCATCGAACTTTTTTTGTCTGAGCACCAGTTTGTTTTATGTCACTTGCAAGGACACTTTTCATTTTTAGGATATCAAACACTTCCTATAATCCTATAATTCCTATAAGGAGATCCACAAGCCTATACAGAACTGAGTTGAGTAGTTTTATCCGATGTTTGGATGGTATGTTTGGAAGACTACATTATTCTTTTTGAAGTGTGATACAACACCACAAAAGTCTCACGTATAGGTAAGCTGCAGAATAGTGCCTGTAAAGGAGCGTCCAGACTGTAGAACATAACAGTTACACATAATAAAAATTTGTTGTGTTGTACTTGTTACGCGCAACAAAAACAGAATAGCGAAATGTTGAATCCGTGATGACATATGCTCGAATTTGGCTAATTCAGGTTGCTAATTCGGCAACCAAGCACGGAATTTAACTTTTTTACATACTATGTGAGCAATAAAATAGAATCTTGTTACGCTACGCGGGGAATTTTGCGTCCACACTTGTTGCGGTCCGTTCAGTATTGCCAAATCATCCTTAAACGCAATTTGATGCCAATTTGGTTGCAGAAACGACGAATTTCTGCCCGAAAACCATTCGAGCATATGTTATGGTAACAGTATGGATGCTCCTTAAAAGTTTGTTTCGTGGTATAGTCCACAACATCAGCTACTATCACAAATTTGTGTACTAACTGTACAGATTTGATATTTCTTATGACCGCAAGGAACTTTGTTCTCGCTCATTTTCGCTTTTGTCGACGCGTCTACTTACCCTTCTCAGTATCCTGAAACAGGGCAAAGGCCTGAATGAGATGTAATTACCGTATTTTGTGGGGCTAGCATTGAACTATGCCTGCTGGGGTTGTGGTGTCTAGTAAGGCAGTTGAAATGTCATGTGCTGCGCTTATTGTGATAAGCGCTTGCGTTGTTCTAACATTTAAAAAACCCCGCAATCCGAATTACCCATAAAGTACTTTTAGGTCGTCGTCATGGACAATGGAGGTGTGGTAGGCCCAAATTGAGATGGAGTGATGGCGTTGATGCTTCCGCCAGAAAGGCCGGGATAATTGATTGGCAGACGAAGGCACTCGACCGTGAGCATTTTAGAGGACTCCTGCAGCAGAATTAGACCGGTTGTAGTGCCGGATAAGTGAATGTGTATCCATTTCTTTGGAAACAATTATAACCAGATTGACTTAGCAATATAGAAGATTTCCTTATTAGCATAGAGTACTGCTTGGTCCCTGAAGATTCCACATCCGAGTCAAGGATAGCCCTCTCTAGCGTTAGTTTGAAGAGTAGACAAGCTAGCCCATCTCCTTGGCGCGGGGAAGGTTAAGATTTAAGAGAGGCTAACACGTAAGAAGAGGGTGGATACGGTTGCCTTAAGCGTTTGTAAACCACCGTCCGTCTCGTGAACAGTGCAGGATTCACCAGGTATGCTAATTCCGAGCCACACCACTGGGCAGTTCGGTTACCTGTGCAGGATGGCTTTCTCTACGAAATAGCTAACAGGTTGGCTTATAAGTCCCCGGTCTGACACATAGATGGCACCGCTAGTATTAAATGCATATTATTTGCATTTGAGGCAAAACCGAAGGAGTACTACCAGAATGGTATCAAAAAATTGGAAGGTCGTTATAATCGTTGTATCGCTCTTGAAGGGAACTATGTTGAATAATAAAAACGAATTTTGACAAAAAAATGTGTTTTTCTTTGTTAGACCGGGGACTTATCAGCCAACCTGTTACGGAAAACTCCATGCCCCGTAAAAAGCTGGGTTAGGAAGAAGTTCACTTCCCCGTTATTGCGGTTTAGTCAGACGGAAATGTCCGGTATCAGCTTCTTCGTCTTTATTCCTGGAGCCGTCGGTTGCGTCCCTGCCTCTGTCCATTACCTCTGCCAATGCCTTAACGTTTCCTCATGTTGCCGTGTCATGGTGGTAGCGAATGTCCTCCTTTATCAGCAGCATGAGCGGGATAGTACCGGCGACAACACATGCCGCATCGTACGAGACCGCCTGGAGAGCGCTAGCCACCCGGATTACTGCGATGTGACCTTTGAATAGTCGTGCGATGTGTTTGTCTTGCCAGTGGCCATCTCGCCCATGTCTCGGCTCCATATCCGGATGATGCTATTGCTCATCGCTCATTGGCCCAGCTGTAATGACTCCCATAATCCACTTGTCCATTCGAGGATTTCCAGAAACGTAGTACACTTTCTGTCCGATTGTGAAAACCGACCATGCGAAACGAAGCTTGATTCCTCTCTATAATTCGCATGTAGATGTCTTGCGGTCTAACAAGATCTATGCGCAAACGGACATTACGAACCAGGAATAGCTTTGCTGTTTCAGTATGCGGAGTCTTACGATATTGTAGCAGGAAGCTGTTCAAGTTCTTCTGTAAAGTATCTTTCATTATACTCATCGATTACATCGCCTTTTTTATTGTTTGGACGTAGCGCTCAGCTTGCCCATTCGCAGCTAGATGGTAGAGTGCGGTAAGCTTCTGGTACTTGACTCCTATGTTCTTCAGGTAGGATTAAAAGTCTGCCGAAGCAAATTGTGGACCGTTGTCAGAGACCGATATTGGCTCTCCGTACGTGGCAAATAGTCTATCAAGTAAGCTGATCGTCCGCTAGTTGTTGTTGCAAAAGTTATCTTCACTTCTAAACAGTTGCTGTACGCATCTACAAGTACCAAAGGCATTGCACTTGCCACAGGACCAGCATAATCTATGTAGAGAGAGTATGAGTGTTTTCGGGAGAGGGAGCGTGAGCGTTAATCGGGAGACGGAGCGTGAGCGCTAATCAGGGGGAGAAGCGACGCTTCCTCAGGAAAAACAGATAGCTTTTGCAACTGGTCGGAAATACACGAAAGTAAAGTGTCGTGAACTAAAATCTTAGTTTGACTACTTTTTTTCGATTACTATACATCTATGTGTATGCGTTTCCAAGGTCCGTTTTAGTACTCCCAATAGTGGTTACTAAATTTGGGCGGCGAGGTGGTTTGTCGAGCACAGTCTAGACAGGATTTAGCTATTTGTATTTAGCTATATTTAGCTAAGAGCAAGCTAAACCTTTCATATTCACAATTCCAATGTGCGGTGCATATAAATCGTTCAATATTACTTTTCGCAGAGACGGCGGTATTAACACGCGATGTTCAAACACGAGGCAGTTGGCAACTAGAGTGTACTTGACTTTCGGTGCTTTGTAGCCAGATTGCCATAGGTTACGACCCTGTTCGAGTTGCTGAACTATCTTTCCTAGTTGTGTATACTTGAACGTTTCACGAGCAATCGGTTCGGCACGGGCTACAGTTGCTGAACCCGCTTGAGGACAAACTGTTCGAATTCGTCTGCCATATTTCTTCCTTTGTGTCGAGATAAACTGTTTATCTCGTTTTCAGTTGCTGAATTCTAGATTACTAATCAGCGTTCGTATTCTGGCAAGTAGGTTTGTAACCGATGTCAAAATTGAAATGAGCCAGGAAACCGGCATAATTGGCCGTTCGACTTATGCACAAAGTAGGCAAATACTTTTCGGGGTACAGAATTTCCGTAAGTGGCTTGTGTATTGGGTATCGCTGTTCGATGTGCGACATAGTACAGCTGGCATATACAACCAGCAACCGCAATACCATATACCGAAGTATTGCGTTAACATCAGGGACATCAGGGATAGAGAGCGAAGGACGTGCGTGTGAGAGATCAGCGAATAAAGTACCGTTACATGATGATATGATGATATGATGATGATCGCACTTGATGATATTATCGTACCTTATGCTTTGCTTTAATCCTAGGCCTGACACCTGATTTTTTAACACCAAAATGTTGTGTATCTTATTCCGATTTATTGATTAAAAATTATAACAATGTATACATGCGTATTCGACCGATTTCGTAACCGACCCAGTGAGTCATATTTATTTATAATCATATTTATAATTAATTAATACAGCACACCCATATACAATAAAATTCTCTTTTTCATCATCTCAACAGGATAATGATAACGAGTACATAGGCGCAATTCGCTGTGTGCAAGATAAGACGTGCTAACGCAAAAGTCCGAAGTAAATAGTAACGAAACTATTATGGACCTAACCAAAAGACAACATTTATTATATTTGCATTACAGATATCGAAAGCGAAAGTTGAGATATCCGGTGAGTCACTTGACTCCTGTATCAACCGGTGGGACTTGAGGCAAAAAATCCTCTGCATGCACTTCAGAGTTTACAGACATCTCAGACAATCCATTGCAAAACACGACGTTGCAAAACAAGTCTAGTAGGCCAGAAATTGCAGACATGTAGGACATTACGCCAAGAAGACGAAGATTTTAATGGTTCGTTTTCGCGCTTACCATATCGTTCTAGTTCTGTGCCAATGTAACTATTTGCGCATCTTTTTTCTCTTTGCTAGCGAAGCGAGAAATATATATCCTTCACTATTCTTGATCCATAAGTGATTAACTACAACCTGTATACAAACATTATGTTTAGATGTTGTGCGTAAAATGAAAAAAAAAAATTTATTCCTATAGTCTCACTGCACACCATAACTGTTTCACGAATGGTAGAAAGGATAGATTTAAAAAGCATTGAATACATATTACATTATGAGATGAAAATAATCAAACTACAAATTCTACTTTGCATTGTATCATGGCAAGCCGTTACTTCCGATACATGATGTTCTGGTCGCATACGTTTCATTTTCATTCATTTTCTCTGTTCCTTCAGAAAATGATTGAAAATGAAACGTATGCGAACGGAACATCATGTATTGGCAGTAACGGCTTGCCATGATACAATGCAAAGTAGAATTCATGGGCTTCAACTACTATTTGCAATTTGCTATTGTCTTGAAAAATGATTAAAATTACTTCATATGCATGACAAAGTAGAAAAATGAAATACTAACAGCAACATGAAACAAAACCTACAATTTACAATGCTTCAGGAGCACCATGAACAGGCATAGAAGTTACCAGTGAACAAGGAGCATGGGTATAGCGAAACGATTTTGCTGCGTTGTACTGCTGTGCCCTCGGGTTCGTGTTCATCTACCAAAAGTTTATTATGGTTATGAATATTATTCTCCGTTTTCCGTTCTGGAAGCTGTCATTTCATTCTAGCTGTAATTTAACAGGAATGGTTGGCCGGAATAATTCAATGGTTTTGTTATTCACGGTAGAAAACAGTGGAGGACCAAATTGTATAGAAACTCATCAACAGTATGCACTGAGGAAGTTGCAATGTTTTTTGTTGTGTTTGTTTTTAATTAACAGCATACATCTATGAAGTAGCAAAAAAAAACTTTGATTTCTACAATGCAAATGTCAAAGGAAGTCGAAACGTTTCTATGCTTTAATGCATAATCTTTTTAATTATAAAGATAGCTCCCCTTCTCATTGTTGAATCCCCTTGAGTTGTAAATTTATGTAACGCTGTCTATTGTTGCATAATAAGTTAGTCAAGACATACTGTTTGTAGAGTGGGCGATGATAGTTAAGTGCATCATTTGTTTAATCATAATTCACTATCTTTGTAAAAGTACAAGATTATTTTACGAATCATTTTCCATTTGATATCAGTTTGCCAAATAACTATTGAAACATTTAACACAAAAGGGTGTATCAGAATGACTTTGGCTAGAATGTGGAAAAAATTCCACAAGTTAACAAAATTGTTTTCAATTTATGCCATGGACAAATAACTGTTTAGGTTGTTTAAGGCATGGAATAAGTTTCAACGAAATTTGCACATTGTTATGTGCGCTGTTCGCTGTCCGTTATATGTACGGTTATTCGTTATTAATGTTGGCAGTTGGTGCTAAATGTAAAAAGTGTCGTATGTTGGCGAATAGGTATGATGTTATAGAAGGATATATCGTTCTATAATGAATTATAACGGATTCGTACATTTAGCGAATCGCATATAAAATTGTCAAAAGACAAACAAATGCGACAAAAAATTACTAGATATGTGCCAAAAATTTGAACAAGGATAACGCAGTACAGCGCATAAAAAAGCGGAAATTTGTTCACAACTTTAGAATATCTTTTTCTCATTGTTACCTGAAGAGCAACATAAAATTAATTGATGCTCACGTTTATTCAACCATTGTACTTTATACTATCCGACGTGGCCACCTTTGTTCTTTTTTACTTTCTGTGAGAATTCTCTGGAACCAGGAACACACTTGTTGAATGTATAAAACAAACATTGAGTTCCATCCTTTTGTAGTAGTAGTAGAATTTGTTAGGGCCATTTGGAGAACGTTAATAATTGATTTGCAATATGAGTTTTCCTTAGTAGTTTTTGTTGAGTATCATATAGCTGAGTGGATTTTTACTTATTTGGGAAAAATAACAACAAAAAAAATGATGAAAAAACCATACTTTTGTAACTGGGGTAATATTTTTCGCAGCTTTTTCCTGAACATTCACCCACACTGAGCTAACGAGGTTTAAGTCTGGGGTGTTAGCAGGCCGCACATATTTTGATCAAAAAACCATCATATCCTTCAACCACTCTTAAGGTATGACACGGCGCTCCATGTTGATGAAAAATGAGCTGGTGTTCATCGAAATTCTCTATGACCCTAGGTAGGACCTTTTCCTTCAAAACACAGGCATTCACCTGCAAGCCTGATTTGTTGAAACCCGGAGTCATTTTTTACCCATCAAAAGCAACTGATTTGAAAAACATAACTACGGCGGGATTTTTAGTGTGGATCCTCCACCTTCTTAAATTTAAATTTTGATTTTTATATCTATTCTTCAAAATAGCAAAAGATTCAAACATAACAAACGATTATTAATAACATTTAAGGAACTAAGGAACTAAGGAACTAAAAGGTTATGCAAGGAGAGACAAACTAAGTACAATAGAAAGAAATCGAGGGTTGTGTATGTGTAGGGATAGTTATTTGTAGAAAGCGTTTTGGGGTGTTTGGTGTTTGTGTATTGTTTATCTATAATGGGCTGTTATTATGGGATTTTTTTTCACGATTTTCCTGAGTATTCTAACCAATTTTTCTTTATGATCTCTATTGCGATGTCTGCATTTCTTGTGAGTTTTAGGCAGAAGAAGATTTTGTGACTGATTTGACATTTATCACATATTCCGTTCTCGTCTATTTTTATAATGCTAAGCCAATATTGGAAGAGGTCATGTCCTGCTATTATTTTGTTTATGGTTTTTAAATTATTTCCGTTTGAAGCTGAGATTTTTGTATCATGGGCCTGTATTGAACTCTCTTTGGAAAATTGGCATTTTTTGTCCTTTTATCTTTGTTGTATACGTAAACCAATGTTATGTCTTTGTTATCATTTCATTTCTGCAGTTGTTGATGGCGTCTATGTATTTGATTTTGTTTTCTATTTTGATGTTTGAGATTGTGTCTTTCAGTGAGGGTATTGCAGGATGTAAGGTTGTCTGTGTATATGATTGATTCTTCGATAGTTTTGTCTTCTGCTATTTGGAGTGCCTTTGTTATTGCTATTATTTTAATTGTAGTAGTGTTGATGGTTGTTTTTAATATATATTCCTATGCCAACCCTGTTGCTTATAATACTTCCATCAGTAAATATATTTGGTCATTTGTTATTGTACTTATTTATAAGTTCAAGTGTTAATTGTTTGAATGCTTTGTTATTCTTGTTTGTTTTTGTGCCTATGTTTAGTGAAAGTTCGGTGTCAATGTTTATGTGATTAGTTATCTTTTTGTTTGTGGCGAGATATAGATTATTAACTGTGTTTAGGTCTTTGCTGTATAGTTCTTCTTGGTGTGAGTTTTTTTTGTTGTATCTCGTGTGTTGGTGTTGCTTTAGTTATTGCCTTATTGTTTTGGAGAATACTGTGTCTTTTGCTAGCTCTTTTCTTGCTATGAAGTTTGTTTTTATATTGAATGGTATTTCGGCTGCGAGTGCGTGTAATGTGTTAATTTGGGGTGTGCTTTTCTAAGTGTTTCGTTTAGTATTGTGTTGAATAATCTGGTCTTGTTTTGTTGCAGTTTAATATGCAAGATAATCCAGTTTCAATAATGTTTCCCATGGTTGCGCGAAATATGTTTAGACTTTTTACTGGGTTTAGGTTATTTAGTTTGCAGCTTATGATTTATAGGATGTTTAGACGTGTGTTGGCTTTGTTTTGGAGGTTTTCAACGTGTTTTTGGAAGTTTAGTTTTTTTTGTCTATTATGGTGTATGTGTTCTTAATGTTGACATTTATGTTTGTCCTGTGTTTGCCATAGACCATACATTTTGTTTTGCCTGAATCGATCTTTAGACTAAAGGTTTATTTTGTGTGCAGGCGTTCAGATTATTTTTGTGAGAGTGTTTTTGATTTTCTATCGAGCAGTTTGTGGTGCTATATAGACAGTAATTATTGTGCGGTTGTTTGAGTGTAGTAGGATTGCTTTTATTTGAATATCTACGTCTGTTTCGTTTGCCACTGTTAGTATTTTGTGTGTAATTTGTGTTTTGATATTTATACCCGTTCCTCCATAGCCATCGCTTCTGTATATTCGAATAACATTCTATCCTGGTATTGTATTTTTTTATCGTTCTTTAACCAAGTCTCTTAGAGACACGCAAGGTGATAGTTATTTTCTTGTAGTGTGTTAATTATTTCTTCTCTATTTCGTTTAAATCTTTGAACGTTACTTTGAAGTAGTTTTAGATTTTCCATTTTGTGCTATTTGTTGTTATTTTGAATAATGTTATTTTTTCTACTTTGTTGTCCGTGGTCTCTACTTTTATTTCGTGTATTTCAGAGGCCATCATGAACATTTATGAGTCACTGAGTGTTTGATCGTTTACTATGGTTTCTATAATTTCGTTTTCGATTTTGTACGCTTTTTTGTGTGTTTTTGTTTTCCTTCATTTCCTTAGAATTGTTGGCACTAAATTTATCTTCGCTTTTTAAGTTTTTAAGTTAATTTTATTTTTTCGGAGGTGCTATGAGATGGTGTTTTGCTTCCGGTAACTATTCCTATTCCTGGCTTCTATAATGGTTACCCTTTGTTCAGTTTGTATTTTTTAACTTTCCTCTTCATCTTCCCACACTGGACATTTCATATCTAGTGCTGAATGGTTTTCTCCACATGCAATGCATTTTGCGGTGTTTTTGCAATTTTCATGATTACGCTTCTTCGTATATAGCTCAAATTTTTGCTCTAGTGCGTTTAGTTTTAGTATACCCCTCATGCCTCGCATAGGGCTGGGGGGGACTCTTTCCGAATAAAAACCTATGTCTATTTTTCTGGGCAGCACTGTAGATTCAAATTTGATGATGGCTGTTTTTGTGTTTTGGATCCTTCCATCTTTGTCCTTACGCTTTATAATGTACACTCGGTGACGTTTTGTGGTGCTAAACCTTCTAACAGTTCTTTCTCGGTTAATATTTTGCAGGTATGCCAGTGAACAATTCCCTTACTTGTGTTCAAAGTTTTGTATTCGAACACCTTCACCTTAACTTTGTTGTCTCCGTGGTTTAAACTAATCTTATGCAGTTTCTTTGCCTTACTTTGTGTTGCAAATTCGGATTGAAAAGTATATTTTTAACAGCCTCGTAATACTGAGAGACGTTCAAAATTTATTACTCGTCTTTTCTCGATTGCAACATGAATAGGGCGCGATCCTCGCAATGCAGCCCTTTTTATTGCCTTGCTGGTGGCGCCCTCTCCCGTCATTTCTTTTAAGCTCCGATCCTCCAGATGAGCAGGTTGTGTCAAAAAACTTTGACATTCTCCCGCCCGGTGCAAAACTTGTTGTTTATGCAGCACTTGTTTACAACCTGCCGTCTGTCATTAGTGTTGTCTACTCGTCTGTATCCTGTGCTTTCGTACCATGTGCTTTCACATCAAGCACTGCTAATTTAGTTGCCGGTCGTTGAAGCAATCCTTGTGCAGTCTGCACGGTCGCCTGCCTCACTTGTCCATCCTTCGCTTGTTTGACCGCTACGATGCGTCCCTTTGGCCAGGTGTTTTTCGGTAAGTTTCCGTCCACGACGACAACTATGTCTCCAACGGTGATCGGCTTCGATGTTTCGAACCACTTCCCTCTCTTTGTTAGCGTCGGTAAGTAGTCCGCATCCCACTTTTTCCAAAAGATCGTGGTTAACACTTGTGATGTCTTCCAGGCCACCTTCAACGTCGCGGGGTTGTCGTCGAATATGCCTAATGATCGCTCTGTATTTGCTGAACCTAAAAGAAAATGGTTAGGTGTCGGCGGTGATTCCGATTTCTCGTCGAGCGGAACCTGTGTCAGCGGTCGAGAATTGACGATCATCTCAATTTCGGCAAAGGTTGACGACAATACTTCGTCGGTAGGGAGTCGCGAAATTTTCATTTCCCTAAGTACTTTCTTCACCGACTGTACTAGCCTTTCCCAACATCCTCCAAAGTGTGGCGCGCCCGGTGGGTTGAACTTCCACGTGAGCTCGTGGTCGGTGAACTCTTCCACCAGTTTATCGCCATCTACCTCGCTCCAGGCTTCCTTAAGCTCGCGTTCAGCTCCCACGAAGTTCGTTCCGCGATCACTCAGAATTTCGATCGGTTTACCGCGTCGAGCTATGAATCGCCGAATCGCCATAATACAGGTTGCTGTCGTTAGCGTATGGGCGATCTCGAGGTGTACAGCCCTTGTGGTGAGGCACGTAAACAATACGCACCAACTCTTTTCGCTGCGTCGACCAACCGCTACCGCCATCGGTCCGAAGTAGTCTACCCCCGTGTAGGAAAACGCCCGTATGTTTATCTCTAACCGCTGGGGCGGGATATCTGCCATTCTCGGAGCACTCGGGCGAGCGTCGCGATTCTTACAGTGCTTGCAAGCCCGACGGACGCTGTTATATTCTGCCATCAGCCTGGAAATGCAAACCCTGGAACGAAGTTCATTTAGTGCTGTTTGATGATGAACATGCCTGAACCTTTGGTGGTGACGTTCCAGCAGCAGTCGTGTTATCCGGTATCCTCGTGGCAGGATAATAGGACGTTTCGTCTCTTCGTTGACCCAACCGCACTTGGCTAATCGTCCTCGCGCTCTTAGTAAGCCGTGCTCATTCAGTTCGGGATACAGCTTGTAAATCGGGCTGCTTTTGGTGATCCTCGATTTCCAAAGGTGTTGCAAATCATCCGTCTTTTGTAGTAGTCGGATTTCGTCTAGGAAGGCATCTCGTTGGGCTAGTATGAAGACTTCACGTTCAGCACTTTCTAGTTCAGTTTGTGATAGTGGACCTCTAGTAAGGCTGCGTCTCTTCGAAGATAAGAAATTGACGTAACGAAGAACATAGGCTACAGTCCTTACCAATCGCTGCCAAGATGAGAAGTGGTCCACCACGATCCACGGTTTTCTATACAGTTCGTGATGAAGTAGGGTCTTCCGTATCTCCTCTGAGGTTTCTGCAGGGGTCACTTCACACGTTGGCCAATTAGCTTCAGGTTGCCAAAGAAATTCCGGGTCATGAAACCATCGACACGCAGGATCAAGCTCCGGCTTCCTCTGCCACTTTGTACCTTCATCTGCTAGAGTGATGGCCTCGTCTTCCGTTTCCACGCTGGCGAGCATGTCGTCTACATAATGCTCGCGCTCAAACCTTGTCGCGTTTAGGTTGTTTACAAATTGCGCGCTGCTTGGTGAGCAGGCGGCTCCAAACGTCATTTCGGCTACCGCATACACCGTAGGGTCACGGTCCGCAACCTCTTCCCGATCCCAAAAGAAAAGCTGTGAGCGCTGATCTTCGGGGTTCATCCTTACTTGAAAAAACATTTCCTTTATGTCACCAACTATAGCGACTCGATGCTCCCGGAATTTATAGAGCACCGTTAAAAGCCCTGCTAACAGATCCGGACCCGCCAATAGGAACGTGTTGAGGCTCACACCACGTACCTTTGCTGCTGCATCGAATACCAGACGTAACTTCCCGGGTTTATTCGGATTGAATACCGGGAACACTGGAAGATACCAGTCGCGTTCGCCCCGGGCGGTGAGTTCCGTTGATGTAAGTCGTCGTACATACCCCTGATCTTCATAACTCTGCATTTTCTCGACCACGGAGTCGGCGAGAGCTGGATCTGTTCTCATCTTTCTTCGCAGGCACCCATATCGTTTAAGAGCCATCTCCCTGGAGCACGGAAGACGTACATTGTCAAAGCGCCACAGCAGACATGTTTCATAACGACCCTTCATCAGTCTGGTCTCGGTCGTGAGCATCTGCAACGCTCTTTCGTCGTCCTTAAACAGCGTTGGAACAGCTGTCTTTGCTATGCCCAGCGACTCAATGGGGAAAAACTCCCTCATCGCTGCATCTATAGCTCGCTTGTCATCCGAGCCACGCATGCATATGTGGTAGTTGCGATGTATCTGCGGAAGAGAAGAGAAGCTTGCGCACGGCCCGAAAACGACCCAGCCTAATTGGGTTTTCACGGCGGCTGGTTCATGTTCCCTACCTTCAGCGTATTTGAGCGGTCTTACCAAATGGCAGTTATCTATGCCGATCAACAAACGTGGACTCGCGTTGGTGTATGATGCTAAAGGGAGGTTCCGCAGATGGTGATGAGTTGCGGTTATCTGCTTGGCCGACAGTGACTGGCGCGGCAGTGCTAATTTCCGGATGGTATGAACCTTTGGCAACGTAAATACCTTTTTAGCATTGCCGACTCCTGCGATTTTCAGTTCTAACTGAACCGAATCCTTTTCGGTGCGTTCCGTATCGCCGGTCCAGCGTATACACAAAGGATGCGGCTTCCCATCAAGGTTCAACTCCTCAATCAAACCTTCCTCGATAAACGTTCCCGATGAACCGCTATCAACGAACGCGACAGTTTCAACCACTTTTCCATTCCCGTAAATAATAACGGGAACATACTGGAACAGAACTCCATCGTTGGCTGCTGTATGAGCGCTTATAGTTTCCACTGTTGCTTTGGAAATCGTCTGTTGGTATCTCGGTGGCCCATTTCGATGCAGCATGTTGTGATGCTGCAAAGTGCAACCATCTTTACCACATGGTTTCTGCACACTGCATACACTCACATGACACCGTAAACACTTTCGGCACAGCCTTTCCTGCTTGATCACGGTCCACCGTTGGTTGACGTCCATTCCTATAAACTTGGTGCACTCTGCCAAGCTCGAACAATCTCCCTTACAAACGACGCAATGGTTCAGCTTCGCAGGATCGCTCGATGCTTTTTCGCTTACCATCGTATGCAGGTAGGATGCAGACTTTGCTTTTCGCGTTTTTTCTTCTGACGTCGATTTCTCATTTTTAGGCTCGTCAAATGAGGGTAGCGTGTTGAAACTGGCCGCCTCAAGCTCTCTTTCCATCCAATCGCTAAAATCCGGAATGGTTGGTATGCCTAGTCGTAGGCAGTGGTGCGACCAATCGCGACGTAGCACAGCTGGAAGCCTATCCACAATTTCCTGCAATAACGATACGTTATACGCGTACCCGAACATACCGGAAGCCGAAATCACCGCAGCCATTTCTTGCACCGCATTTCCGAAGTCTACGACGGAATCAATCCGCTCTAGCTTTGGCGAAGGAAGCTGACGAATTTTCCGGATCAAGCAGCTGATGATAAGTTCAGGGCGTCCAAAATGGCGCCGTAGCACGTTCATAATCTGAGGAAGATCGTTAGCCGTTAGTCTAGCTCCAACTATATCGCGAGCCTTACCACGAAGGGCCTTAGATAGCCGTTCGATGTTTTCCTCGTCGGTATATCCGTACATCGCCGTAGTTCGCTCCATATTAGACACAAACGTGGACCATTCCTCTGGTCGTCCAGAAAACGTTGGAAGGTCCCTTAAATTGCCTTGACGGGCGTAAAGTTGACTCTGGTTTAGAGTCGGGATGGTGTGATCGCCGGTACTTTCGTGCCGGTTTGTAGTAACGTGTCCGTACGACACGTTTCCTCCGAACCTACTCGTGCTGTGTAATGGTCCAGGTTGACGAGAGTAAAGGGGGGGCGTGAAGGTAGTCGCAGGTGTAAACCCAGCATGGCTCCCTTGAAATTTGCCTGCACGCTCCGTCGCAGCCGTCCACTCGTTCACTTTTTCTGCACGCACTTTCACAGCACTTTCGATATTTCCACCGATCAACACAGCACTGCTACCTTGGTTTCGAAGGCTGAGGCGCGTCCTTTCTAACGCGAGCCTTTGCTGTTCCAGCTCAAGCTCTTTCATCCTCAACTCAATCTCCATCAACCCGATCTCCACTCGGTTTGGCGGTGGCGTCCCTCCGAGGCACGCCAAATCTCCATCGAGCATTGATGGCGGATTGCGCTGCGATGACGCCGGGATACGATCCATCGGACGCGACAAACGCTGCGTGGTAGTGGCTTCGATTTCCAACGGCGAAAATGGCCCTGCGGAGGCTGACGCATTTTTAAGAAGCTCGTTTCGCGGAGGCTCGTCTCCTAGCGCCGTAGACGTGGTAGGACGATGACCTTCGTTGACCGCGATTGAACCCGGGATCGCACTAGTCGTCTCGAACGATGGCGGCGTCCCTAGCGTCGAACCTGTCGGTTGGATCGATGAAGTGAATGGTTCCGGAGTTCCAGTCGATGTGGTTGACTGATCACTTTCCGCGTTCATGACGTGATTTTCGTGTGCACTTATTTTCCGCGTGTGAAACCGTGTTCACTTTTTAACTCGCGAAACTTGTGTCCCGATTGTGCGAAACGCTTTACGACCGAACAGTGTTACGTACGTTTACGTTGTCGCTATCTTTCACGAAAGCACGATGAAATGCACGTAATAAATTTTGAAAATGTTGCAAATTCGGATTGAAAAGTATATTTTTAACAGCTTCGTAATACTGAGAGACGTTCAAAATTTATTACTCGTCTTTTCTCGATTGCAACATGAATAGGGCGCGATCCTCGCAATGCAGCCCTTTTTATTGCCTTGCTGGTGGCGCCCTCTCCCGTCATTTCTTTTAAGCTCCGATCCTCCAGATGAGCAGGTTGTGTCAAAAAACTTTGACACTTTGATTTCGGAGACGGATCAAGATCGCTCCGTCTCTTAGAAGTGTCGTTTCAAACAGGAAAGGGTTACAGTTGGCAAGGGTCTTCCCTTTCGTGGTACTTTCAATCACCATGAAAACCTCCCTTGAGCCGGCAGTTTCTCTTAGTTCTAGCTTCTCACCTGTAGTCTTGCTCCTTCTCTTCGAGTTTCCGTTGGGTGGATCCCCTAGTTTGCGATGTAGGACTCGGGTCCTGCTTCCACCGGAGTCATCGACCCCTATATGATGTCAGCAGCAAGGTCCGAAAGAGTTGTTGTAGGAGATGCGTAAACAAGAGGACTTACGATAAACTGTTGGCTGCTGCGTATCGGTTTCTAGCAGAGGTCAGCTGCTACTATTGGCTGTCGACAAAAGTAATTGACCCGGCTGGATGACATCCGCAGCTGTTGCTGTTGTTTGCAAAAAGAATGCGCTTTGCAGTGCGTCAAGTTATTTTATTATTACCATCCACGGCGGCCACAGTATCCACATTAGCTCAACTGCAACAACTCTCACCAGTAGCTAACTCTCTCGTACATATCCCAGCGGTCTAAATCTATGTTAAACGGGCTTCACAAGGACCTTGTGAAGCACCTGTAAAACCTGCTTAACGAAGATTTTTTTGTGCTTGTATTTGTGTGAAGTACGGTATGGGTGCGTTATTTGCTTGCATACTGTGATACGTCATCATATCATGGTACAGAAATTGATGTTTTAATAATTTATTATAACTTTCATTGAAATATATTCCACTTGCACTTAGCTTGGTTTTACATATAGTATTATGCGGAGGTCTGGAAATAAAACAAAGTTTCAGTTAATTCATAAATTGTCAAATTTTGTATAAAACATATACAAACGTTTAGGGCTCATTTAATTATTACGTAACGCAATAATTGTCAATTTTCGATCCCCTCCCCCCTAAGATTCCAGAATCTCTTTATGTTGAAATTCATCCCATGTTCCTCAATCGAGATACTCAAGGGAAACAGATCGACCAATTGGTCGAACTGTTTCCCTTGGAAATAGTCCCTACACTCCTCCGCTTGACTTGGTTCAAGTTAGCGACAGGAAACGACCCATCCTTACATAGCTTATATGGAGCAGAACTACGCCACCCAATAAATATGAACTAGAACACAAGAAAACAATTAAACCAACCTCTCAAAATTCAGACAAACAAAAGCATTAGATATCCGCTAGTTTGGTATGTGGGTTAATGAAAATTTCCATCAAAATTGTTCTTACAATGTATGCCCGAATTTATGATATAAATAAAAACTGACCGTTCACTAGGCAGTCACTCGCAGTCACTTCCACACGCGGTAACTGTCATAGTTGATCGTCATAACCAACAAGGAAGTCAAGTGTTATTTGTGTTATAGGGGACTCTGTCCCGTAGTCCGTCCGAAAGAACTATCGCATAGTGATCAATACGCATTTATAATAAAACGGGTCAGCAAATATATTACAAGGTGACTGTGATACGTTATATCTATTGTTATGTTCGCAAAGGTTAAACGTTTAAAAGGGCCGTAGCCGTATTAATTAACTAAAACAGGATACACAGATACACGATATAACAACACAGCTTAAAACAGCGTCCGTCGTGTGCGAGCGGTCCGATCGAGAGTGTCCTTGCGTGGCCATCCGAATGATCGCCAAACCGAGGCTACTCATTTACCGATAACGGCGGGTTATCGGTGAGTGCCCTGCGCTCGGCTTCAGGTGTGCACAACACAACATCTTTAACATTACACCGCTTACTGTAACAAAAAGTTTAAGAAGCTCGTTTATGAGTTTACATTACATAGTACCATGGCCAATCGATGTAATCTATTAAGAAAAAGAGTTCGTACGTAAATTATTTATCAGTACTATTCCTTTTTAATTTATCTAGCAACCTTTCTTTTGCGTAGTTGTCTTTTGTCTTTTTGACTATTTTTTTTATAAAACAGATTGGAAGGATTTAAAAAAATGGCGAAAATATAAATACATGTTGGTAAAGTAGATTTAGTAGATTTAGTGAATAATTTTCAGTTGTACGAAGCTGGGAGTATATAGAACTTATATAGCTCTAGTACTTACATACGCCTGTGAGACATGGACTTTGTCCAAAACTGATGAAACCCCGTTTAGCCGCGTTCGCGAGGAAGAAGTTTAGAAGGTTTTTAGGCCCCGTATGTGTGGAAGGACAATGGAGCCGCTACAACGATGAGCTCTATGAGTTGTACGACGAACCTAACGTCGTACAGCGAATTACACCAACCTGGGGACATATGAGAATGACACTGGACGACCCTGTCCAAAAAGTCGTTTTAGGTCGTTCTCATGGACAGAGGAGGTCTAGTAGGCCCAAATTAAGATAGAGGGATGCCGTTGGTGGGTCCACAAGACAGACCGGGATTCTGGATTGACTAACGACGGCGCTAGACCGTAGGTGGTTTGGAGGACTCCTTCGGTAGGCCAAGATCACGAAGCGCTGTAAAACTCAAAACTCAAACCCATTGTTGTCATTTAACACCCAATTGAACATCATTAATTTAGAATGTCAATAAAAAATTGCAGACGACGAAGGGAAGGGGGGGGGGGAGGGGGTTGGTATGTGGAGTTGTTCAATAGAATTTTTAAATTATTGTTAATAGAAATAGAATAGAAATGTTTTAATAGAATGATTTAATTTTGTCATCATTATGTTCAACACAATTTTTACCTGACAAACGATCGCGTGAAGAAATGCGTGTAGCTCAATTTGTTTTTCAAAATTGTGTTTTTTTGTGAAATTCTTTTCTTCTTTTCCTTTATTCCTCTTTGCTAAGTCAGAATTTACAAGATTTTTGACGAATTTTGTCTTTTTGATGTTTCAAAATATTAAAAAATGTTATCCCTCAAAACTCTATAGCCTATTGAAAATATACCCATTTAACGCTGTTGCAAACACTAGGAAAATCATTAATTTTTTATAGTATTTCCTGCACTTTTGATCTCTTAACCTTCAACCCTTTACCACTGAACCCATTATCCACTATTCCCTAGGGGCCAAACTGAAATATGACATAATTGTATGTAAAGAATATTTTTCACATTTTGATTTTTCTCATTTTTTATAAGTCGTGTTGACAACAAATATTTGAAATGAACACAGGAGCCTCACCAACTTGCAAAAATGGCAGTGCAAAAGAGAATCGTCGAGGCGAAAACGGCACAAACCCAATTACAACGATTTTTTAGAATCGTTTTATTTAGTTTTATGTTTAGTACATTATCATTTGTGTAGCGATCGTCGTCGCTACCTATTGAACGAGCAGGCGATCGGGACGTAAATTGCGGCGGAACATTCATTCTGGTGATAGTATGTGTGTAGCGGGTTAAAAGTAATTTGGAGTAATGAATAGTAAATTCGAAGTAAAAACCAATGCACTTGCTTCAATTTATGTTTCTACCTCACACGCACCACATCGGTATTCTCTTCGTGCAATGATGATTCGATGATTTTTGAGGAATTTTTTTTTTATATCTTGAGACTCAATCATGACTCAATTCGCCAAAGATGTATTAAATTATGCCTTTTCCATTACAAACAAAACTCCCATAATGACCAAATCCGCGTCTCTTGAGGATATAGCAAAAAAAACGAGGAAAATTTAGCGTGTGGTTCCAAAAACTTTAAACGCTGTACAGTCATTTCCCGTGAACTTGGACTACTCGGATCTTAATATTTTGACATTCAAAATTGATACTTATGCATTTGTTTCAAGAATAACAGTAGAATGCAATAAAAATATGTTTTATAACAATTAACTGTAACGAATTTTTTAAACTTGCAATTGCATAATTGAATTCTCCATATAAAACTCCGTGAAATGTCAATTTTTAAAATCCGCGTATGTTGAGAACCGCGTCACTCAGATATTGACTGTATGTGGAATATTTTATTAGTTAAACTTCAAACTTGACCAAAAACGCGTTACATTTTAATGCTTTAAACGAAAACATTGATCCTGAAATGTAAACGATATTATAAAGGGAAATCGAGAATAGCGCCGCCGCTCTACGTACAGCACATATGTATAAGGTACGCACACCTCGCCTCATTAATGAAGACAGCACCGCAAAAGGAAGACGGCAAGAAAACGATCCTGCACGATGTACACGTTTAACTGCCTGCAAAAAAAGACGTATTGTCCACCATATATAAAGAATGTATTCTGCCTTACTTCAATAACCCATTTCAATCTTCCTGACTCCTCAATGCGCTTGCCTAAGAAAGCAAGGAGTGCAAGCATAAAACGAACACCACACGTTTATGGCAGGATATGAACAGGTGCACAAATTCTTCCACGTAAACAAAAAGGACACACGCCTTTTCAAATCGTACTGTACAAAGGAAATACGATATCTTTTCTTAACGCTTCGCCGCCACCTTCCAGCCGAATGTAACTGATCAGAGGCAGATAGTGGACGTACTGACAAACTTTCCACTGGATGCCATGTCCCCTACCTTACCGATAATTGACGATTCGTCAGTTTTGAAAGCGATTGACCGGTTTAAACCATCGTTTCCTCCTTGCCTGATAAGGTGATAAGGATAAGGAATGGTTTCAAACTGTACGTCGAGAAGTGCGTCGTCATAACGTTCGCAACCGATAACGTAGCGCCGTTATGCTGCTTCTTTGTATGAGCGACAGGCAGTGCAAAAACGATACACACACGCCCGTACTTCGCATTGCGCATCGCTAAGCGAAGCAGGCACAGAAAGAGGAAACACAAAAGGACACCAACGCTCTTCGCAACACAGGCAGCGCGGCGCTATGCCGTACGCTGCATATTCGTGAAGAAAAAAACACCCGCTTACGACAAGCGCACTTCGTAGCAAAGGACGCACGTTAATCTTTTCACTATCTAGCACGAAAAGCATTACGCGCTCCGATATTCTGCATAGAAGATCGTTTCCCTCAACATGTACCGTATGATTTTTTGCTAACTCTAAAATAGTTTGCTTGTCGAGACAAACACGGAGTGTAGGAGAAAAGCAAACACCACACGTTTATGGCATCCACAGGAAAGACACATGTACCTTCATGAAAACACTTCACAAAGTATTCGCAAAACTTCACATAACATAAAACACAACGTCAAACAACATGCACATTAGGGAATCCGCGACTTCATCCTAAGCGAGATAGATTTCGAGCATGTAGATCTACAGTGGAGACGATAAAAGAGGTTGTAGACGCAGGTAAAGTCGCCATGTCGTTTAATCGGACTGTTGCCCGCGAGAAAAGTCTTCTTATGGCAGTCGCCCTTGATATTCAGAACGTTTAACTCAGCGCGTTGGATCCATATTGATTAAGCCTAATACAATATAGAAGTACCTACCTGCTGAAATCATCTCGCCGGTAATTATTTTAAGAATCGTCAGTTGCTGATTAACTCCAACCGTGCCATCGTGAAACGCAGGATCACTGCATGCGTACCCCTGGGTTCTGTACTGGGACCCACATTGGGGAATACAATGTTTTATGTTTCGGTCGTGATATTATTTTAATAGTAACATTCGAATAACACAAAGTACACGTTACTACATATATTTAATATAACTTATAGAATTAGACTCGCGCGCGCACACCGACCGATCGTACAAAGCGGATTGCGCCATTCCCTTTTTCGGTGTAGAGCCCATTGACCTGCCCATTGACATCGATACGTTGACAGCTTGACTGTCAACGGCGAGCAACTGGTCTAATCAGCTCGGCCAGGTTGGATCACAACACAATGTACGATGGGATCCTAGAAGAGTGTACCTCTGCAGAAGCGCAAATTATTGAATTTGCTGATGATATTATCCTTCTGGTAGCAGATACGACACCACAAGTAGCAGCGCTTCCATAAGCCTACAGAGAAAACGGAGGTCGTTCTGATCAGCAGCATTCTTTTAAATGTCGGCGATACTGTGGATCTATGGTCCACAAAGCGCAGCATGTGTTATCTTGGGGTCTATCTGTTAGACCATTTTTCCTGGAGGTACTATTTGGAACGTGTCATACAGAAAGCGTACCCGTACGTGATGCGGTACTCTGGCTTCCCTGATGCACAATCACACCGGGTGTCGTAGCAGTAAACGTAGCAGAACTCTAGCAAGCCTCTTAAATACGCTATGCAGCACCAGTGTGCTATGAGGCTGTGAAAATTCAGGAGAACTGGCGCAAGTTGGAACGAGTGAAAGTGCAGTACGTCCGGATAACGAGTGGTTAAGTAGCAGTAATTGTCAGCAGCCTCGTTTCCATCGTACAGTAAGGCAGCAAGGCCAGTAGCGAACAGATTTCTTAGTTAGATTCATCGTGTTTTGTCTAACATCGAACAGTCCCCAACAGTACAATAGAAGGCATGGCAAAGTTAACTTTTACCTAAGCCAGTTACCGAAGGGTCACGGCTTCTTTAGATAATATCTTAATGTGATGCAGATTTGTGATTCAAATTAGTGTACTCTGGCATGTCTGAGATAGTAGAACATGTGTAGTATACCTGCTGTACTGTTTTTTTTTTCAAGCAGAACATTTTAGACCAGCTCATATCAAGCAATAGACCATTGTTACGGGGCGACCTATAATGCGAAGGTACATCGATCACGGAAGTTCCACGCGAAACGGATCCCTTTCACAAGACTGAATAGCTTTTTAATCTTAAAGGATTACTTCAGAGAAGACCAAAACGGAGTGCGCCTGGGGCAAACATCTGTTCTCGAATCCTTTTTAGTTACAACCAATTTCAAACCGAGACGAAACTCTTCAAACCGGTGTAGGAACTAGGAGTGATAAGGATTAGGAGAGGAAAGAGAGAGAGAGAGCAAATTGAGGTGTGAAAAGCAAGACAGAATGTGTTACTGAAGAAAATAATGAAGAGGCAGTTGAGTTAGAACTGTTGGATGAGACACATAATAAATCAGTGTGCAGTTTCTTGAAATGATCCGAAATGCGAATTCCCTCCCCTGATCACTACAACCGCGTGGAGGTTTCTTTCAAAGGATTACTTCGGAGAAGACTAAGTGCAACTTGCATCAGGCAAACATCCGTCCATTAATCTTATCTAGATCTCTAACTAGATCTCTAACTCTCTCTAGATTATCTAGATCTCTAAATTCAACGACGAAGATGATCGTTCTGGGTCTGGTAAAAGATAGATGATTTATTCTAAATTTTCGTTAGTAATAATGTTTAATTATAATGGATTGGTGAATGTTGTAACATCATTTTAAACTGTATAGGTGAAGTCGATCGTGATTTTTCTTTCATACGGTTTTCTCGATTTGATCCTAAACAAATATATTGCCCAAAAGTTAAGCGCTATTTTGTTGCTCGACGAGGATCAGGGATTCAATGTTTAATTTAAACGTGTTTGTAAGAAAGCAAATCCAGTCCACCTGGTAGTTTATCTTGTCTAAACGAGACTTTTATGACCCATCCTGAAAACGTTCCTGATTTTATGGCTTCACCGATCGAGGTTATATCGTGGTTCATATCGTTCGATTTTGTTGTTGCGCTATTTGAGCCTTACCTTCATGGTTGTCGCGCTTGTTTCTGGTCTTGTGTATCGCGCCATTCGGTGCTCAAATGTTTAGGCAGACGATAACACACAAGTTATAGAAATTTAAGAAAAGTTCAAAATGACTCGTTACGTTTACAGCAGACATATCGTCTGAATACCAACAACCATAGTGCAATTTCAATAATCAATATAGCAATCCATTCGCGTGCGAACGCTTGCCGAGATAAGACGCATTATTTTCTGCTCTCTTACAACGCCAATCTAAAAAAAAATGTAGCGGTGTGTGTGATATTTCTGGCGGCTGGTTGTCCAAACCAAGTGGATAAGGTGTACAGGTAAGGTAGATAATCTCACAGCTCACAGCTCACTGATAAATAATTTAATCGATAGAAAGAGATAGCACATAAAATCCCGTTAGGTGAGGTTGGAGATTAACGATGGCTAGGCCTCCAGTAGGCCTAGCAAGCGTTCCCCTCTTGCTAGTGGGCAGAAAGGAATAACAAGTCCACTATGGATGGACAACAGGAACGAGTATGGGGGCGTGAGATGCCTCATATTAAGATCACTTGACTATAAAAATGTTGCCTGATAATTCATAGATTATCATAAAACACTCAACAAAGCAACAGGCAAAATCGAAACAAGTTGCGTTCTTGACCCGGTGGGAGAAAAAATCTTCTAAGAAAATTCGTTCCAAAAATTGCAAACAATCACCAAGCTTATAAATCGAGATCAAATAATCATAGAGCCACACCCGTTAAACCAGTGCCAACAGTGTTAAATTTGTTTTTCCAGACAGTTCTTTAGGAACAATGAGCAACGAATAAATTTTAAAACACCGGAAAGTGACCTACTTACTGACTTACACAGATAAATCAAATTAGTGAACGGCCAACCTGTACCCACTAACACATTCGCAGCAACAATGAATGCGGTTCGAATACTGGAATACATTTTTATCGGTGTCGAACGGATACTTATACGTGTATATTAATCCACGTCCCATGTGTTGTAGCAATTGTCTGCAGTTTGCCCACACCAAATCGAACTGTACAAGAAACGATATTTGCGCAAAATCTGGTAGTAAAGTGCCTTAGAAAAAATCTGCCCATTTTACCTAAAAGAAATGGAAATAATAAAGCACATTTGAGGAAGCTAGGACACTTTATGCAATGGAAAAATCAGGCGATATGACAAACAACAGAGAATAGTAAAAGCACAAAACATTGATGCAAAGGACAAAATAATCGAAAAATCTAACAGCGACTATAGAAAGCCTCAGAAAACAAGTTGAAATTGTTCATAAACAATCTCTGCGAAAGCGACCACCAACAACCTACCAGAAACCAATTCAGTAATAGATGTGGATTCAGAAGATGTAAGTTTAACGTTTAACTGTGAATCGAACGTCGATCATTATTCCCCATCAAACGGAACGAAACTTTTTCACCTGAAGATTTAAATTCCCCTACAAAAGCCAATCTAGATCAACAAAAAAGAAAAACACGAAAAGGAAAAGGTAAATTATTTAGGACAGATCTCTTATATTCTCGATACGATGCTCTAAAAAAGCTTTGATGTGACTCCCTCAAAAAATTTGATATCATCTAATAGTACACCTCTATTTGCTATTATTTGGAATATAAGAAGCATGACTAAAAACCTTCATGAATGAAAATTAATTTTGAATAAATACTCACCACTAATGATCAGCGGGAGATCTAACGGTTGGCGGAGTAGGCGTTGGCGTTGAAAAAAGTTGTGTAGTAGTAAAAGGTGTATAGATTATGCCAGGACAGGGCTGGTTAAGCGAAGCTTTAACCCTCTCCTTATGCTAGTGAGGCCCCGAGGGATACAACAAGGGGCCCCTGGATAAATTAAACTGCCACCCCTCCTTCCCCCGGCTCGAATTTTGAATATGAAGTTAATATACTACTGAATATGAATATGAACCCTCCAGGGCATGATTCAAAGTGAGGCAGTGTAGGGGCAGTTTCCTTCTTACTGGCTTTCTTCTTACTTTTCCTTCTTCTTGGGCTTTTCGTATTGTCTCATTTGTCATTGTCATTTGAAGAACATTAATGCCACCCCCCCTTCGATCATTTTAAAATTAGGCCCCAACTATCATTCCGCCCAGGACCTCCAAGGGGATTGATCTGCCACTGTTAATGATAGCAATTCAAGAAACAATAAAATCCTCTTTGCTCACGGGAGGAGTTTTAAAAAACTATGCTAGGACATTTACAACAGGGAAAATTTCACAACACAATGCCCTACATTCGGGATTCTTCATAATATCCCATTCAAAACTCTCAAAATATCTACCACCAGAACAACTCTTAACCCATATTTACCACCCAACAAAACCGATTTTTGGCAATTTAATACAGAGATTCATTCCCATATGACATTTCCCGAAGTTTGCGTTCGGTTTTTGCTGTACGGACACGAAATTTAGCGCGTTTGCGCTTGTGTTGGTGTCGAATTTACCGTATCGAGCAATACGAATCGTTTTTTTACTCAATTTTGTCAATGTGTAGTGGCAATTGCAACCGCGATCGGAAAAGATCGAGAGCGAAAGAAGAACACATTCATGCACACAGTCCGTGAGGCCGTCGGTAAATGTTGTGCTCAGCTGTGGTGAAGCAGCTTGCAAGATGGACGCTTGTAAGTCGGCCGTGGAGCAGTGAAATATTAGTGCATCATGTTGCATAAGGTAAGATAAAGTGTAAGATAATGTTTGGGACCTTTTCAAATATCATTTTTTTCTGGTTCCTTGTGTTTCAGACGACGATTCCAGGAGCGAACGACGGCGTCATTGGAAGCGTCATCCACACAGTCATGTGCACTGCGAGGGAAGGCTGCTTTCGTACAGCCGTAATAGTGAAAATAGTGAATAGTGTTGTTCGTTCATTTCATGGTATTGGTTGTTCAAAGTGCAGTGAAAATAGTTTGAAAGTGATGTAACAAATATTTTTATAATAAAAATAAAGTTTATTATTTCTTATACGTGTATATTAATCCACGTCCCATGTGTTGTAGCAATTGTCTGCAGTTTGCCCACACCAAATCGAACTGTACAAGAAACGATATTTGCGCAAAATCTGGTAGTAAAGTGCCTTAGAAAAAATCTGCCCATTTTACCTAAAAGAAATGGAATTAATAAAGCACATTTGAGGAAGCTAGGACACTTTATGCAATGGAAAAATCAGGCGATATGACAAACAACAGAGAATAGTAAAAGCACAAAACATTGATGCAAAGACAAAATAATCGAAAAATCTAACAGCGACTATAGAAAGCCCCAGAAAACAAGTTGAAATTGTTCATAAACAATCTCTGCGAAAGCGACCACCAACAACCTACCAGAAACCAATTCAGTAATAGATGTGGATTCAGAAGATGTAAGTTTAACGTTTAACTGTGAATCGAACGTCGATCATTATTCCCCATCAAACGGAACGAAACTTTTTCACCTGAAGATTTAAATTCCCCTACAAAAGCCAATCTAGATCAACAAAAAAGAAAAACACGAAAAGGAAAAGGTAAATTATTTAGGACAGATCTCTTATATTCTCGATACGATGCTCTAAAAAAGCTTTGATGTGACTCCCTCAAAAAATTTGATATCATCTAATAGTACACCTCTATTTGCTATTATTTGGAATATAAGAAGCATGACTAAAAACCTTCATGAATGAAAATTAATTTTGAATAAATACTCACCACTAATGATCAGCGGGAGATCTAACGGTTGGCGGAGTAGGCGTTGGCGTTGAAAAAAGTTGTGTAGTAGTAAAAGGTGTATAGATTATGCCAGGACAGGGCTGGTTAAGCGAAGCTTTAACCCTCTCCTTATGCTAGTGAGGCCCCGAGGGATACAACAAGGGGCCCCTGGATAAATTAAACTGCCACCCCTCCCTCCCCCGGCTCGAATTTTGAATATGAAGTTAATATACTACTGAATATGAATATGAACCCTCCAGGGCATGATTCAAAGTGAGGCAGTGTAGGGGCAGTTTCCTTCTTACTGGCTTTCTTCTTACTTTTCCTTCTTCTTGGGCTTTTCGTATTGTCTCATTTGTCATTGTCATTTGAAGAACATTAATGCCACCCCCCCTTCGATCATTTTAAAATTCGGCCCCAACTATCATTCCGCCCAGGACCTCCAAGGGGATTGATCTGCCACTGTTAATGATAGCAATTCAAGAAACAATAAAATCCTCTTTGCTCACGGGAGGAGTTTTAAAAAACTATGCTAGGACATTTACAACAGGGAAAATTTCACAACACAATGCCCTACATTCGGGATTCTTCATAATATCCCATTCAAAACTCTCAAAATATCTACCACCAGAACAACTCTTAACCCATATTTACCACCCAACAAAACCGATTTTTGGCAATTTAATACAGAGATTCATTCGCTTATAAACCAACTACCCATACCGCTAATAATTGATGGGGATTTAAACGCCTTAAATGAATGTTGGGGATGTGACACCACCAATACCAAGGGAAAATTGTTTCAACCTATTTTCTTTACAAACAATCTGCATGTTTATTTCAACGGGACCTCATTCATTCTAGATTATTGCGTTACTGATAACGCAATATCTTCCCAATTTACTCTCTCGTGCTTGAAAGATACCCAGACCACTATCCTACACTAATCCATAGCAATTTTGCTCCTCGTCCTTTTTCATCTAGACTTAAATAGAAATATAATGAAACATATTGGGAAGAATACCAAAACCACATTTCGAAAATGCTGCGACAAATGCTGCCTCGTATCGTTTGGTCGCTCTCCCGTAAAGCAGCTTTTTAACTATCAGCTTTCAGGCTCACCTCTCCCACGCGTCACTTTGGTCAAGGACCTCGGTCTCGGTCGGTACGACAAATTGTCTTCTTTCGAGTCACATATCAATTCTGTCCTCGAGAGGGTCAACAAAATATTGGGCCTCATCACCCGCGTGGCGTCTGAGGTCCGTGATCCGTTGTGCTTGAGGGCGTTGTACTGCTGCTGGGTCCGTCCCATCTTAGATTATGCCAGCGTTGTTTGGTCTCCTGCCGGTGTTACCGCAATGGATAGGTTGGAGAGGGTACAGCGGAAGTTTACTCGAATTGCCATCCGGCGGTTCTTAAACAACCCCAGTGCTGCTTCCCCTCCTTATCCAGTGCGGTGTCAATTGCTAGGTCTGGTCGGGTTAAAAGAGCGCCATGGTCATGCGCGCGTGCTATTCATTGCCAACATCCTTCTATCCAACATCGACTCCCCCAACCTTCTGGCGGCTATTATTAGCCCTTTATATCCCATCCTACCGCTTGCGCTTACGTCCACCCCTCTTCATCCCTTTGCGACGCACGCGATTCTCCCAAAGTGATCCTTGGGTTCGTGCGCTATCGGAATTCAATTCCGTGGGTGATTTGTTTGACCACAGTGTGTCGTTCACTACTTTCCGTTCCCGTATTCTGTCTACCTCTTTCTAATGTGTCTCGTCTCCTCAATCCTTTTCTTGTCGTTATTTTTGTTTGTAAACAAAGACGTCATTGTACAGCCCTTGAGGCAAGCAATAAGAAATAAATAATAATAATGATAATAATAAAATTCGATTAGATTGTTCTCCTATTGAAACGTTCGGTCAGTTGCTCAACAAATGTCCAAACATTGCATTTTGCTTGCTGGTCTGAACCAAATTTGGCCATGCCAAAAATGTAAACAGATATTTTTTTATGAAAATACCTAACAAAGGAATTATTTAACCGGGTTTTTTTAATATCTTTCGGAATCATATATAAAATTTGTTCTAAATGAATTCAATTAAAAGTTGACTTTCTGAACCTTAATCGATTTCTCTTTTATTGTGGTTCCGCAAGAATGATCCATTATGTCATCCTGAAAGTGAAAATTTTATGTAATTTACGAATCTGTTCAGAAAGATATGATTTAATGGGTGGATAAAAGAATTGTGGAAGCATGGCAAGAGGAATGGAGAAATTTAAGAGAAAACAAGCTTCGAATAATTAAAACATCGGTTGCTCCTCACTATAAGAATAGTTTCAATAATAACGAGCAAGCAGTTCTCTCCAGGCTTAGCATTGGCCATTCACGAATTACACACGAATATCGGATAACAAAATGTACCTACTGTGGTGACATAATAACACTTAGACATATCCTAGCACACTGTAAAGGCTACAATGAGGAAAGAATATTGCACAAAATAGAGTACAATATCGATGAAATCCTAACGATTAACAAAGAAATAGAACCAAATGTTTTGTAAATCTTAAAAGCTATAAATATGTACAAAGAAATATAGATCGCACTGCGACCGATCAGTACGATAGCAGCGACACATATTAAGCAAGCGCAGCAATTGATCGCACCACGACTAAAGGTGACACATTTTATGCATGCGTAGCTGTAAATAATAATTGAGAAATCATAGAGAACTTTAGTTTTGACTAGCATTGCAACATCAATCCATCGATCGATATTAAGAAGAAACAGGAAATGCAATTATAAACATCTTTGACTATAACAAACAGGCGAACATACTAATGAGGATGATGATGATGATGATGTTCCATCTCTTACCCCTGCAAGGGACTGAGAAGGATGAAGCTACTGTAGAGATAATATAGAAACTATTTAACGCGAACAAAGTTTAACGAGTGGTTGATTGCTTCAGCTTTATAGGCACTGCTCGGTCAAGTTGACTTAGTTCCTGACGTAACCGTAATACCATATAAAACCATATAATCGGCTATAGATGCCATATTGTAGCATTACAAAAAAAATTTCATGGCGTACAGAGATATCTGAAGCGTTTACAATGTCATATAAGCAAGCGTGCCATTTCATGCTAAGCGTTTATAAAAAAACGCTAAAGATATTACAATATCATCTGAGTAACGCTGTAAGTTTTTAGCATAAACCGCACAAGATTTACCAAATCCGAACATCGTTCTCTCTTTTCTAACACTTTCAGGCAACGCATTGAAGGTTTGAATACCTTAAAAAAAGAGCGAATTAACTCTACGTGTTTCATAGCCGTGTATGTCAACTCCACGATCGACCCTCGATGTCAAGTACGGCGGTAACAATCCATTCAGAAACTTATACACAAATACCAAATACTCGCTGCCTCACAGCTATCCACTGAAGAATGTTCTGCATTGATAAGACTGGATCTTATCCAACTCAATCCTAACTTCTTCAGTTTCCAAGACCATTGAGTATCCCCCTACCCATGGCAAGGCCTCAATGTGTCCGCGCTACTATTCAAAGGTCACATCGCACGGGAGTACTACGGGTGGCTAGCGCTTTCCAGACGGTCTCGTACGATGCGGCATGTGTTGTCGTCGGTACCATCCCGCTAGTGTTCCTGATAGACGAGGACATTCGCTGCCACGAAGAATTCAAATCGACGGATGGAACATCTGCGAACATCAGAAAACGGCAACATGAGGAAACACTAAGGCGTTGGCAGCAACAATGGACAGAGGCAGGGACGGAACCCACAGCTCCAGGAATGAAGACAAGGAGGCTGATACCGGACATTTCCGTCTGGCTAAGCCGTAAGCACGGGGAAGTGAACTTCTTCCTAACCCAGCTCCTTACGGGGCATGGATTTCTTCGTAGTTACTTCGTCGAGAAAGCCATCGTGGACTCGAGGACGTGAGCCATGTACTGTTCTCATGTCCCCGATTCGCCCGAATACAGCAAGAAATGCAACAGCGTAGTAGAACCCGGTTCACCATGGAGAACCTTGTGACAGAGATGTGCGCCGACAAGGACACTTGGGACGCAGTACGCACGATCGCCAGGGCAATCTTCACGACACTGCAACAGTTGTGGAATGAATGAGCCCACCGACGGCACGGCGAAGACGACGACAACGTCGGTGATAACCTTGCAAAACATTGTAGATGCTGTTTGGCGATGCAGCATCCCACAAACTTTTAACGTCTATTTTTTCCCATTATTCTTTCTTTTACATGAAGCAGCAAAGCCAACAAACACAGACGTCGAAGCAGCATCAGAAGCAGCAAAAGAGGACATCGGAGCAGTGACGGCAGCAGCAGAGGATCGACGATAAGGTTGCATAGCGTACACGCCCCTGTAAGGAGTAATACGCATCTCAGCGCATCGGCAGTGTTGGATCAGGTCGAGGAGTGGTTTAGAGAGGTCGCGCCAGGACGCTAATTCCTTCCCCCGGAATTTGCAGGTGAATCCCGCACTGTTCACCGGATGGACGGTGGTTTACAAATGCTTATGGCAACTGTATCTACCCTCCTCCTACGTGTTCTTCTTTTGAAGATTCCCTCCCGTTGAAAAATAGAGGCAATGTGTCTAACGACTCCAGTAAGGGAAACCGCTCCTAGGTTTCTAACTATCACCTGGATGATGAACCCAACATAACGGTTTTGTGTCGATGAGTCTAATACCTACACCCGGAAAATATATTCGCGTGTGCTCCCGGCATGTAAATGTGTAAATGAAATCCGCAAAGTTATTTTATGTAACACATGCTATCTTTCACTATCCGCGTTTTGACGTTCATGACGTGCGCGTAAGTTTCTTCTTAAGTTTCTTGGCGTACGGTAGTGATCACTTCGTTACTTCGGCTAATCTAGAGAATGTACTGCTTAGTAATGCAAACCGTTAAAGAGATATGTTAGAAACATGTACCCATATTCTCCGGACGTGGCAACAGGATTGGAGACAGTAACAGATAGCGGAAGCGATAACATCTGCTATAGCAGCAAATAACACGACGACGTTCGAAAATAGCCAGCGTAGAAAACTGGTACGAAACGTACTCCACAACGGTCTATGATTGGCAGACTGCGATCAGTTTTGGTAACAGCCGAACAAAACGTGCATCAGTTGTCGTCAGAAGAGACGGGGCTGCTCTCCAATTCAACATCCACAACCGAAATGGGTGAGGAGCGCTCCAGGTTGCACTAGCAATATATTCAGGGTAGGCGCACTCCACCTCTTTTTTTATAAAAACAATACTTCATAGTTTAATACCTTATTCGTATACATAAGCTTACATTATGAATTTCCTATTAACACAACGTGCCGTTGTTACCCTATTAGCTGTTTTAGCTTATCTTTTGTAACGGACTGGTTTAATTCATTATTGAAAACACACTGGACGTATTTGCTCCACTGGACGTGAACGTTCCATGTTTTATTCCTAACATTACAGTCCTTTAGTTTGTGTTCTATGCTTTCGACACATTTGCAAACTTCCAAGTTAGGGTGCTGTACCATTTTGTATTTGAATTTCAATTCCTGAGTATAAACTCTTTCATTAACCAACATATACAGAGTACTTCTTTGGATGGCACTTAGCTTATTTTCATCAATGTTTTTCCACATATTGTGCCATTGCAACGTGGGTTGTTTTTGTATTATTTGTGGTAATGTAATTGTACTAATGATAGATTTTTGAATTGCTCTTGTGCTTGCGTTTTTAATAAAATCGTTTGATAGATAAATCATCTCAATTCTAATAATTTTTAAACAAGGATTGAATTGTGGAATGTCTGCTATGTATGATGGAATTTGAATGCGAGTTAAATAATTTTTTGCTGTATGGAGTGTTGGAAATGGAACAACAATAAGGTGAACAGTGAAATTGCTAGAGAATCTCCTTGCCTGACTGACCTCTTTATTTGAACTTCCGGTAGCAGAGTTCCAGAGAGTAGCAGAGTTGTATATCCTAGATGATGAATTTCTATGGATTGCAGTCATTATGTCTACTATTTTCCTATTTAATCCTATGAAATACATTATTTTATACAGAAATTTATGGTTCGCTCTGTCGAAAGCCTTCTCTATGTCGAAGGAGACGAGCTTTCCAGCTACCTTTTTTCTACTCACTCCATAATTTTATCCTTTATCGATAGGATGGTTTGAAATATGTTTTTACCCTTATTACAACATCTTTGAGACTCATTAAGGAGCTTTTTTTCCATGATTTCTGTTAATATTAAGTTTAGGAACCGGCTATATATTTTGTAGTCACAATTTAATAGAGTAATTGGCCGAAACATTTCTACTGTTTCCATTTGGGATAATTCTCTTTTATACTTGCGTACCAAAACTATAACACCTTCAACGAACAGAGGATTAATTTATAGTGTTATGGACCACCCTATAACGCATCGGTGGATCCGACACGGTAACTCACCGCTGACAAGTAACGGTCAGCGGTCGATGGTGTAAGTGTAATCCACCGGTGCTAACGAGAGGTCACCGCACGGGCGCGCGCGGTCGACACTTCGGTTCGGGCACGCTATGAGCGATGAGCGTTGCGGGAGCGTGAATATTGTAACGTGTTGAGTTTTACGTGTAAAATATATAGTTTGTAATACGTGTTGTAACGGGTCACGTGTCCAGTTCATTCGGTGTTGTATGGTGTCCTCCCGTGGCAAAGAAAGAAACATAAAATATAGTGCAAGTGGTTCATTCAGAATTATATTTAATTCTTTATGTATTATATATAAAATGTATCGTAAAATTCGTAGGGGAGCGCATCCAACCCCGGGCTTTTATTCTTTTTGCAGTTCTAATTGCATTAAATATATCCTTTGTCGTGATTTTATCAGCGAGAGCTCCATTCAGCTCCCAATTTCCGTCTATCTTGGATTTGCTTTCAGGTGAAATATTAGGAGGCTCGTCATCTACTTCTAAGCTCGACAGCTCATCTAAGAGCTTTAAAGGGTTTAAATACGCATATATGGATTTCGTTTTCATTTTCAATTATTTTGTCTTGATGTATGATTTTTTAAAATGAATTTTCGTTTTTTTCTTCGCTCTTTAATATGAATTGTGGATAATGGTTCCTCCGCAATCTAATTGGTATTTGCCTTTGGTTTTGGTTAGTTCTCTTTGTAGGGTTAACATTTCAGCTTTTATGCTGTTTATATTACCTTTTTCATTGGGATCGTTGACATATTTTAGATTTGCCTCATTTAGATCTTTTTGCAGTCATCCGTGTCGTTCGTTCTTGAGTTAGTTTGCTTATTTTTCCATTTAAAGAAGCTTCAAATTTTTGTCTTTGCATATTTTTTCTACCATTCTATCAAGCTGTTATAATTCCTTTTTTGTCTAGTCCAGTTGTGCTCCAGTTTTCATTAAATTCTTTGTACATCTCCTTTGTCATTAAATGCTGAGAAAACGACACTTTTTCTATTTGATAATGCCAATCTGATCAAATACGCTCTGTGATCGCTAAATGAAACTCTTTGGATGTCAACCGTACGTATTTTGCCTTTGAGATTGCGTGAAACATAAATCCTGTCTAATCTAGATGAAGTGTTCGAGGTTATGTATGTGTAATCAATAATTATTTTTAGAATGTTCCATGTGGTCGCTGTCAACTTATTCGCTATTCGGCTGTGTTTACATCATGCTCTGTGTTTTTCCCCGCTTTTTGTGTGTAATTTTGTTGTTGATCATATTCTGTTCACGCATATTATTTGAATTGAGCCTTTGTGATCATTTCCGGATTATTCCCAAGTGAACTGGTGCGAGCCTCTGAGAAAGCTGTTTGGAGTGAGTGCTTCGGTTTCATCTACGTCTGATGATACGCTGGTGAGCGGTCTAGAGTTTATCATGTCTTCCGCTTCGACTATACATGTCTGAAGTATTTCGTCAGTAAGCCGCTTCCCATCATTAATTACCAGAAGAGCTTCCTTCACAGAACGAACTAATCGTCCCCAAACACCGCTCATATGGGGTGTACCAGGTGGGTTGAAGTTCCACTTTGTTGTAACATCGGTTAATTGATCTGCACAGTCGTTTCCAATTTCTCTCATGGTCCTTAATACTTCCTCGCTGGCGCCTTGGAAATTAGTTCCATTATCAGAAAACAATTCAAGAGGCCAACCTCGACGTCTGACGAAGCGATGAATGGCCATTAGGCAGGAATGCGTGGTTAGATGATCCAAATGGATGGCCCGATTAACCAAACACGTGAATAGCGCGATCCACCTTTTCTCAGTTCTACGTCCGACTGTTACACTGAGTGGTCCCAAGTAGTCGACGCCTACGAAAGAAAAAGGTCGTATGTATGGAGTCAAGCGTTGGATGGGTAATGGCGCCATTCGTTGATTTCGAGACCGACACTTGTTAACCTTGCACCACATACAGGATGCTGCCACCTTTCTAACAATTGCATCTGCATGGGGGATGTAAAATTGCTGTTGCAATTCGTTCTTGACCGTTTGCCGATATCCATGTCCGCATTTTTCGTGATAGTACTGGACGATCATCCACGTAATGCGATGACTGTTTGGCAAAACGATCGGGAAACGCACTTTGAAAGCAAGAAATTCAGTATTCGTCAACCGTCCCTCCATTCTGATGATACTATCTTCGTCAAGAAGTGGTACTGTTCTATACAGTGGACTGGACTTGTCAATGGCTTTCCATTCACCTACAGGAAGATCTGCAAAGTCTTCACGTGATGTAGCAATAGATGGCCTCTGAGTTCTTCCACTGTATTTGTCAGAGGCAACTTCTTCTTTGGCCACATTGTTTCCTCTTGGTACAGAAAATCGGGACCACATATCCAAGTACTGGAAGGATGTAACTCAGGCTCTTTACCCCATTTAGTAAGGCAATCAGCGATGTTCATACCAGCTGGGACCCAGTTCCATACACAGTTTTTTGATAGCTCCAGAATTTGCAATCCAATTGCAACCCGGTCTCCAAATGTCCTGAAGCATATAGTTATCCAAGACAGGTAATCAGCTGGGTCGAACTGTGCCATCGTGAAGCTGAGAACCATTCTTTTAGTTGGTCGGTGTTCGGTTTTCCTAGACTCGGCAAAAGTTCCATTTTTGATGTCGTAAACACTAACCAGTCTTTATCAGGCTACCCTGAGACGCCCAAAACGCGTTCAAATTCTGCTTCTTCTATGTTGCTGAAGTTAACAGTTCCAGATTCGATAACCTTCTCTGGATTCAACGCTTTTATGAACTCTGGAGAGTTTGATACCCAACCTCTAATGTTGAAGCCGCCCATAGAGTGTATACAAGGCACCTCTGTTGCACGTTTTATAGCTTCTGCTACTGTATCCGTACTGTCGAAATAATCGTCTACATAGTGCTTCTCGATTATTGCTGCAGATGCTTCCGGATACTCATTTGCAAATTCCTTTTCACGTACTGCGCTGAAGTGGGCGAGCAGGTAGCCCCGAAGGTGGCAACATCCATGATATAGGTTGAAATTGCCTCACTAGATTTGCTTCTGAACAGAAATCTTTGAGCCTTCTTGTCCTCTGAGCGAATTTGTATTTGGTGATACATTTCTTCAATATCCCCTCCAAAAGCCACTGGACGTTCTCGAAACAAGCAGATGATCTTCATCAACGGGACTAACATATCAGGGCCTGTTGGAGCGTTGTTTACGTCCAACTGTTTACATCGCTAGAAACCTCCGACAAGTGACAGTCGGAGGAACGTAGTAATCTTAACGCAAAAATGTAGCCCGAACCACTAGTTCCGTAAAGTTATAAATATGAGGCGAAAGGGTTTTTTCGCCCTCTTACAACTAAAACTCCACCACGGATCGGTAACTATAAAGCGCAAAGGAAAGAAATTATCCGAAAACGATCGCGAAAGAACATTGGTGCCGTGACCAGGATTATTAACCTGCATACTCGCGAGTTTCGATAAATTTAGCGTCCTTTTTTTGCGCGCGTTCACTACTATCCCGTAACGATATCCCTACACTCAAGCACACACAATTTGCTGTTTCACCAAAATGCCCGTGCAACCAACGATCCTTGCGTCGAGAAGAACAATTTTGCTCGCCACCTTGGTGCGACATGAGGAATTTTTGCGTGATTTTCATCCCGAGCGGGACTCAAATGCGGTAGAGGTTCGACTTACGAAAGTCCAGCAGCTGAGTAAGGATTTAGAACGAATTCAGCAGCAGCTAGAGGAAGTTCCCAGCACTAATGAAGAAACGATACACAACGACGCGTTAAGGCAAGATTTTGAGCCTCGTTTAATTAACGTGGAAGGTGAATTAAAGGCGAAGCTAAGAGAAATCTCACGAAAGGAGGCGTCTCAGCAAAAGGCCACCATCTCCCTTAAGGGAATGAAATTGCCCATCATCACACTCCCGGAGTTCGATGGAGACTATATGAAGTGGCTTACATTTAGGGACACTTTTGAAAGCTTAATACACGAAAATGAGGATGTACCCGATATACAAAAATTTCACTACCTACGCGCAGCCGTGAAAGGCGAAGCGGCGCAAGTAATCGAGTCCATAACAATTAGTGCATCTAACTACGAACACGCATGGAAGATGATAACTGAACGATATTCTAATGAATATTTGTTGAAAAAACGCCACTTGCAGGCCATGTTTCACATGACGCCGATCAAGCACGAAAGTGCATTGACCTTGCATCAGCTGGTCGATGAGTTCGAGCGTCATAAAAATACGCTCCATCATCTGGGAGAAAACACTGGCGCCTGGAGTAGCATTTTAGAACATTTGTTGTGCACCAAGTTGCCACATTTAACACTACGCGATTGGGAGGAAAATGCATCTTTGGACGATGACCCTAGCTATGAAAAGTTGGTAGTTTTTCTACAACGTCGGATGCGCGTTCTTGAAACCGTGTTAGTAAACAACGCTAATACGTCACAAATTGATGCACCAACACATACAAGGCGACCGAATTTTACGCGCGCTACAAGCCTTGCGACAACTGATCGAGACGCACACGCATGTCACTTATGTCACATGCCGCACAACATCATGAGATGCCCGCGATTCGTGGCCATGGATCCTGTACAACGTTACAAGACAGTTGTTGATGAACGTTTATGTTTAAATTGTCTGCAGGACAATCACCGAGCGCGTGATTGCTCCTCGAAGTACACATGTCGACACTGTGGTTTACCGCACCACACACTACTACACTCGCAACATAGCTTGCACGGCACGGTTCCCTCTGCAGCCACTCCGTCAACTGCGCGAAATAAAGTAGGGAGTTCATCACACATCACACACGATCACCAAGCAAATACACAAAGACACTATGTAGCAGCACACGCGAGCAAACAGACGTACGATCACGTTTTTCTCCAAACTGCCGTAGTACAAATTGTTGATGCGTATGGTATCACTCATCCAGCCCGAGCACTTTTAGACAGTGCCTCGCAGCCTGATCTCATGAGCAGCCGACTTGCTCATCGATTAGCTCTAAAGCATGATACTGCTAACATCGCCCTTATCGGAGCAGGGCACTCCACCACCCCCGTTAGGAAATTGGTGCGGGCGAACATCTCATCCCGAACGAGTCCGTATGAGATGAGTTCCGATTTCTTGATCGTGGATAATTTGATAGGGAATTTGCCGGCACATGACGTCCATGCCAACGATTGGCAAATACCACCAAATTTTGTGCTTGCTGACCCCCAATTTCATAAATCCGCACCGCTCGATCTCATCCTCGGTGCCCGGCATTATTATGAGTTCTTCAAAAGCGGGGCGCAGCATAAATTCTCACCAAACCTTCCTGTTCTCATCGAAAGTGTGTTCGGGTGGATTGTAACCGGCTCGGCAGCTGCGATGAATCCTATTGACCATTCGTCGAATGCATCTTCTATTGTTTGCATGAGTACTCTTGAAGAATCTCTCGAACGATTCTGGAATGTGGAAGAGTTACAGGTTAGAGACTGTTATTCACCCGAAGAACAACGATGCGAAACGTTCTACACAGAAACTACCCAACGCGACGAATCTGGACGGTATATTGTACGTCTACCCCGCCAACCCGACTTCGATGTAAAACTCGGCTTATCCAAAGCAACAGCGTTACGACGCTTCGAGTTGCTGGAAAGGAGGTTGGAACGCGACCCACAACTCAGAACCGATTATCATCAATTTATGAAGGAGTATTTGGAGCTTGGCCACATGTCACCGATAACTGTTAGTAGGGAAGAAGAGCCAGCTTACTACTTACCTCATCATCCTGTTTTCAAGGCATCCAGTTCAACAACTAAAGTGAGAGTAGTATTCGATGGATCTGCAAAAACGAGTTCGGGTTATTCGTTAAACGAGACACTCTGCGTTGGTCCCATCGTTCAGGACGATCTACTAGACATAATACTACGGTTCCGTACTTACAAGGTTGCACTTGTGGGTGACATCGCAAAAATGTATCGACAAATATTGTTGCATCCCGAAGATCGTCGATTGGTTCGAATCTTTTTCCGGTTTTCTCCGCAAGCTCCGATGCAGATTTTCGAACTCAACACCGTTACTTATGGGCTGTCACCATCCTCATTCTTAGCCACGCGTACTTTGATTCAGCTTGCAGATGATGAAGGCGCTCACTTCCTGCACGCACAAACTGCCCTAAAACGAAACTTTTATGTAGATGATTTCATTGGTGGTGCAAATACCGTAGATGATACTATCCGCCTTCGGCAGGAGCTGTCCGATCTACTTGCTAAAGGGGGACTCGAATTACGCAAGTGGACATCAAATCATCTTGGCGTTCTTAACGGTTTAAGTGCTGATCAAATTGGCACACAATCCTCACTGCACTTCACGCCAAATGAAACGGTGAAAACACTCGGTATCTCCTGGAAACCCGAAGCCGACGAACTGTGTTTCGATTCGAATCTTTGTGCTGAACCCGCAACTTCCACCAAGCGATCCATTTTATCATGCATTGCGAAAATGTATGATCCGCTTGGGCTAATTGCGCCTGTATTAGTTCGAGCGAAGTTGCTGATGCAGGAGTTGTGGTTGTTGAAATCCGGCTGGGATGATCCCGTTCCCGAGCTAATCTACAACAAATGGACGACAATTCGTGATGATTGGCAATCGTTATCAAAATACAAAACTAATCGTCATGTTCTCTTACCCAATTCCAAAGTAGAATTCCACACATTCACCGATGCCTCCGAAGCAGCCTATGGAGCATCTATCTACGCGCGTTGTGAGAACACGGAAGGGGAAATACGGATTAGCCTACTAGCATCGAAGTCCCGAGTTGCACCTCTTAAACGCGTCACACTACCAAGACTGGAACTTAGCGCTGCTGTTTTGGGCGCCCAACTCCAGCATCGGGTCCAAAAAGCAATGCAGATCAATTGCGGCGAGTCCTTCTTTTGGTCTGATTCTACCGTAACGCTAAAATGGATAGCGTCTCCGCCCAACACTTGGAATACGTTCGTGGCGAATCGTGTTGCTGAGGTACAGCGCTATTCCCATCCTCGACAATGGCGACATGTTCCTGGTACCTGCAATCCTGCCGATTTGGTTTCTCGTGGAATGTCGGCAGCGAACTTCACCAAGAGCCGATTATGGCACTTCGGCCCGGAATGGTTAACTCTTTCACCATCGTTCTGGCCCAGCGTAAATCCGGATTCCATCGACGGAGTGGATCTAGAAATCCGTCAGGTGAGTGCAAGTATCGTTTCCACCTCAACTCATCCATGGTTCGATATTTCATCATCCTTCACTAGGTTGGTACGCATAATTGGGTATTGCATACGTTTTTCGCGCAATGCCAGGCAAAAGGCGGGCACACCACACATCGTAGCACCACTAAGCATCACGCCAGATTATTTGCAAGCTGCCAAATCCGTGCTTTGCAGATTAGAACAACAAGATGCATTCTCCGTTGAAATTAAGCAATTGGAAAAGGGAGAAGCATTATTAAAACAATCATCGTTACGCAAACTAAGCCCTTTCATCGACGACAAAGGCTTAATACGAGTGGGAGGACGGCTTAAGCTTTCGCAGTTACCTTACCAATCGAAACATCCTGCGGTGCTTCCTAAACAGCATAAGTTTACTCGGCTTGTGGCTGAGCACTATCACAAACAGCTTATGCATGCTGGCGGAAGACTCCTGTTATCCCAGATGAGAGAACAGTATTGGCCACTAGACGGACGACGGTTGGTGAAGAGCGTCGTGAGGAACTGTTTCCGCTGTATACGCCAGGATCCAGCTCTCGCACAACAACCCATTGGTCAACTGCCCACTTCACGTATTACACCTAGCCGGCCTTTCTCCATCACTGGAGTGGACTACGCCGGTCCATTTTACTTAAAACCAGCGCATCGACGGGCCGCAGCGGTTAAGAGCTACCTGTGTGTATTTGTTTGCTTCACCACGAAAGCTGTTCATCTTGAGCTCGTGGGAGACCTTACAACTCCAGGATTTTTAGCCGCCCTACGCCGTTTTACTTCACGCCGCGGTCTACCATCCCACATCCATTCCGACAACGGCAAGAACTTCGAAGGAGCTGCACGTGAGCTAAGTGAACTTTTTGACATGTTCAGCGACGAGCAACAACGTAGCATCATTGTCACTGATTGCGCGGACAGAGGCATCACTTGGCACTTCACCCCTCCGAAGGCTCCACATTTCGGTGGACTATGGGAGGCAGCGGTTAAAACAGCGAAGAGGCATCTCTACCGGCACCTAGGCGGCACTAGGCTGTCTTACGAAGGCTACTGCACCGTACTTCAGCAGATTGAAGCCGCAATGAACTCGCGTCCATTGTTACCCATGTCTGATGATCCCGACGAACTAGCGGCACTAACACCAGGACACTTTTTAATTGGCACATCGATCCATGCTGTTCCCGAACCGGATTATACTCACCTGAAATCCTGCACTCTCGACGATCTACAGAAGTGGCAATTGCTTGTGCAACGATTCTGGAAACATTGGGCCACAGAATATCTACAAGAGATGCAAAACAGTTACACGCGGCCGGGCAGCAACAACAACAACATACTTACAGGCAGGTTGGTGATACTAATGGATGAATCTTTACCCACTACTCTTTGGCTTCTAGCACGCATTGCACAAGTGCATCCTGGAGAAGATAGCATCGTTCGCGTAGTGACACTAAAAACAGCAAAGGGTACAATAACTCGTCCAATAACAAAAATCTGCATCTTACCTGTGAGCACCGACAACGAGGACATCACGTGCTGAAAAATTAACTTCTTTGACATCCGTCAAGGGGGGGGAGGATGTTGGAGCGTTGTTTACGTCCAACTGTTTACATCGCTAGAAACCTCCGACAAGTGACAGTCGGAGGAACGTAGTAATCTTAACGCAAAAATGTAGCCCGAACCACTAGTTCCGTAAAGTTATAATTATGAGGCGAAAGGGTTTTTTCGCCCTCTTACAACTAAAACTCCACCACGGATCGGTAACTATAAAGCGCAAAGGAAAGAAATTATCCGAAAACGATCGCGAAAGAACAGGGCCTTTTAGGAGTTCTGTGTTTAGCGAGATGCCGTTTACCTTTGCTGTGGCATCCCAAACAAGTCGCAGTTTCCCTGGTTTTCTCGGATTAGTCACTACACCCAAGGGAAGATCCCACACATTTTGAAGTACTGCCTCATCGCTTTCTGTTAACGCATGAGCATAACCTTTCTTAATATAATGTTCAACGAGTTGAGACGTTCTTTCTCTAACAACACCATTCTTTTCCAGTTTCCGAGTTAATGAATGCATTCGCTTTGTGACTGTCCGGTAGTGTGCACTCATTTCTTTTCTACAATAGCCCTGTCTCGAATCGACCATTTACACGCCTAGTCGTGTTTTCGAGTATCATCTTAGCTCGATTGATTTCATCTGATTTGGGAGCAGTGTTTCCACGAGTTCGAGTGTTTCCGTGTTCTTCTTCTACATATAGTCTCTTTATCATATTATGGATTTCTTGGTTACTCGGCTCGCTATTGTGGAGGTTTAGGTGAGCATGAATGTTGGTCTTCGGGTTTTGAGGCCCATATACTGTCCAACCTATTTTTGAACGCACTCCTATAGGTTCATTCTTCGATCCAACACGAGATTCAATTGGAGCTATTAAGTCGACGTTATCAAGACCAATAAATACGGTTGCTTTCATTCCGCAGTAATCCTTCAGAGGTATCCCTTTCAGATACGGATACTTTGCCAGTAGTTCTGCAACTTTTAGTTGTTGGTTCGGCAACAAGAGTTCCGACACCGTTCGAACGTTCTCTAAGCAGAACCTTTGATTACCGTCTAATGTCATTTGCAGTTCGACTCTCTGCGACAGGTTTCGGAACGGCTAACATATTGTGTCCATGATAGAACTAGCGGTTCTTGATCTCTTACTATACCCAGTAGATCAGTCACATTTTAACAACACAGAAATTTTTTTAAAATTAACAGAAGACAACTACGCAAAAGAAAGGTTGCTGGATAAATAAGAAAGGAATAGTACTGTTAACAATTTACGTACGAATACTTGTTCTTAATAGATTACATCGATTCGTCATGTAATGTCGAATCTTTAAAACGAGCTTCTTAAGCTTTTCTCAGTGGACGATTAGCGAATGAATCCTTCGTTTGGGATCCGTGATGTTTAAGCCTAGTATACAAAGCTTCTTCCGGAAATTACTATCTTTATCCAGAACCTATCCAACCTTGGTTTAGTTAACTAGGTATATGCCTATGATGCCAATCATATTGATGACAGCTACGGGCAACCTGAAAACAAACATGATTAATGAAATATCGTACGCAGAATCGTAGCTGTATAGATAGAAGTAGGTTCTAAACCCGCTTCAAATTATTAGCAACGATCAAGCAAGTCAGCCTGACGTGAGTAGAAAATTTATTAGGCAGTATGTTTGTTTCTTTTTGCATTAGTCGAAATTCGATGGCATTACAGGGATTACTTAAGAAAATTTCATTATTTTTCAAACAAGGGGGGTCAATAAAATGTTACGTAATAGGGGGGGAGTACTTACGTTACAATAGGGGGGGAGGGGATCGAAAATTGACAATTTTTGCGTTACGTAATAATTGAATGAGCCCTAACATGACATAGCTCTAAAAGACCCGCAACACCTCTTCCTCGTGGCTGCCCATAAGAGTACACACATAGGGGGAAGGTTGGGTAATGGGAGTAGTGGAACCTGAAAATGTAATAATTTAAAAAAATATATATAGCAGGATTTCTGCGATCCCATATAGGGTTCGTTTAATGTGGCATCCCAGACTGCTGTTTGCAAATACACGGTTTCTACTAGTGACGGACGATCCATACCGAAACTGTAAAAAAGCTCGAATACTTTCGTTCTATGAAATATTTACGAAACTGGCTGTGATATTGTCTGATCTTCCCGCCGGTCCGTTTGCGAATGTTTATTAATTGGTGCGGTTCATTATATAAATTCATTACATCTCCAAGAGTTCTTTTGCGTAATCCTTAAGTTCATGTGATTGCTCTAGATCAGTCGTCAAGGTGTTTAGATTTGTATCTCAAGTAACCGATCCGTTACTACTGGTTAAGTTTGAACCAAATCGAAATTTCCATGCATTTTTCGGTTTGATTCGGTAAAAAAAATGTATACTTTTGGTTACGGTTGTACATTTTAGGTTCGGTGCAAACAGGTGTGACAAATCCTATGGACGATTCGAATCGGTGACATGTATCACCACTCGTTTGCATTCGCATAATGCTTGCATTTGTGAGTGCGTGTTGTGTCACACATCTTTTACACATATGTATGCAAGTAACGCTACTACACAGAAAATTTGTACACCAAATGGCTAGGGTCTATCTATTTGGTCTAGCCGTATTGCTGTGTGATCCACCTGAAGTAAAAAAAAAACAGTAAATAAAAAAGAAAGTCCAAACTGTAGACCATAACAGTTATACATAACAACATTTTGTTGTTTTTAACTTTATATGTGTAACAAAAACATGATAGCGAAATGTTTAATCTGTACCATAACATATGCTCAATTTTGGCGTCGTTGAGTTGTTTTACATAAATGTTTTAAACATTTGTTAAAAAAAGTTAAACAAACATACAAATAGAACTTCGGTTTTAAACATTAGCCCTGTGACTATTAACGGCCAACTTGCCAATCAAATTATTTTCTCTGAAAAGCATCTTTTGCTTCCACTAGCTATGTATGTAAAGAAATATTGTAACAAATAAATATAATACATACACATTTGTAATTCTACCAAGCACTGAATAAAACTATGTTTGCACTTTTTTCCAGGTGCTGGAAAAATGGTTTTGGTAATAAAATAATCGAGTAATTTGTAATGCGTTAGTGCATACATTCATATAGTTTCAGTTTTTGATTGATTAATTTCATACTTAATAACTACTTACTTTTTTATATTTACCTAAAATCCTTACGAACTATCACTATTAGTTTTTCAAAACAATTTTACTAACTAGAATAACTAGTGAAAAACAATTTAAGTAGTGACCATATTTTTAATACTTTATCTAAAATTACATGAGTTATAGAAAAACGGGTGTAGCTTCTACTCGCTGCCTGTAGTCCCTATCTGAGTCCGTTTTAACATAATTCCGTGCCAAAAAGATTTACAATCACAAACCTGGTGGAGTTCGTCGGCTATTGTACTCTTCAAATTGACGCTGGAACTATGTTATCTAGCAACGTCTTTTTGCACCTCATGTTTACGATTCGATGCTTTTCCAACAAGTTCATTTGTATTATACCTTTTTTCGTAAAATTTTCAACACTAGTTACATCATTTATAAGACCCTGTTACTGTAAGGTTGTGTTAATTTATATGTGAATCGAATCTTGCACACATGGTCTCATTTAATTTACAATAGATATGAAGTTTTAATCACGTAAGGTTTAAAACGGCATTTCGACTTGTACAATCATTGAAAGGCATAATTTATCATATGTCTGTGGCAATCTAAGTAAATTTGAAAAAAAAAATAACAAAAGCAGAGACAGAGACAAGGAAAACGCCGAACAATACAGCTCAGAATTTAATCACAATCATACGCTTCAAACCATTAACGCAAAAGGCGAATGCAAACGGATGGCAAGGGGTGGGGTTTGTATTGTGATGGTTTTCTTTTATTTTTCCTGAAACTCACATTTTTCAGCAGTCACCTTGTTAAATCAACGAGTGAGTAGGTTTAACGCATCGAGTGCAACATGTGCAGCGCAGATGTAATCGCTGAGGGACGAATTTAATTACGAAAGTGAATAGGGGAATGCATTGTTAACCGTGTTGTTAACCGAATAAATGCTGTGATGAGTATAAATAAAATGATGAAAAATGATTCCATTACCATTAGAATTTCCATAGTTTGAGATACGAACGAAAACAAAAAAGCTAATATGCTAATAAAAAATTAAACAAAATGCAGTGATGTAATTATTTTACTACATTATATTCACCCCTTCATCATGTATGTTGAACAAAAATTTACATTTGACTAAATATTTTCCGATTGGCGCGGTTCGTTGGTGGCGGCGCTTGTCTTCACATAACAAGACCGAGGAAAAAAATTATCCGGACCAAACCTCCAGAATTACATTCGTGGCTGGTTATCATTCACTAGGTAAAAAGTATACATTAATAGTTTAAACAAAACATATTAGTGGCAATGTGTAAAAAATAAATGCGCGTAAAGTTCGCATGAATTTGCACTACTTTGTTGTGCATCAGCACAGCAATATGTAAAGCACTTGGTAAAGAATGCAATTTGGAAATCATTTCAGTCATCTTTTATGCGACTTTACTTTAATTTTTTTATTACTGGTTTGATGCTTTATTTATTATATTTGTTGTTTATGCCATTTTGCTCCTTTTTCCTTTTTTTTAATTTATTTTGCTGAAATGGCATGACAATTTTAGCTTATGTAACTTAAACCTAATACCAAAGTGCCAACATCTGTCAAAACTACTGATTGGATGCTTGATATTAGCAATCCCGTTAAAATCCGTAAAAGATCGGTATTTTGCTGTCTTCACTAAAAAACGTTGTGCAAATCACTTCACTGAATATAGTTAAAATAAGTGTCACTGTAGTAACTTCGTTCAAATCTGTTTGTTTCGTTTAATGTTCTGATCGTTCGTGATGTGAAGAATTTTCTCTGCCATTCTCAAACGCTCAGTATATCGCATCAGCGACTCATCATCTCTTCATCGACGTTGGTGATTGCTGAAATCCCAATAATCCGTCGCACTTGGATTTACTTCTCCGGGCTTGGCATAAACACCACATCGAAAAATAATGTAGCCTAGGTGGCTGGTAAACTGAACACTGACGATGTGATTGCATTCGCACTTTTGCAACGAGGAATGAGTCCTTGAATGGGATGTTCACTTTCCTTTACGGATTCTTATGGCCCTACGAGCTCTATGACCTACATACTCATGCATGCTGAATAAAATAAAAAAGTTGCACATTAAAAATATCGTTAAAAATAGTTTTGCTAATTTACAATGAAATGACAAAAATGTAGATCCTACTCTGGAGCCTTTTTGATAAGCCAGAATCAAAGGAAAACGAAACGGCAGAATATGGTGTTTGCGGTGACGGATCCTCGGAAGTTCTCGGAAGTGACGAGATCGAGAAAAGGAAACGCCCTAATCCGTTCGTTTCCCACATGCTCTGCCATCGTGAAATGTAAAGTTGCTGTGGGGAACGGCGAAATTATTGGGCTCAAATAGGCCTGTCGTTAAAAACGACGTCTTTGGCGCCTGTTTTGCAAATCAACAATTTTAACTACAAACTAGTATATGAAGTGAAGGAAGCTCCGAACGTGTGTGTTCTTTTCAAGTGTTGCTTGTAGATTAATTTATTACATCGTTCATAATTTCGATTATACCAATACTACCGTGGAGTTGTTAATCGTAATGTTACACTAGTCTTGGCTCTTTACAGCCCTTGAATTCTTTAGTGTCTCAATAGCGTTAAGACTATTTGTAAATATGAAGTACTGATCCGCGGGAATCGCGGTTTCCCTATAAAAAAAAGAAACCCGTGCTCTCCTTAGAGGATGATCCTTCAGTGAAATACTGGTTCATTTTGCCAATATGGCCGTACCTGTTCACAAAAATGTCCGGTACAACCCTCGGGCGAAGATTATCAGGAATGATCTTAATCTCTTCACGCAAAGAGGAGTTTGTACTAACAATGGAACTGTAGCATTCCAATGCAACTGTAGAATTTTCTGCATCGGATAGGTTGAGAAAGATATAAAAAGCCTTTGGGGATGCAGCAATGAGTAAAACAAATCTTTAAAAGTACCACTATACCAGCACTATACCAGTGCGTTCTGGAATGGCCTTGTAAGTGTCGAAGACAAAGAACGACCTGGGACACAGAAGACCTCAACCGACGAAGCGCACTCCAAATAGTGAAGGAATTGGTACTGCAGAATTGTCGATTAAGGATAAGAGACCTAGCCATTGATGTTGGCACATCCACTGGAAAACAAACAATCGAAGGAAACAATTTTGGATGATGTTTTGGGCCTGAAGCGCGTCAAAGCTCGACTGGTACCAAAAATATTGAATTTCTTGAAACATTGAGAAAATATTTGTCGCGTGGAGGTGTGCCAAACAGTTTTAGCAGACTACACAGAAAAGATGAAATGCTGATGCATTGATTAACAGGTGATGAATCATGGTGTTATGCATACGACCCCGAAACAATCGATCAATCGAGCGAATACGGTGCCAGGAACGAGCCATAAACCAATAAAATCGCGCCAAAGTCGCTCCAAAATCAAAGTGTACTTGACAGTTTTCTCTTGTTATCGTGGTGTTGTCTATTATGAGTTCCTTCCCCTGATTCAGTCTGTGAATAAGGAATATTACCTGAACGTCATGCGTCGATTGAGAAACGCTATCCACCAAAAGAGACCGGAATTGTGGTAAAACAACTCGTGGTTTTTACATAACAATAATGCGCCATCCCACACTGCGCTGGTTCTCCGTGGCCATTTTGACAAAAACTGTATTCACTTCGTTCCACAACTCCCGTTTTCTTCGGATTTGGCACCATGCCACTTCTGGCTGTATAATAAACTAAAAAGACCGCTTCTGGGCCCAAGTAGCCAGATTTGCTTAAGCAGCCGATTTGGCAGTGCTAAAGATCGTTCTTTAAATAGGTCGTTTGCAGTAGACAACCAACGTTGGAGTTATATATTTATATAGGAGGAGAGGTTATATTTTTATATGTATGTGTTATGTTCACAAGGGTTTAGCGTTTAAAAGGGCCGTAGCAGTATTTATTAACTAAAACAGGATGCACAGATACACGATATAACAACACAGATTAAAACAGCGTCCGTCGTGTGCGAGCGGTCCGATCGAGTGTGTCCTTGCTTGGCCATCCGAATGATCGCCAAACCGAGGCTACTCATTTACCGATAACGGCGGGTTATCGGTGAGTGCCCTGCGCTCGGCTTCAGGTGTGCACAACACAACAGTATGGCTTAGTTTTATTACTTCTTATTTATTAATTATCATTTTTGGAGAATCGAATCTAGGGGTTTTTAGAGCCAACAGGACAACGATTTTACTAATTCGCCCGTTTAGTTTTATTACGCCACACCCTACAAAATGCATATATAAACGATATCAATCGAAATTTTTAAAAAATCGTTCACATTCTAGTGTACACTATTTTTCAAGCTTTCTTTTTGAAGTTGTTCGGTTGATTATTAAATTATTTCGAAATAGTTGTGCATATTTTGATGTATCGTTAGATTGACTATTTATTACACAATAACACAAAACAAACGAATGCCACTTATTACCACTTTCGACCGGTGAGTGCTACGAACTAACTTTGGCGGAGTTTGTGAGCCTTAATCACAGAAGAGTATACACTACGCATGTTGCAGAAGCAGATATCCTCACGATCGGAAGGATACGATGACTGGAGCACATAAGGAGGACCCTCATTCTTCATCGTACTTAAAGACGCATGAATCAGATGCGAATTGGAATCCAGCACGTTTACAATTGGATACACTTTCACGCGGATTAAAATCTGTTTTTATTTCACTGACAACTTCCCGAAACGGATGGCGTCGCTTGCGGAGCGGTCATTTGACAGTAGAGCTATCAGCTAGTAAACAAAGCTCCATCGAGTACCGTGTGCTTCTCAACAAACCGCAAAGTTCCATCGCGACCCACTAAGCGACCAATAACAAGCCTAAATTTCCATCGAGTACGGTGTGCTTTCAAAAGATTCACATAGTTCCATCGCGAACCATTAACCGACCAATACGAAGCCCCATAGTTCGAACATGTACCGTGTGCGGTTGAATTGGCTCTAAGGTTCGCTCACGGTTCGAGTTTTCTTTAAGCAGCCTGCAAGCAGCGCAATAGTTCCATTTTAATTATTTTGGCTAATTGGGGGACATCGCGAACAGATCCAAGCTGCAACGAGGACGGAACTGAAAACCATATCTGCAGCAGAGTTCAACAGCTGTTTCGCAAACTGGATAATTCGTTGCATTGCATCTGGTGGAGAATACTTCGAAGGAGACGAAATCGATTTGCAATGTCAACTTATTTTTTGACCACAGTAGTATCAACATACAACATCAATTTCGCGCATTTTACGCGATTTGTTGGTGAAGAAATACAAAAGCTATGCGTTTGCAAAGCTGCAAAAGCACTGCACTACATCATGGTTGCTTTTATTGCTCTACATTCGTCTTCCAACCAACACAGACGCATAGGACAATTCAATAACGCACTAGTAACAATTGAACAACAAGATACAACAAAATCTGAATACAGTTTCAAAACAAATAGCGCGTGTTACTTCTCGTGATGCGTAAAGGCCAGGAGACAAATGTTTTGCAAATAGTTTTTGGATGCTACTGTGCGAAATAATTGAAATGTTTATTCGATAAATGATGACATTTGGAATGTATTGAAATGGAAAATAACAAACAAAAGATTTTTGAATTATTTACAGGAATTTTGCACCGCTGGAATGATTTCAAATATTTGTCGTCGTTATGTCATCCGTTACAATTAAAATTAAACAAAAACTGGGATTCAGAAAATCAGTAACATCCTGTTTTTGCTTTAATTTAGATCTATTTGGATACTACAATAGAGTTAGAATCTTGTTTGTTCGTATAATATGTTATTATTATATTTACTCGTCGAAATCGTCTTGAAAATTATCAGTGATATGCAAGTAATTACCAAATTTTAAATATGCAAACTATGTAAACTATCACTATTATGTATGTCTGAATGTTCCTAGCGCGTTATTGAATTATCCTAAGCGGTTGTGTTGTTTGGAAGACGACTGTAGAGCAATAAAAGCAACCATGGTGTGATGAAGTGAAAAACGTATAGCTGTTGTATTTCTTACCAACAAATCTTGTTATTGATACCAACAAATCGCGTGAGATGACGTACAACCCGGTAAGCGTTTTGATGTATTTATGACCTCGGTCACTGTAAAACTGTTTTCTTTATATGGTTTGAGATAAATACAGTGCGATATTTGTAAATCGTATCAGATACGGGAAACGCTTTCGATGATGCCATTATACCATCTGACCACGTGGAAAACCTTTCCCCTTCGAAAAACTGCATCGAATCGGTAATAGGTTAGAAACATATCCATGATGTGTTATCAACTAACTGAGGTTTTGATCATCTTTAATGATTTGCAGATCAAAGTAAAACTGATGTGTCATTGTTCCTGTATTACACAAAAAGTCATTCCGTCAAGGAAGAGACCAATAGGGACAAATGGAATAATATTATAAGATAATGTTTGCAATTCTGCAGATCCGGTGTAAAAGCAACAGCATCATCATCAAGCCTGCATGTGTAATAGAACAGAGCACTCCTTTCTTTCAAATAAGATAATTCCTCGTGCAACCGCAGTGTTACAAACACGTTACCAGCAAAACGTGCATGTAGTTTTCTTTCACGACCTTTAGTGCCACAAAAACTACACAAAAAACACCATCAGCTACACAAATTGAAGGCGTTTAGAGAAACTATTCCGACAAAAAAAAACATTGCGAGGTGGTGCTGGAAGTATTGTTGGATGTGTCTACACAGGAATAATTTAACACAGTTTTAATTCGGGATGCTTTCCTCGTTCTAGTTCATACAACAAAAAGGACTTGCTTTCTTGCTTTCAAGCCGCCTGCTTCACTATTTGCGATCCCATTCAGAATCGGTACCAGCTCATGAAGGTGACACAGCTACGCAATATACTGGATTAGTTTCGTGGAAGACTACTGAATGATATTTCTATCAAGAAAACAACCGTATTTTAAAATATTACCGACAAAAACACGTTTGTTTAACTGTTTATCTCTCCCTTGATGTTGTTGATGTTCTTATTTGTTTTCTTCCCAAGCTTCATATGGCATGACAACCAAAGCAAAGCCCAAGGTACCAACATCAACAATGCCAATGGTTGTTGGCTTAAAATAGAAAATTGTTGAACAATCGTTTGATTGTGCATAAAACTTGCATGAAAAATTAGGAAATCAACTATAAATACAGTATAACGTTGAATTATCGCTTAATATGCCGTACAAACGATTTTGAAACAAATGAACTCGCTAACTAGTAGTATAAACAAAACGAATAGGTCTTTTCGTGGGATATTTGTAGCTTGGGTTTCGATCTGTTCGGTGACAAAGGAAATACAGTGTGGTATGCAACACTTGCTACACGATATACTTTACGTTATTTTCAATTTAAAAATATTTATTTAGTCACTGTCACGCTATTTTCACTGCACTTTGAACATCCAAAAACAAGAAATAAACGAACAAGAATTTTCACTATTATGGCTGTACGAAAGGAGCCTTCCCTCACTGTGCATACCCCCTAGACAATTCGAGTAGTTTTACACACGTTCTTCTACCCGGGTACCTCTCTTGGTCCACACATTTGTGGTCGCACACAGGATTTCATATTGCCCTCTCTTTCTTGAATATGTCTGCCCTACTCTAAAGACGACCAACGACCAGTTTTGACCACCCGAACGTTTCTGTACACAGTGATTTCACATGTATGGTTGTGTTGGTGCTCTTAAAAGGCGTGTTGCTGAAAAATTGACAAGTCCAAGGAAGCCGGTAAGCAAAACAATAACAAACGCGAATCCGAACTTATATTTTATATCTTTCTAGCAAAAGAATTGTTCCGCATGGATAAAAATGAGATTCGGAACCATCCCAGCATCTGCGCCGTCGCCAATGGACAAAGAAACGCCGCAAAACTCAACACATTGACGTGTTCCGGTACAGTTTCAGTGCCGACATCGACGGAGATGATCTTTGGTAAGTAAAATCGTTTTTTATGCTAAATATAGTTAATTAATCAGTGGAAGTGTGATAAAATGTGTTCTAGAATGCGTTGTGCATAGTTTTAAGGTTTTGTGGGTGGAAAAGTGAGATTAGCGTGATCCTTATGCTGCAAACGCGCAGTCACACATGTTCTATCAATATAGTTGTGTTCTATCAATATAGTTGTGCCTTAATTTACGGGTTTAACCGCAATAAACCAATTATATGAGCAACGCATAGTTTGGTGTTGTGGGCGCAAAGTGAGATTAGGGGGGGACTATTGTATGGTTTATTGTTGTTAGCATAGATAAGCTAATTTATAATATAATTATTATTTCTACCAATAACACAATAATTAATTCTACCTAATCTTTCGACAGCAGATATTCTTCATGCGCTCATCGTTGTCCGACCGACGCTTCAAAGGAGATACTGGACAGTTGTGTGAACAAACTTGGTTTTTGAAACAAATTTACAATACCGCAGTATGAAGCTCGTCTCGTCAACCAAGGAATAACTATATAATAATGAGTGTTTTATTCAATTATCAATACCAGACTAATTTAGGTTTATAGGTCTATCGGTATGTATAACACGGGAGCATCCGTCTGCTGACGTTGCGGAACATTGGGTTATGATATTATTGTTGTAGTGTCTGATGTCCACGTGTTGTGTTGGATCGTGTTAGTCTGGCATGGTGTTGCATAATTACATATAATTTCATTCCAATGTTCATTTCATCATTTCATCATATTTACAGAATCAATCCTATCCTACTTACAGGATTCAACTTGCTCTGCGCTCAATTCCTATGTTCCTCTGGAAGGTCTCAAGCTGACGGCTTGGTAGCTCAGAAACCTGGAGTATCCACTCCGTCCTTTTTTGCCAAGTGACACAATCCGCCCGAGGGTTTCGGACTACCTCGTACACCCACGATTGGACATACGGTGACAAAAGCTTCTACTACGCACAACGAGGACGAGGACGGAATAGGAAATGGGTAGCAGAGCCTGTGGGGCCGTCAATATATTACGGTACAGATGCTGGGATGGTTCCGAATCTCATTTTTATCCATGCGGAACAATTCTTTTGCTAGAAAGATATAAAATATAAGTTCGGATTCGCGTTTGTTATTGTTTTGCTTACCGGCTTCCTTGGACTTGTCAATTTTTCAGCAACACGCGTTTTAAGAGCACCAATACAAACATACGTGTAAAATCACTGTGTACAGACACGTTCGGGTGGTCAAAACTGGTCGTTGATCGCTTATATTCGAACAGGCATATTCGAAAAAGAGAGGGCAATATAAAATCTTCTCCGGCCACGTATACCTTGTGGAACTTAACTAACCGGTGGTAAAATCGGATAACAGTCAAGTCAAAAGTAAAGAATTAAACTAGGTATGCTACATTTCCGTATGTATAATCGTTAGCATTTGGCTAATTCAGTGCATCATTGTTTTACTAATAGTTCTGTCTGTTCGTGCGAAAAAGACACACTCAACAAACACAACTATAAATGCAAACCAAAAGTACTCGTGCTCAAAATGTATGGAAGAAGAACGGTTAAGAGGTTCCGAATTTCCGAATTTCTGCTAGAAAACCATTCGAGCTTATGCTAAGGAGCGTCTAGACTGTAACCATAACATATGCTCGAATGATTTTCGGGCAGAAATTTCGCGTTTCTAGCAACTAATAGGCACCAAATTGCGTTTAAGCCGTCAACTCTACGACCGGATACCCGGGTATGATTTTCGTTTTCAAACTTATATAACTTTTTATTGAAATATGATAGCTACCTGATTTTTTTTGCTGTATCTTTAAGAAATTTAGTCCTCTTTCAGAAAATACCTAATTTGTGGCGTTTGGATAACTGGAAATATATTTTTTTCACAAATTTCTTTTTATACGCCTTATCTCTACGACCGGCATACCCGGGTATCCCACACATTTTGTTTGGGGAACGAAAATGTTTCGTTTTTAAACCTAAATACCTTTTTTTGTATTCGAAAATAATATTTCAAATTTGGACCACAAAAGCGGGCATTAGTATTCTATACAATTGTGAAAAACCAGAATTTTATAAATCATGTAATATTTTTTAATGGTGTTTTTGTGTATGAAAACCCATCTTTTTGACATGTAGCATTCAATAACTCACTGCGGTATATGAACTATGCCTAGTAAAATTTTGTTATGTATAACTGTTATGGTCTATACTCTGGACGCTCCTTAATTGATGGAAACTCCTCCAATGGGTAAATTAACAGCGCGCAATCTGACTGGGGTGTTTTCACAGTCCCATTCGCCTGAAGAAGTCAACTATGCGTTATGAACAACAACAAAACAAACACGGAGATATGGATGACAATCCACTCCCACATCAAAAAGGAGACCAAATTCCCATCTAGCCAATTCAGCATGCTTTCTCACTCTGCCAAATATGATCGATGGTTAGTGAGAATGAAAGCGCATCCTGATTTGGTTAAATGAATTATACCTACAAACCCAAAGAGAGCAAGAGTATCGACATGAAGAAGAAGAAGACATCTATGAGCGATAAACAAACTTTTATTTTGGTTTTCTTTTCAGCGGTAACAAAGTATAAAGAGGGAAGCATAGCAAATCTTATAAAAGTATGCGTTTATGTATCCGATGTCTTCAGTCTTCAGTTTTCAGGCAAAGGAGCTCTTTGTAATCTAACCATTCAACCGTGAAATGGTATACGCAGGGAAGTAACTAATTGATTATTCAGGTGACAAAGTGATCGATGCACCACAGATGATTCTATGGTTGAAATTTGTTGCAGTAAAATTAAGAGCATTTGACCTGTACGAGAAATCTTTTACATTATTTATTTAGCTTCGTTTGGTGAAAAGTTTTGTTTCGTTCAGTATAGTATAGTATCACAGACGGAAAAAAACTTTAAACATGCAACAAGTGAGGAGTTTGGTTAAAGTCTGGTGTGTAGTTTTACTTTTCGCGAATGCACAAGAAGTATATAGTGAAAAACTACCGATTGTTTTATGGCATGGCATGGGTATGTAATAAGTTCATGTGCATGTATTTGTTGATATTAATGTTGGTTTACTGGTTTTTACAGGGGATACTTGCTGTTTTCCGTTTAGCTTGGGTGGTGTTAGAAAGTTCTTGGAATCAGAAATCGGTGTTTACGTAAAATCTATTGAAATAGGAAACTCCGTAACAGAAGATTTTAAGAGTGGCTATTTAGTTCATCCTAATCAGCAGGTACTTTACGATAGATACATAATATACAGGCAGTTTAAGAGACACACTATTATAGCGGACCGCTGGCATCCGGGGAAATTCCGCGTATCTCGTATTTCTAAAAGTCGAATCCGGTAGTAAATATGTTTGTATTTTAATGTTAAATAGTTGACTTTCATCTCTGCCCTAAATTTATCAAGCAAATCCGGCGACTTTTTTAAAGATTACATGAAAAATATATTTTAAAAACAAATGTCTTATATGACAACGAAAGGTTTTTCAATTAACTTTTCACCTTTTGCTTAGATTTTTTTGCTATGCACTAACTCAGTTGTCAAATTTCTAAAAACCATGTATCTCCGAATTCGCGTATAAGAGGAACCGCGTAACCCGAGGGCTGCCTGTAAATTTATTGCAAATTTATATCTATCCATCATTGGAAAGCTGATAAATGAGTGTTTATTGAATTAATTTACAGATAGAAATGGTATGTGCAGAGTTGAGCAAAGACGCAAAATTGAATAATGGATTTAATGCTATAGGGTTTTCACAGGGAGGCCAGTTCTTGTAAGTATTTGTGCATTCATAACACACTCATTCCTTTACTTATACGGTAGCTTTTCGAGAATTAATTCTATCCATACACAACAAACTATTTTTTCAGGCGTGGACTTGTTCAAAGATGTGCAAGTGTACGCATCCGGAATTTAATTACAATGGGTGGTCAGCATCAAGGTGTGTTTGGTTTACCAAACTGTCCCTCATTAAGTAGTCGAACTTGTGAGCGTTTTCGTCAACTATTAAACCACGCCGCTTACACGGATTTGATGCAACATTTTCTCGTCCAAGCAACCTATTGGCATGATCCACTCAATGAAGCGAGATATAAAAACGCTAGTACATTTTTAGCGGATATAAATAACGAACGATACCTCAACGATAGATATGCAGAAAATTTACTGAAACTTAACAAATTCGTCATGGTTAAATTTAACAAAGACACAATTGTGCAACCATTGGAGTCTCAATGGTTTGGTTATTACAAACCAGGACAGGATAAAGAAACGCAGCCACTCAATGAAACGGACCTATTTATCGAGGTATGCAGTGCCCGTTACCAAACGTTAGGACTAATGGTAGTATATGCTTAATGTAACATTTGTTTCTATTTTTAGGATCGGCTCGGTCTGAAAACGATGTACGAAGAAAACAAAATAGTGTTTCTTGAATGCGAGGGAAACCATCTTCAGTTCACAAAGGAATGGTTCCGAAACGAATTGTTTAGATTTTTGATGTAGATGCAGAACATGCAATTTCTGCGTTGTAAAAATAACTGAACATAAAATCATCGGTCATATTCATATTTGTTGACCCAACCAAATATGTCTAAATATGTATATTACCAAATATGTCACTAGCTTAAGTCTACATATTTTTCTAAATATGTCACTAGCTTAAGGCCAGGCATTACGACCTGGCCGTTCTTCTCAATTAAAACAATAAATAACAACGAACCACGAATGCGGTTAAATGGAATAATAATAGTACCACCATTACAAATTAATGCTGCTTTTATATATTATGCCGTTCATCTTTGCTAACGCAAAAACTTTTTCATAATATAATAAGAATAATAGAAGAAAATTATTATTTTTATTCGCACAAAGTGGAAGCGAAAGCAAGTTCATGATTTATTGAAATGTATATAAAACCTGGTATAAATATTCACAGCCGCGCTTTTGAACACTCTAATTCCCACAAGAACGTTTGAGGTATTCGGTCGAGGGGTTTAGATACAGCAGCTCCCCGTTTTACGCTAATGTTCGAGACCGAACGTTTTATCGTATAGCGAACTTCTTTAACCATGTCGTTTTGGTACCATATTGAATGGTTGAAATATTACCATAGTTAAGGGGTCAGAACAATTTTCGCAATTAAATTACGTTGAACTAAGAGGAATTGGATTATTTTTCATTTCTTCTATCCAAATAACTAATAAACTTTCTATAAATTATGTTTTTTCATTGCATTTCAACATTTCGAGGACTTCGTAGAACTCCTTGATTATATATAAACTGTCATTAAAAAAAAAAGTCGCCTATTGCGAAATCGTGTATATCGAGTATGGCATACTGCGGGGACTTGCTGTATATTGTTGTCGACTGGGAGTGTCCTTGTGGGAGTGGTTGTGGAATAAAAACGTTAACATGAAGCAAATTTTAACTCAGTATTTCCGAAATGCAGTACTTTAAACATGAAAATTTGGTTTTTGGTTGAGTTTGTTTGGATTGTGTTAATGAAAAAATGATAAGAACTATATTAGTAGAGTGTGATTAATGTGACACATTATAAATCAATTGCTTACTTTTAGAAACAATTGAGAACGTACTACTGTACGGAACCTAACAACCCTAAACCCAAAGAGAACAATTAGACTTCCAACGGCCAAAATTAAAGAGTGCTCTTTCTAACCGCTGTTGCTCTCTTGCTTGCTCTCTCGCCGAATCGAAAGCTCGCTCGATGACTGTTTCAAACCTGAAGGAGATTCTCATGCTGTTCGCTTCTTCGGCGTCATGCGGTCTCGCTCGTGCTCATTATTGGATATTGCGCACACACATGTGCATTTTCTTCGTCAAATTTGCCGTGTGAAAGAGTACATTTTTGCACCGGTTTTGATATGAGGAACTGGATGATTTTGCAAGCGCGCTGATTTTTCGGATGAAAATCCTGTCATAAGTTATATGGCACGATATGTAGAAGAAGGTTTAATGTATAATTGTTACTACCCAACAAACAATTCGAACTGGTTCGAGGCTCGAACAGGTCCGGTTCGAGCGTCGTTCGAGCCATTGTTCGAGCTCGCAAGGAAGACGCGTTCGAGCATTTTCGATGAAAATCTAGCGGGACGTTTTACGAAAGCGCCATCTATTGTGCATTGCAGTAAACAATATTTAGGACAAGATTTATAGATGCAATATATTTGTAAAAATAATATTTATTTTATTATATGATGCTACCTACAACATAAAAGTATCTTTAGCATTTGGTCTGCTATTATTAAATTATTCGCTGCTCCATATATGGTGGTATTAATCTCCGCTGTAGATATATTGTGGTATTGTATCGTTTGAATCCGCTTTCCGGTCACCCTTCTTTGAACCATAATGGCGCACAGCTGAAGAAAACAACAAAACCATCGTTGCGCGTTGTCTGGAAAAATATGTCCTTAATTAATGGGCAAGCTGTAACGAATGTTGATATCACCCACCATATCTTGTTTCTGGCCGCGTAGCAATGTCCTTCCAATACATTCGTCATATAATTGTTACGATGAAGATGAATCTAATATTACGGATCTTGTACAACGAACCAGTCGCACGGCTTCTTTTGGTTTCCATGTTGCACCTATTAGCGGAAGATCCAAACAGAACACTGTTCTCAAAGAAACAACATTGGCACAAGTATTGTACGACATGCACACGTTATTTACTTACCAGAGTATTCAGAAACACCACAGATTGAATATATTAACACCAATGAAAGATTGTTGCACAGATTTAACTAAAAGGATTACTTTAAGCAGAGGAGATGCTCTTTAATCACAGGACAGGCTTTGTTTACATTTCTATTTCATTCAATCTGTCAAAGCGGTAATCACCGCAGACAAAATGCAAACAAGCCATGGAAAAAGATGAAGAAGAACAATAGATCGCACCACTTCGATCTTTTCGTGCGGGAGGAAATCAAAGACTCAAACCTTTGACGCAAATTTAGCCAAGATTCGGAACCAATCATGCTGATTTAGCTGCGCGCAGAACCAAACGACGCTTCCCAACAAACAATTCGACGATTTTTTAAGCGTTGTCCGAGCCTTTTTGGTCGAATCAAGCGTCGTTTGGTTCTGCGCGCGGCTAAATCAGCAAGATTGGTTCCGAATCTTGGCTAAGTTTGCGTTAAAGGTTTGGGTCTTTGATTTCCTCCCGCACGAAAAAATCGAATTGGTGCGATCTATTGCTCTTCTTCATCTTTTTCCATGGCTTGTTTGCATTTTGTCTGCGGTGATTACCGCTTTGACAGATTGAATGAAATAGAAATGTAAACAAAGCCTGACCTGTGATCAAACAACATCTACTCTGCTTAAAGTTGCCCTTTTAGTTAAATCTGTGCAACAATCTTTCATTGGTGTTAATATTTTCAATCTGTGGTGTTTCTGAATACTCTGGTAAGTAAATAACGTGTGCATGTCGTACAATATTCGTGCCAACATTGTTGTTTTGAAAACAGCGCTCTGTTTGGATCTTCCCATGCTAGGTGCAAAATGGAATCCAAAAGAAGCCGTGCGACTGGTTTGGTGTACAAGATCCTCAATATTCGACCTGCTCTTCATTTTATAACTTCATCTTCATCTTAACAACTATATGACGAATGTGTTGGAAGGACATTGCGACGCGGCCAAACACAGGATACGGTGAGTGATATCAACATTCGTTACAACTTGCCCATTAATTAAGGACATATTTTTCCAGACAACGCGCAACGATGGTTTTGTTGTTTTCTTCAGCTGTGCGCCATTATGGTTCAAAGAAGGGTGATCGGAAAGCGGATTCAAACGATACAATACCACAATATATCTACAGCGGAGATTAATACCCCAATATATGGAACAACGAACAATTTAATGAGAGCAGATCAAATGCTTAAGATTCTACTAGATTGTAGGTAGCATCAAATAATAAAATTAATATTATTTTTACAAATATTGCGCATCTATTAATCTTGTCCTAAATATTGTTTACTGCAATGCACAATAGATGGCGCTTTCGTAAAACGTCCCGCTCGATTTTCATCGAAAAGGCTCGAACGCGTCTTCCTTGCGAGCTCGAACAATGGCTCGAACGACGCTCGAACCGGACCTGTTCGAGCCTCGAACCAGATCGAATTGTTTGTTGGGTTGATTCGACCAAAAAGGCTCGGACAACGCTTAAAAACTTCGTCAAATTGTTTGTTGGGTATTCCAAACATTTATGCTTGTAACACTGAACGGGCCATTATTACAACGAGGTCATTATGGCAACGAACGGTACCGCCATGTATATCACAAAAGGATCGGTTGCTTTAAATTGAAGGAACTGTAGGTTTGCATTTTCCGAAAAAAAAACAAGACACTACACAAGTAACCAACTTCAGTGATTACATCGCAAGTGTTCAAACATTGTTATTTCATCAACATGAGTGATTTGAACCGCGAACGCCGTACCGGTGCTTTTTACAAAGTTCAATTCCGCTTTCTCTTCGATGGTTTCCTTACAGAAATACAGACCTGAGCAGGTTGGCAAATATCACAACAATGTCTTCCCTTCACTTTCCCCACACACAGCTGATATGTGGTAGCAGTAGCAGGACGACAGAACAGCACATTCCAAGCCAAGGAATAAATGCTAGGGCGAAGAGTAGAGTAAAAAGGACAAATAGTACTGATAAACACGTGTACCACCACCACCACCACCTTATTTTATTTTTTTGCCTTTCGCTAAATTTCCGTTCGTTAAATTTTGCAAAAGCTAAAAAAGCGCTTTAGCCAACCCAAAGAGAACAATTAGACTTTCAACGGCCGAAATTAAAGAGTGCTCTTTCTAACCGCTGTTGCTCTCCTGCTTGCTCTCTCGCCGAATCGAAAGCTCGCTCGATGACTGAACGATATTCTCATGCTGTTCGCTTCTTCGGCGTCATGCGCTCTCGCTCGTGCTCATTATTGGATATTGCGCACACACATGTGCGTTTTCTTCGTCAAATTTGCCGTGTGCAGGAGTACATTTTTGCACCGGTTTTTGATATGAGGAACTGGATGATTTTGCAAGCGCGCAGATGTTTCGGATGAAAATCCTGTCATAAGTTATATGGCACGATATGTAGAAGAAGGTTTAATGTATAATTTTTACTATTCTAAACATTTATGCTTGTAACACTAAACGGTGCCCTTATTACAAAGAGGTCATTATGGTAACGAACGGTACCGCCATGTATATCACAAAAGGATCGGTTGCTTTAAATTGAAGGATCTGTATTTTGCATCATCCGAAAAAACAAGACACTACACAAGCAACCAACTCCAGTGATTACATCGCAAGTGTTCAAACGTTTTTATTTTATCAACATGAGTGATTTGAACCGCGAACGCCGTACCGGTGTTTTTTACAAACAGGTGGCTAAATTCATAAAGGTGGACGCGGCCGAAGAAGCTGGCCCGTAAGCCCTAGCCGGAATGGCAAGTTCTACTGTTGGGTGATAATGTGTCGTGTAAAATAAGGGCTTCGCTTTTTCAGTTCCTATTGAAGCGGTTGTGGAATTGCCTGGATTGATGGATTTCGGTCCATGTCGATCGACGAAGGCATCCGTTACTGAGCGCTATCTAACAACGAAACGCATCACAATTTCATGCATGTGCACGTTGAACTTATTCATACTGCTTATGCGTTTAATACTTCTGCATGCCAAAGTCACCGGAGCAAACCATAACCTATCCCTCCCAGCAGAAAAAAAATTATTTCCAAAGTGATCATCCGTCTACGGTTCACTTTGCAGACGAACGGGGGAACGCATGGTTTCTAACCACGGACGGCACTATCGACTAGCTGCAGTCTGTCTCGGATGGCACGGATGGTATATGACACGAACAATATGCCCCGTACATATCCGTACGTATCCGATGCCTCCCTACTCCATTCGTTTCAGAATGCTGGGAATTGAAGATCTAAAATCACTCCTCTCACATACGCAAGCTATTTTCATCGCTAAGATTCTCCTCAACAAAATATATGCCCCATCCTTACTATCTATATTCATTCCGGCGGGCCTTACCCTATACGGCCAAAATTATCCTTTTCTGCGAGCTATGAAATCATTCAACTGCTTTTTTATCATTTCGATTAAGCATCTCGATATCTGCTTTTCGGGCCCGACTAATTAATGACTCCTTATAATCCTCTATGTTTGTTTCCTCCTCTGACGCGTTATTAGATTTAAGATTAGACTATAAGATTCCTTTTGTGAAGCCTTCTGAGCGGACAAATTATTTTCCGTATATGTCTGAACAAATTATTTCCTCTTAACACTATACAATCATTGTATATCGAGCAAAGGATAAACCCGTGACCTGTCGAACGGTGCTGATCTTCTGTGTTTGACCAGTTTACTTTTGTGTCACTGCTTCACACTGTTCAGGACGACTGAAGGGACGTCCTCAGTCTGGTAGTTGGCGGTCAACTGCAGTGGCGGAAATAACATTGGAATTTTACGTATTTTCTGGCCAAACATAACATGTTACTTTGCGCACAAATATGTACACATTTACATTAGCTGGAGACCACAGCAATAATTTTGTGAACGCACCATTCATCTGTTGCTACATTGTAATATCTAGAACATAATAAAACTATCTTTGAGATTGTCTGAAATATCTTAAACCACAACAACTACAAAATGCAATTGTTTTTTGTTCAAGTTCCCATAGCTGGGGTTTGTTAAATAAATGATAGAGTTCAGTTATGGGTTGTTTTCTGGAAAATGGTTTGCTGAACAACAAATCGACCGCCTGATGCAGATCGGTAGAATATCGTGCCATAGATGTCGTTATGTAGCCTCGCGCTTCGTATTATACCTTCCAAGGATTATTAAGTCTGCGCGAGGAATTTACCGGCGCAAAAACTTCTCTACTTGTGGTTTGTACTCCGAATTTACATTTAGGCCTTGATCAAAATTCTCTAGCTGTTCCTCCGTTTCTAGCCGTGCTAATTCAAAATCCGAACGAGGGAGAAGCCCTTCATCTGGCCTGGTTGATGTTGCAAATTCTTCATTCGCCTGTCTTTGCGAGCAGCGCCTCTTTTAATACGGTTGTTCCAGAAACGATCCATCTTCCACAATAATCCACGGAACGCCGTTGACAAAAACAGTTTTTATTTCCATTTCGACAATTTCACAACAGAACACAACCAACTCGAAACTCAAGGAATACACTAAAAAAAGACAACAATTGAAAAAACCACAATAAAACAATATCATTTGACTAACTACAAAATCGCAACATATTATTGCGCACACACATTACGCAACATTTTGATGCATCCTCGAACCAAAACCATGACTTCAACGCAGCGGATTAAGATTAAAGTTTCACGCGCTGCGCGTAGAATAAAACGCAGTAGTTTATCGCAGTAACTCTCTGACACGCTATCGCCGTAGCATCATCTTCAGACGAGCACCGCAAACACTCATGGTAAGAATCCGTTCAATTCCGCTTTCTCTTCGATGGTGTCCTTACAGAAATACAGACCTGAGCAGGTTGACAAATATCACAATAATGTCTTCCCTTCACTTTCCCCACACACAGCTGATATGTGGTAGCAGTAGCAGGACGACAGAAGAGCACATTCCAAGCCAAGGAATAAATGCTAGGGCGAAGAGCAGTGGAAAAAGGACAAATAGTACTGATAGACACGTGTACCACCTCCACCACCTTATTTTATTTTTTTGCCTTTCGCTAAATTTCCGTTCGTTAAATTTTGCAAAAGCTAAAAAAAAGCGCTTTAGCCAAGCCACACACCTCAAAACGCGACCGAGTTGAGGTCAAACCTGCTTCCTTTGGCACATAATCAAGACCGAAACGCGACGTCTAAAAACGGTCACGATTAGTTCCAAGTTTTGGGTCGCGCGACCCTTTGGGCAAGACCCAACAAACCCAAAAGGTCGCGCGACCCAAAACTTGGAACTAATCGCGACCGTTTTTAGACGTCGCGTTTCGGTCTTGATTATGTTCCAAAGGAAGCAGGTTTGACCTCAACTCGGACGCGTTTTACGGTTTGTGGCTTGGCTAAAGCGCTTTATTTAGCTTTTGCAAAATTTAACCAACGGAAATTTAGCGAAAGGCAAAAAAATAAAATAAGGTGGTGGTGGTGGTGGTACACGTGTTTATCAGTACTATTTGTCCTTTTTACTCTACTCTTCGCCCTAGCATTTATTCCTTGGCTTGGAATGTGCTGTTCTGTCGTCCTGCTACTGCTACCACATATCAGCTGTGTGTGGGGAAAGTGAAGGGAAGACATTGTTGTGATATTTGCCAACCTGCTCAGGTCTGTATTTCTGTAAGGAAACTTCTGAAGAGAAAGCGGAATTGAACGGATTCTTACCATGAGTGTTTGCGGCGCTCGTCTGAAGATGATGCTACGGCGATATCGTGTCAGAGAGTTACTAACTAGTGCGTTTTATTCTACGCGCAGCGCGTGAAACTTAAATCTTAATCTCCTGCGTTTATGCGATGGTTTTGGTTCGAGGATCCATCAAAATGTTGCGTAATGGGTGTGCGCAATAATATGTTGCGATTTTTTTAGTTAGTCAAATGATATTCTTTTGGTGTGATTATTTAGTGTATTCCTTGTGTTTTGAGTTGTTTGTGTTCTGTTGTGAAATTGTCGAAATGGAAAACAAAACTGTTTTTGGCAACGATGTCCTGTGGATTATTGTGGAAGATAAATCGTTTCTAGAACAACCACATTAAAAGAGACGCTGCTCAGCAAAGAAAAGCGATTGAGGAATTTGCAACAGCAACCAGACCAAATGAAGGGCTTCTCCCTCGTTCGGATTTTTAATTAGCACCGCTAGAAACTGAGGAACAGCTAGAGGATTTAGATCAGGGCCTACCGATAGATCAAGAGTACAAGCCACAAGTAGAGTAGTTTTTGCGCTGGTAAATTCCTCGCGCAGACGTTAATAGTCGTCTGCATCAGACGATTGCTGTTCACCAAATCCTTTTTTAGAAAACAACCCATAACTGAACTCTATCATTTATTTAACATACTCCAGCTATGGGAACTTGAACAAAAAACAATTGCATTTTGTAGTTGCTGTGGTTTAAGATATAACAATCTCAAAGATAGTTTTATTACGTTCTAGATATTACAATGTAGCAACAGATGAATGGTGCGTTCACGAAATTAGTGCTGTGGTTTGCAGCTAATGTAAATGTGTACATATTTGTGCGCAAAGTAACATGACATGTTTGGCCAGAAAATACGTAAGATGTTAATGTTATTTCCGCCACTGCAGTTGACCGCCAGACTGAGGATGTCCCTTCAGTCGTCCTGAAAAGTGTGTAGCAGTGACATAAAAGTCAAGTGGCCAAACACAGAAGATCAGCACCGTTCGACAGGTCACGGGTGTATCCTTTGCTCGATATACAATGATTGTGTAGAGGACATAATTTTTTTCCGTATATGGAAAATAATTTGTCCGCTCACAAGGCTTAACAAAACGAATCTTATAGTCTAATCTTAAACAAACAGATAAAACAGATAAACAAACAGAGATTAAACAAACTAAACATAGAGGATTATAAGGAGTCATTAATTAGTCGGGCCCGAAAAGCAGATATCGAGATGTTATAATCAAAATGATAAAAAAGCAGTTAAACGATTTCATACCTCGCAGAAAAGGATCATTTTGGCCGGAGGAGGTAAGGCCCGCCGGAATGAATATAGATAGTAAGGATGGGGCACAAATGTTGTTGAGGAGAATCTTAGCGATGAAAATAGCTTGCGTATGTGAGAGGAGTGATTTTAGATCTACAATTCACAGCATTCTGCAACGAATGGAGTAGGGAGGCATCGGATATGTACGGGGCATATTGCTCGATAGGACCGCAAAATGCTAGCATTTTCAGACCCAGTTTACGTCCTCTAACGTAGACTTTACCTACATTAACATCCGTGCCGTCCGTGGTCAGAAACCATGCGTTCCCCCGTTCGTCTGCCAAGTGAACCGTGGACAGGTAAACACTTTGGAGATGAATATTTTCTCCTGGGAGGGATAGGTTATGGTCTGCTCCGGTGACTTTGGCATGCAGAAGTATTAAACGCAGAAGCAGTACGCAGAAGTTCAACGTGCACGTGCATCAAATTGTGATGCGTTTCGTTGTTAGATAGCGCCCAGTAACGGATGCCTTCGTCGATCGACATGGACTGAAATCTACCAATCCAGGCAATTCCACAACCGCTTCGATGGGAACTGAAAAAGCGAAGCCCTTATTTAACACGACAAATTAACACCCAACAGCAGAGCTTGCCATTCCGACTAGGGCCCACCTGTTGGTCAGCTTCTTCGGCCGCGTCCACCTTTATGATTTTAGCCACCTGTTTGTAAAAAGCACCGGTACGGCGTTCGCGGTTCAAATCACTCATGTTGTTAAAATAAAAATGTTTGAACACTTGCGATGTAATCCCAGGAGTTGGTTGCTTGTGTAGTGTCTTGTTTTTTTCGGGAGATGCAAAATACAGATCCTTCAATTTAAAGCAACCGATCCTTTTGTGATATACATGGCGGTACCGTTCGTTGCCATAATGACCACGTTATAATAAGGGCACCGTATAGTGTTACAAGCATAAATGTTTGGAATAGTAAAAATTATACATTAAACCTTCTTCTACATTTCGTGCCATATAACTTATGACAGGATTTTCATCCGAAACATCAGCGCGCTTGCAAAATCATCCAGTTCCTCATATCAAAAACCGGTGCAAAAATGTACTCTTTCACACGGCGAATTTGACGAAGAAAATGCACATGTGTGTGCGCAATATCCAATAATGAGCACGAGCGAGAGCGCCTGACGCCGAAGAAGCGAACAGCATGAGAATATCGTTCAGTCATCGAGCGAGCTTTCGATTCGGCGAGAGAGCAAGCAGGAGAGCAACAGCGGTTAGAAAGAGCACTCTTTAATTTTGGCCGTTGAAAGTCTAATTGTTCTCTTTGGGTCACTCGTTTATCCTTCCCGTTTATTGTTTGGATAACTTTAGCTCTTAATCATTCGTTTCTTTTTCCTTCGACGACAAACACTAAATCGCCTACTTTCAGCTCCCTCTGATGTCGAACCTCTTGTTTCTTTGGTTTATGGTCGATAGATATTCCTATGATGGGCGGCCGGTCGCATGATGGTCGCGGAACCGGTCTTCACACGAACGGATCAGACCGAAATTCCATCCGGACCAATCCCCCGTAGCAAATATTGACTATCCGGCTACGTAGTATAAAATAAGACGATATAAGTCGAATAAGTCGAAATAGGCCGTTCTAACGAAAAAACAAGGATATTCCTTTATCCACCTTTCCCACATTCTATCTGCTAAATACTGCGAACGTTTGAATTGGTTTCTTAGTCCCTCAGCTATACTATATGGATCGCAGAAACTATATGGATCGAGATTATCCAATCGCACGCTTCCGCAAGAGTCGTTAAAAGAATTTCGTTCGTTACTAACATTGCTTCCTTCACCGATCTGACCATCCTCTCCCACACGCCGTCGATGTGGGGAGTTCCTGGTGGGGTGAAATGTCACGACGTAGTAGCTGACGTAACTTTCTTGGCACATTCGTAAAAATCCGTTTAACCGTCGTTGTAAGTTTCGTTCGTTGTAACGCTTGCCGCGTCAGGTCCGCGATAGCACTATACCACCATTGCACGAGCGAGCGAGCGAAGCGATTGTAATATAACTGCTTGTCCCATAGATACAACACGGTCATACATGATCACCACGGGACAACACACCATGTATAGGTCTACATTTCTTTCAGTACGGATTGGGACAGAGTCCCCAATAAAACACTAGACTTCTTTAGTTGAGCATAACGATCAACTACGACAGTAATCGCGTGTGCACGTGGCTGCGAGTGACTGTCTAGTCAACGGTCAATCTTTATTTTATATCATAATTACGGGTAAACATCGTGAGAACAAATTTGATGGAAATTTCCATTAACCTAGATATCGAACTAGTTGAAATTTGATGCTTTTGTTTGTCTGAATTTTGATTAGTTGGTTTAATTGTTTTCTTGAGTTCTAGTTCTTATTAATTGGGTGGCGTAGTTCTGTTTCATATAAACTATGTATGGACGGGTTATTTCCTGTTGTTAACTCGAACCAAGTCAAGCAATAGGGTCTATTGCTATATTGCAAAGGTTGTAACTCTGGCGTGAAGCGCACCTGTACTGTCTTAAAATGAGGTCGCGATGGGATTTTTTTACGCAGCGTATTGATCGTGTATGGATTGGGTTTGCGTAAGCTCTTTGCGCGGTCGATGCTTCTATGGTGTATGTTTTTTATGTTTTGCCTATTGCCCAGTGGGCAAACATGTATGCGATCCCGCCGTTTCCCCTAGTTTCACTCCCGCGAAAACCCACAAGCGCGTACTTCCCTCCAAGATTTGTGTACGCTGATTCATGCTTTCTTTTTCACACGTACCGCGCTGATCGTGCGTCCTTTTTCTGACACTACAGCATACCGCTTTTCTTTGCGCTTCTTTCCCAAAAGGTCGCGCGACCCAAAACTTGGAACTAATCGCGACCGTTTTTAGACGTCGCGTTTCGGTCTTGATTATGTGCCAAAGGAAGCAGGTTTGACCTCAACTCGGTCGCGTTTTGAGGTGTGTGGCTTGGCTAAAGCGCTTTTTTTTAGCTTTTGCAAAATTTAACGAACGGAAATTTAGCGAAAGGCAAAAAAATAAATTAAGGTGGTGGGGTGGTGGTACACGTGTCTATCAGTACTATTTGTCCTTTTTACTCTACTCTTCGCCCTAGCATTTATTCCTTGGCTTGGAATGTGCTGTTCTATCGTCCTGCTACTGCTACCACATATCAGCTGTGTGTGGGGAAAGTGAAGGGAAGACATTATTGTGATATTGGCCAACCTGCTCAGGTCTGTATTTCTGTAAGGAAACCATCGAAGAGAAAGCGGAATTGAAAGGATTCTTACCATGAGTGTTTGCGGTGCTCGTCTGAAGATGATGCTACGGCGATAGCGTGTCAGAGAGTTGCTATCTACTGCGTTTTATTCTACGCGCAGCGCATGAAACTTCAATCTTAATCTCCTGCGTTTATGCGATGGTTTTGGTTCGAGGATGCATCAAAATGTTGCGTAATGGGTGTGCGCAATAATATGTAGCGATTTTTTTAGTTAGTCAAATGATATTGTTTTATTGTGGTTTTTTTCAATTGTTGTCTTTTTTAGTGTATTCCTTGTGTTTCGAGTTGGTTGTTTTATGTGAATTGTTTTATGAAATTGTCGATATCATAGCGGCAAAGATGGAACGTTTCTAGAACAACCAATTTAAAAGAGACGCTGCTCGGCAAAGACAGGCGAATGAAGAATTTGCAACATCAACCAGGCCAGATGAAGGGCTTCTCCCTCGTTCGGATTTTGAATTAGCACGGCTAGAAACGGAGGAACAGCTAGAGAATTTTGATCAAGGCCTACAAGTAGATTCGGAGTTGAAGCCACAAGTAGAGAAGTTTTTGAGCCGGTAAATTCCTCGCGCAGACGTTTATATTTCTTGGAAGGTGTAATACGAAGCGCAAGGCTAGTTAACGATATCCGTGGCACGATATTCAACCGGTCTGCATCAGGTGATCGATTCGCTGTTCAGCAAACCCTTTTTCAGCAAACAACCCATAACTGAACTCTATCATCATCTCCAGCTATGGGCACTTGAACAAAAACAATTGTAGTTGTTGTGGTTTAAAATATAACAATCTCAAAGATAGTTTTATTATGTGCTAGATATTACAATGAAGCAACAGATAAATGGTGCGTTCACGAAATTAGTACTGCGCTCTCCAGGTTATGTAAATGTGTACATATTTGTGCGCAAAGTTGGTATGCCTGGTGTGCAGCGTAACATGACATGTTTTTTTTTCAGAAAATACGTAAGATGTTAATGTTATTTCCGCCACTGCAGTTGACCGCCAAATACCAGACTGAGGACGTCCCTTCAGTCGTCCTGAAAAGTGTGTAGCAGTGACATAATAGTCAACTGGTAAAACACAGAAGATCAGCACCGTTCGACAGGTCACGGGTGTATCCTTTGCTCGATATACAATGATTGTGTAGTGTTAAGAGGAAAAAATTTGTTCAGACATGTACGGAAAATAATTTGTCCGCTCAGAAGGCTTCACAAAAGGAATCTTATAGTCTAATCTTAAATCTAATAACGCGTCAGAGGAGGAGAAGGAAACAAACTAAACATGGAGAATTATAAGGAGTCATTAATTAGTCGGACTCGAAAAGCAGATATCGAGATGTTATAATCGAAATGATAAAAAAAGCAGTTAAACGATTTCATAGCTCGCAGAAAAGGATTAGATAACCGTTACAGGTAAGGCGCGTCGGAATGAATATAGGAGGACAGGAACGAAGACGACGACAAGGAACATGTAGGTTAAGCATAGATAGTAAGGATGGGGCACAAATATTGTTGAGGAGAATCTTAGCGATGAAAATAGCTTGCGTATGTGAGAGGAGTGATTTTAGATCTACAATTCCATCCGAGGCCGACTGCAGCTAATCGATAGTGCCGTCCGTGGTCAGAAACCATGCGTTCCCCCGTTCGTCTGCAATGTGAACCGTGGACAGGTAAACACTTTGGAGATGAATATTTTCTGCTGGGAGGGATAGGTTATGGTCTGCTCCGGTGACTTTGGCATGCAGAAGTATTAAACGCAGAAGCAGTACGCAGAAGTTCAACGTGCACGTGCATCAAATTGTGATGCGTTTCGTTGTTAGATAGCGCCCAGTAACGGATGCCTTCGTCGATCGACATGGACTGAAATCTACCAATCCAGGCAATTCCACAACCGCTTCGATGGGAACTGAAAAAGCGAAGCCCTTATTTTACACGACAAATTAACACCCGCTTGTGGGTCAGCTTCTTCGGCCGCGTCCACCTTTATGATTTTAGCCACCTGTTTGTAAAAAGCACCGGTGCGGCGTTCGCGGTTCAAATCTCTCATGTTGTTAAAATAAAAATGTTTGAACACTTGCGATGAAATCACTGGAGTTGGTTACTTGTGTAGTGTCTTGTTTTTTCGGATGATGCAAAATACAGTTCCTTCAATTTAAAGCAACCGATTCTTTTGTGATATACGTGCCGGTACCGTCCGTTGCCATAATGACCTCGTTGTAATGATGGCACTGTTTAGTGGTACAAGCATAAATGTTTGGAATAGTAAAAATTATACATTAAACCTTCTTCTACATTTCGTGCCATATAACTTATGGCTGGATTTTCATCACAACATTAGCGCGCTTGCAATACCATCCAGTTCCTCATATCAAAAACCGGTGCAAAAATGTTCTCCTGCACACGGCAAATTTGACGAAGAAAATGCACATGTGTGTGCGCAATATTTAATAATGAGCACGAGCGAGAGCGCATGACGCCGATGAAGCGAACAGCATGAGAATATCGTTCAGTCATCGAGCGAGCTTTCGATTCGGCGAGAGAGCAAGCAGGAGAGCAACAGCGGTTAGAAAGAGCACTCTTTAATTTTGGCCGTTGGAAGTCTAATTGTTCTCTTTGGGGAGCATGGGGTGAATTTCATAGATTTTGGAATGTTTTAAAGACTGCATAGCAGATATGCTACACCTCCCCCCTTTTAGTAGAATAACGTAATGAATGATAATGAATGATGTTATTCTCCTGTATATTTAATTAACCTGTTTTTATGTACTGTTGTTTCCTTTTGTGTGGTACAATTTCTAATGGTGCAATTAGTATTCTCAATTTCTGTTACTATGAATGGTCCTATGTATAATTGATCTAATTTTTTTCTGTTTTCATTTGATAAGTATACTTTATCACCTTTTTTAATGTGTATGGGGTTTAATTTTTCATTGAATGCATCATTTTTTTTCTTTTGCAGCTATAAGATTTCCTCTGGCTATTTCGTGTGATTTTTGAAGCTTGAATTTCATTTCATTATAATATTGTTCGATATTACATATTGGGTCTACTTTTTGCTTGTATATTTCTTGGGGTAAATGAGCTGTTCTGCCAAAAACTACCCAGTGGGCAAAATTGTATGCAATCCCATACAAAAACAACAGGGTCAATTAAGGGTCTACTTGGCGACAATTATAAGAGTTTTAAATGACCCACTTGCGTCCAAGCGCTGTCATAGTGTGCGTGTGTTGCGCCGCTGCTGCCGTGCTTCTCACTACTACATGCGCATTACCCTAGCCGTGCTTTCGGATGGATTGAAAAGTGACTCGCAATAACGTTTCGGTTTAAAGCATAATTAATCGCACATTTTATTGATTATTTTCGACATGGTAGCACTTAATATTTTTAACTATTATTACCTTTAATTAAGCTGCATACTGCATAGGTGAATTGATCACCGGACCGTCGCAAACTGAAGATGAATGTTGTTCCCATACTGCTTTGCAAGGAACTTTCCAATCCTCTCGTTGGGTTTGATGACAACGACAGATCCTTCCGCGCATTCGTTAACTTTATTACTACTGCACACTTTAATGATGCACCGATGATAATGCTGCTCATTGCACTGATGGTGAATTATGAATGTTGTCACCATCCTGTTTACACTAAAAATTTCTCAATCTTCAAGGTTGTTGGGATGATAGGCGTGATTCCTTTCTGCCTTCCTCTGGGTTCACAGAGGTGCGTTTTAGGAGTCGGCCGCGCTAAACGTGGTCGGCGATGGTACCGGCGCTTGTCAGTTGCTTGAATTTCAACTGCGTGCGCTGTGAGCTGTCTATTTTCGCCTGGCCCTCTAACCAAGGGCCACAGTGTGTTGCCGTGGGAGGTTCGATATTGAGGTTTTCGAGCGTGCCCTAAGGTCTTTACTAGTGAAGTTAATGCCATTACAGGCGATCCGCTAGTATTGCCGAGGATAGAGGGGCTTCTACCCAGGATATAGGACGGTCGTATAGCGGTCTTAAAGCATTACTTACAGCAGCAATTATAAGACTCCGTGAAATATATAAAACGGGCCATAATTATAGCATATGAACCATAAAATTGAAATATTTCATTTTTGTCGTGAAATTTCCAACGCAGTTTCATTTCTTTCAAAAGTTCAAATGAAATAATTCATCCGTTAAAATTCTTCGTTGAAATATATTCGTTCTTTATTATTTATTCGTCAAATTTGAGATGACAATTCACAAACTTAACGAAATTCTTGTTCTCTCTTTGGAGCATTCGTTGTGCGACCAATCATCCATACAATTGTCTTACTTGCAAATGGTTATCGTTAGATTCTCGTCAATTCGAAGAATTTTGCAGCAAGCCTTTTCAATCGAGTTTTACACATCCAGTTGCTTTCTATTGTACTGTGCCGTAAACTGAAATAAAAATAATCACAGAGAAACGAATCATCTCCGATCGTTGTACACCACAAGTTTTCCTAGTTTTACAGTATTTTCCTGTCGGAAAGTGCAAAGTAATCTTACCTGTTGCCAGATCGTTGCCTCCCTTCTTGTACTGAAAGCTTTTCTCCACTCTAGTACGACGCCTGTACAGCATACCGGTTCTCCTTATTTTTGCAGCGTAATCCATTCCTATCATTGAAAATCGAAGGAATCATAATCAGATTATACTCGCTTAACAATATTTACGGCTACTTACGTTTCAAATAGCTAAAAGATAGCTAATATTAGCCTCAAAAACACTATTGATTGCCTGAAACACAGAAACACACGGTTTATATCAAAGGAAGTGTTGACAATTGTTCTGACATGACAGATAGGAAAAAACGAAATATATCGCTATCTTCGATAAGCTGTATGACATTTATCGAAACAGATTTGAAACTACAACCGAAATCGATGAAATGTTTCGATAGTTCGGTGAAATATAACATGTTTCAGACACATTTCAGTTGGATCATAAACCTGTTTTCAATAATAGTTGTTGTCCAGACTTTTTTCTGTGCCTCCTTGGCGTTAGATAGCATGGCCAAAAACCAGTCTTATATACAAAGACCATTTCCATACAAAATGAAATTTATATGACTTTATTACGACCGACGGTCGTAGAATGGCTATATGGGTATGATATAAAATAGCACGATTTCGAACCAATCTGCTTTTACGACCACAAAGTCGTAGTGTAGAACAAATGAAAATTCTACGACCCTAATCAGACTCTGTGGTCGTAGAATGGCTATATGGGTAGGCCACTGAAATCGGAAAGGCAACATTGAGAAAAGTGGCGGAAAGTTGACCAACGCATCGTCGAGACAAGTTGACGCTGAAAACACATGAAGGCTACAGCGGGATTTTGGTAAGTAACTGAATTCAATAAATTTTGTCTAATTCCTCTAATTTACATCTTCCTTTTATCGGTGTAGGATAATTTTTTGTTATTGAAAAGTGGTTGGCACGAAGGACAAGACCATGAACACTGCTCACGAAGAATGAAGCGAAAAGGACAGAAAATGAAGCATGGTAAGAGTGTACTTTGGTGTGTTTTATACAAAATATAATGATTTATTCATTAATTGAAACTTTGTTCCATTTCCAGACCTACGCATAACACCATATCTATAACCAAGAAAGTGCAAGTGAAAAATATGTTAATAAAAGCAATAATAAATTATTAAAAAATTACTTTTTGTCCTATGATATGATGACATAATCCCAATATGCAAGCAAATAACGCACCCATACCTAAGCGGTTACCGCGCTGCACACCAATACATGCACAAAAAAGCTCTTCGTTAAACGGGCTTCACAGAGGCTTCACTCTGAACGAGTGAAGCCTCTGTGAAGCCCGCTTAACGAAGATTTTGACTGCTGGGTAGGTTCTTGTGAAATATTTCTCATAAATAAATGAAACATTTCAGACTCGTTAAATACTGTTCGTTTTAATTTTATTCTTCGTTCTGCTCGAGTGAGAGAAAGAGGCAACAGGATTTGCATTCTCTTTCTGTTGCATGGATTGGTTCGGAGATAATATTTTGGTTGAACATACAAGTGCAAAGATTCGCAGAAATTGTTGCTTTGTCCATCCTTTGGTGCCGGAATAACCATACAGCGAAGAATAAATCAAAGAGCTGCACCTCAAAAAAGGAAATTAAGTGAAAACATATTGCGACGGTCCGGTGATCAATTCACCTATGCAGTATGCAGCTTAATTAAAGGTAATAATAGTTGAATATATTAAGTGCTATCATTTTCAAAAATAATCAATAAAATGTGCGATTAATTATGCATTAAACCGAAACTTTCTTGCGAGTCACTTTTCATTCCATCCGAAAGCACGGCTAGGGTAATGCGCATGTAGTAGTGAGAGCACGGCAGCATCCAGAGTAGCAGCACATTCCAAGCCAAAGAATAAATACTAGGGCGAAGAGCAGTGGAAAAAGGACAAATAGTACTGATAGACACGTGTACCACCACCCCACCACCTTAATTTATTTTTTTGCCTTTCGCTAAATTTCCGTTCGTTAAATTTTGCAAAAGCTAAAAAAAGCGCTTTAGCCAAGCCACACACCTCAAAACGCGACCGAGTTGAGGTCAAACCTGCTTCCTTTGGCACATAATCAAGACCGAAACGCGACGTCTAAAAACGGTCGCGATTAGTTCCAAGTTTTGGGTCGCGCGACCTTTTGGGCTCCTCTATCAAGATATTAGAACAAGGACTGCAATAAACAATTAACGCAAATAGCATAAACCTCAGGCGCAATTAGAACAAACATTAATCGCTCACAAGTTACAGCCCAGTGGGCAAAATTGTATGCAATCCCATACAAAAACAACAGGGTCAATTAAGGGTCTACTTGGGGACAATTATAAGAGTTTTAAATGGCCCACTTGCGTCCAAGCGCTGTCATAGTGTGCGTGTCCCAGTGGGGAAACTTGTATGCGATCCCACCGTTTCCCCTAGTTTCGCTCCCGTGAAAACCCACAAGCGCGTTCTTCCCTCCAAGATTTGTGTACGCTGATTCATGCTGTCTTTTTCACACGTACCGCGCTGATCGTGCCTCCTCTTTCTGACACTACAGCATACCGCTTTTCTTTGCGCTTCTTTGCTTCTCACATAGCCATCTGCTATGCGTGTGTGTGTGTGTGACGAGTTGGCACACGGCAAAGGGTTCCATTCCGCAGTGTCATTTGCTGAAATGTTGTCATGTGATGTGCTGTGAATTTATTTCCGGACCGATCACGGTAGGTGAGTGCTATTATAATTATTCACGATCAATCGTAGCTAATATATTTCAAGTTATCGTAGTGCTGGTCTGTCGTCCTTGTTGGCTTGGTCGATTGGAGGTATCTCGGAGAAGAAAGAACAAACACGACCTACTCGGTTGACGGTTTCTCACTAACTAACTTTTATTACTGTCAATATCTATATCAATGTATTAGTGATATTCGCGCATCACCAATATTTCTAACACTCCTCCTCGCGAATTCAGTATGATGTTAATCCAATATTTTGGGCGATCGTCTTCATTTTTGTGGGTCCAAGTGGTTTCGTTAAGATGTCTGCAAACATTTCTTCTGTTGGGCAATATGTAATATTGATCGCTCCAGAGAGACATATATCCTTTGCATAGTGGTATCGCGTGTCAATGTGCTTTGAACGTTTCTTCTTGTAATCCAGCGATACAAAATCTATGCAACTGCTATTGTCTTCGTATATGGTGGTTGATTTATGTTGTTTTTCTCCCATTTCCTCCAGGAGTATTCTTAGCCATGTAGCTTCTTGAGCTGCCTCTGATAATGCGATGTATTCCGCTTCCATGGTCGACATTGCCACACAACTTTGTTTCCGACTTGTCCAGCATATAGTGGCTCCTCCTATCCTGTATAGGTATCCACTGCAAGATTTACGATCTGCTGTGTCTCCTGCCCAGTCGGCGTCGCAGTATCCAACCAGGTCTAGTTTGGTTCCGTTATTACCAAGCTTTAGTTGATAGTCGATTGTTGAAATCAAGTATCGAACTGTTCTCTTTGCTTCTTGCCAATCTGTTGCGTTCGGATCTTTAACATGTCTGCTTAGTATTCCGACAGCTGCTGATATATCCGGTCTTGTGTGGGTTGCTAAATACAGCAGGCATCCAATTAATTTGTGATATTCGACGTTGTCTTTCAGCTTTTCACTATTATCTCGAATTTTGAAATAGTTTGTGTCCATTGGGTGTTTAGAACCTTTAGCTGCTTCCATTCCAAAACGTTTTATGATGTCTTTGATAAAATGACTTTGCGATAGTGTATAGAATCCGTCTTTATCTTTCTGGATTCGAATTCCTAGGAACCATTTAACGTCTCCCAGTGTAGTAATAGAAAGTTTATTACGTAATGCTTCTTCGATTTTGGTTATTTCATTGCTATGCTTTGACACTACGAGTATGTCATCTACGTAGATCAGTATAAACACTCTTCCATTTTCTTCTGCGTGTTTTTGAAATAGGCAGGTATCTGCACTCGATTGCTTGAATCCTAATTCATTCAGGATATTCTTCATAGTTTTGTGCCATACGTTTGCAGCCTGTTTGAGACCATACATGCTCTTCCGTAATTTACATACAAGCTCCTCCTGTCCAGATGATACGAAACCTTCTGGTTGTCGCATGTAGACTACCTCTTCTAATTTTCCGTGTAGGAACGCTGTCTTTATGTCGAAATGCTTTACTAATAAGTTTTTATGTCCAGCTATGGCCAATAATATGCGTAGTGTTGGTAGCATCGCTACGGGTGCTGATATTTCTTCGTAGTCCCAACCATATCTTTGACCAAAACCTTTAGCTACTAGTCTTGCTTTAAATCGATCTATATTACCATCTGCGTTGAGCTTTTTTTTGAAAGTCCATTTAGAGCCAATTATGTTACATCCTTTCGGTGGTTTTACTAGTTCCCATGTTTCGTTTTGCATCAAGGAATTGTATTCATCGTCAATGGCCTTAATCCATTTATCTCTTTCATTTCCAGTAATTGCATCTTTATATGTGATTGGCTCGTGAGCTGTTACGGATAATCCGACTTCAAAATCCTCGTATATAGTTGGTAGTTTACCTCTTGTTGATCTTACCGGTCGTTCATCAGGTTGCGTGAACGGAATCTCTTTTGTTTCTGGTTCATTGTACTTTTCTGGAATTTCACTATCAAGTGTAGAGTTGCTAGGATTAGTTTCAATAATTACTTCGTTAACGATGTTCGGATTTTCCAAAAATGTAACATCCCTGCTGATCACGATACGATCGGTATTTGTGTTTATAAATCTGTATGCCTTGTGGCTTTTAGAGTATCCCGCGAATATTAGTTTTATGGCCTTGGGTTGCATTTTCTTCCGCGTTTCTGCGGGTATCTGTACATATGCTTTGCAGCCAAATATACGAAAATGTCCAAGCGATGGTTTTTGTTTATGCCACTTCTCGTAAGGTGACATTCCTATCGATTTGGATGGTAATCGGTTCTGAATGTAAGTTGCGGTCATGATTGCTTCACCCCAATAGCGCTGATCCATTTCTGCATCCTGTAACATGCAAAGCGCACTTTCTTTTAAGTATCTATTTTTTCTCTCTGCTACTCCATTTTGTTGGGGAGAGTATGGTGCTGTGAATTGACTTACAATGCCTTCGTTTAATAAGTACTTTTGAAGATTTTTATTCACATATTCGCCTCCACCATCAGATCGTATAGTACGTGGTTTTCGTGAGATTTGTGTTTTGCAAAATTCGACAAAATCCCTAATCTTTTCCGCAGCTTCTGACTTGTATTGTAGTAGATATGTAAATGTCATTCTGCTGAAATCATCAATCAGACATAAGTAATATTTATTTCCGCTTGGCGTACTTACGAAAGGACCACTTATGTCAGTGTGCACCAAGTCTAATATTTCTTTTGATGATGAATGTGATGATTTGGGAAATGGAGTTCTTCTCATTTTACCTTCTAGGCAATGCGTACATGTATCTTCTATCCCGCAGTTAGTTAGTTTTATCTCATTTTCTTTATGCAATTTTTCAATGATAGCAAAATCGCGGTGGCCTAATCTTCTATGCCATGTATGCTTGCAATCTAGTGTGTGATTTGGTGTTGTACTTAAAAGTGCCTGTTCGTTCGTTTTTAATCTATAAAGGCTGCCGATACTTTCCGCCTCGGTTACTGTTTCACCTTTATTTGTTGTTATGATGCAACGTTTACCCGTGAATATGATGTTGAATCCCTTTTTGGTGAGGGTGTTTACTGAAATTAGGCCACTTGTTAGTTCCGGTACATAAAGCACGTTTGTTAGGTTTACTGTACATGGTTTACCATCACTGTTCAAGCATTTGATTTCGCCACTACCAATGCCAGCCACTTCCGTTCTTTTCCCGTTTGCTAGTATTACGGTCGCAATGTTCGGTGCTGAAAGTGTTCGGAAAAATTTCTTGTTGGATGTCATGTGTTTCGATGCTCCACTATCAACATACCATCTAGCAGTATCTTCTTTGCCTATTGTCCAAGCGAATGGTTCATCATCATTTTCCGCCATTTTAGCCTTTGGGAACTTTGTTTTGTCATTTAGTTGCCTGCAGTTGCGCTTGAGGTGCCCTGGCTTTTTGCAGAATGTGCAAATCGTTTTCTTGGTTGTGTGTGTGTACTCATCATTTTGCTCACGATGTATGTTAGTAAAAGTGCTAGGACGATACTTGTGTTGCATATGATATTCTGTTTTCATGGCTTTTCCGTTGTCATACACATTAACTTCACATTTTTCTTTCCTTTTTTCTGATTCGGCAAGGAGTTTTGATTTAACCGATTCTAGTGTTAGTTCGTCGATCGGACCTTGTTCTATAATTGTAGCTAGGGTTTCATACGAATCCGGCAAGGAACATAATAGCATCGCTGTCTGCCACCTTTTTGGTATTGGTTCACCAGTACCGTTGATTCTCTGAATAAGATCTGTGTACGTGTTAAGGTGTTGTTCCATGCTTCCTCCTTCAGCTAGCTCGAGGCGTGTCAATCGTTTTAGCAGGTAAATGTCGGACGCTTTATCGTGATATTTCTTCAGTGAATCCCATGATTCTTTTGCACTTTTGCAATCACGTATGAGACCAATTTGGTCGTCTTCGACGTATAGGCCGATGGTGGCACGCGCTTTCGAATCCGCCTTTGTCCATGCTGGTTTTAGATCTGCTGGCACGGGATCGTTGATTACGTGCCAAATTTCTTCCCGCTGTAGAAACATTTCCATTTTGAACTTCCATGTCTGGTAGTTTGAGTTGGAAAGTTTTTGTAGTGGTAATTTGGTCATCTCCATCGTATAGCTTCTTTCGTTCGTTCTGAACGAGTAGTCTCTGTATTAAGAGTTTATCTATTTGCTTTAAGAAAAGATATTTTTATTTAAGCTACTGCCTGGGCCCATAACCTGTTGGCTTGGTCGATTGGAGGTATCTCGGAGAAGAAAGAACAAACACGACCTACTCGGTTGACGGTTTCTCACTAACTAACTTTTATTACTGTCAATATCTATATCAATGTATTAGTGATATTCGCGCATCACCAATATTTCTAACAGTCCTGCTACCACATATCAACTGTGTGTGGGGAAAGTGAAGGGAAGACATTATTGTGATATTTGCCAACCTGCTCAGGTCTGTATTTCTGTAAGGAAACCATCGAAGAGAAAGCGGAATTGAACGGATTCTTACCATGAGTGTTTGCGGCGCTCGTCTGAAGATGATGCTACGGCGATATTGTGCTAGAAAGTTGCTAACGACTGCGTTTTATTCTACGCGCAGCGCGTGAAACTTTAATCTTAATCTGCTGCGTTGAAGTCATGGTTTTGGTTCGAGGATGCATCAAAATGTTGCGTAATGGGTGTGCGCGATGTTGCGATTTTTTTAGTTAGTCAAATGATATTCTTTTGGTGTGATTTTTTAGTGTATTCCTTGGGTTTCGAGTTGTTTGTTTTATGTGAATTGTTTTATGAAATTGTCGATATGGCAATCAAAACGGCAAAGATAGATCGTTTCTAGAACAACCATATTAAAAGAGACGCTGCTCGGCAAAGACAGGCGATTGTGGACTTTGCAGCAGCAACCAGGCCAGATGAAGGGCTTCTCCCTCGTTCGGATTTTGAATTAGCACGGCTAGAAACGGAGGAACAGCTAGAGAATTTTGATCAAGGCCTACAAGTAGATTCGGAGTTGAAGCCACAAGTAGAGAAGTTTTTGAGCCGGTAAATTCCTCGCGCAGACGTTTATATTTCTTGGAAGGTGTAATACGAAGCGCAAGGCTAGTTAACGATATCCGTGGCACGATATTCTACCGGTCTGCATCAGGTGATCGATTCGCTGTTCAGCAAACCCTTTTTCAGCAAACAACCCATAACTGAACTCTATCATCATCTCCAGCTATGGGCACTTGAACAAAAACAATTGTAGTTGTTGTGGTTTAAAATATAACAATCTCAAAGATAGTTTTATTATGTGCTAGATATTACAATGAAGCAACAGATAAATGGTGCGTTCACGAAATTAGTACTGCGCTCTCCAGGTTATGTAAATGTGTACATATTTGTGCGCAAAGTTGGTATGCCTGGTGTGCAGCGTAACATGACATGTTTTTTTTTCAGAAAATACGTAAGATGTTAATGTTATTTCCGCCACTGCAGTTGACCGCCAAATACCAGACTGAGGACGTCCCTTCAGTCGTCCTGAAAAGTGTGTAGCAGTGACATAATAGTCAACTGGTAAAACACAGAAGATCAGCACCGTTCGACAGGTCACGGGTGTATCCTTTGCTCGATATACAATGATTGTGTAGTGTTAAGAGGAAAAAATTTGTTCAGACATGTACGGAAAATAATTTGTCCGCTCAGAAGGCTTCACAAAAGGAATCTTATAGTCTAATCTTAAATCTAATAACGCGTCAGAGGAGGAGAAGGAAACAAACTAAACATGGAGAATTATAAGGAGTCATTAATTAGTCGGACTCGAAAAGCAGATATCGAGATGTTATAATCGAAATGATAAAAAAAGCAGTTAAACGATTTCATAGCTCGCAGAAAAGGATTAGATAACCGTTACAGGTAAGGCGCGTCGGAATGAATATAGGAGGACAGGAACGAAGACGACGACAAGGAACATGTAGGTTAAGCATAGATAGTAAGGATGGGGCACAAATATTGTTGAGGAGAATCTTAGCGATGAAAATAGCTTGCGTATGTGAGAGGAGTGATTTTAGATCTACAATTCCATCCGAGGCCGACTGCAGCTAATCGATAGTGCCGTCCGTGGTCAGAAACCATGCGTTCCCCCGTTCGTCTGCAATGTGAACCGTGGACAGGTAAACACTTTGGAGATGAATATTTTCTGCTGGGAGGGATAGGTTATGGTCTGCTCCGGTGACTTTGGCATGCAGAAGTATTAAACGCAGAAGCAGTACGCAGAAGTTCAACGTGCACGTGCATCAAATTGTGATGCGTTTCGTTGTTAGATAGCGCCCAGTAACGGATGCCTTCGTCGATCGACATGGACTGAAATCTACCAATCCAGGCAATTCCACAACCGCTTCGATGGGAACTGAAAAAGCGAAGCCCTTATTTTACACGACAAATTAACACCCGCTTGTGGGTCAGCTTCTTCGGCCGCGTCCACCTTTATGATTTTAGCCACCTGTTTGTAAAAAGCACCGGTGCGGCGTTCGCGGTTCAAATCTCTCATGTTGTTAAAATAAAAATGTTTGAACACTTGCGATGAAATCACTGGAGTTGGTTACTTGTGTAGTGTCTTGTTTTTTCGGATGATGCAAAATACAGTTCCTTCAATTTAAAGCAACCGATTCTTTTGTGATATACGTGCCGGTACCGTCCGTTGCCATAATGACCTCGTTGTAATGATGGCACTGTTTAGTGGTACAAGCATAAATGTTTGGAATAGTAAAAATTATACATTAAACCTTCTTCTACATATCGTGCCATATAACTTATGGCTGGATTTTCATCACAACATTAGCGCGCTTGCAATACCATCCAGTTCCTCATATCAAAAACCGGTGCAAAAATGTTCTCCTGCACACGGCAAATTTGACGAAGAAAATGCACATGTGTGTGCGCAATATCCAATAATGAGCACGAGCGAGAGCGCATGACGCCGATGAAGCGAACAGCATGAGAATATCGTTCAGTCATCGAGCGAGCTTTCGATTCGGCGAGAGAGCAAGCAGGAGAGCAACAGCGGTTAGAAAGAGCACTCTTTAATTTTGGCCGTTGGAAGTCTAATTGTTCTCTTTGGGGAGCATGGGGTGAATTTCATAGATTTTGGAATGTTTTAAAGACTGCATAGCAGATATGCTACACCTCCCCCCTTTTAGTAGAATAACGTAATGAATGATAATGAATGATGTTATTCTCCTGTATATTTAATTAACCTGTTTTTATGTACTGTTGTTTCCTTTTGTGTGGTACAATTTCTAATGGTGCAATTAGTATTCTCAATTTCTGTTACTATGAATGGTCCTATGTATAATTGATCTAATTTTTTTCTGTTTTCATTTGATAAGTATACTTTATCACCTTTTTTAATGTGTATGGGGTTTAATTTTTCATTGAATGCATCATTTTTTTTCTTTTGCAGCTATAAGATTTCCTCTGGCTATTTCGTGTGATTTTTGAAGCTTGAATTTCATTTCATTATAATATTGTTCGATATTACATATTGGGTCTACTTTTTGCTTGTATATTTCTTGGGGTAAATGAGCTGTTCTGCCAAAAACTACCCAGTGGGCAAAATTGTATGCAATCCCATACAAAAACAACAGGGTCAATTAAGGGTCTACTGGGCGACAATTATAAGAGTTTTAAATGACCCACTTGCGTCCAAGCGCTGTCATAGTGTGCGTGTGTTGCGCCGCTGCTGCCGTGCTTCTCACTACTACATGCGCATTACCCTAGCCGTGCTTTCGGATGGATTGAAAAGTGACTCGCAATAACGTTTCGGTTTAAAGCATAATTAATCGCACATTTTATTGATTATTTTCGACATGGTAGCACTTAATATTTTTAACTATTATTACCTTTAATTAAGCTGCATACTGCATAGGTGAATTGATCGCAAACTGAAGATGAATGTTGTTCCCATACTGCTTTGCAAGGAACTTTCCAATCCTCTCGTTGGGTTTGATGACAACGACAGATCCTTCCGCGCATTCGTTAACTTTATTACTACTGCACACTTTAATGATGCACCGATGATAATGCTGCTCATTGCACTGATGGTGAATTATGAATGTTGTCACCATCCTGTTTACACTAAAAATTTCTCAATCTTCAAGGTTGTTGGGATGATAGGCGTGATTCCTTTCTGCCTTCCTCTGGGTTCACAGAGGTGCGTTTTAGGAGTCGGCCGCGCTAAACGTGGTCGGCGATGGTACCGGCGCTTGTCAGTTGCTTGAATTTCAACTGCGTGCGCTGTAAGCTGTCTATTTTCGCCTGGCCCTCTAACCAAGGGCCACAGTGTGTTGCCGTGGGAGGTTCGATATTGAGGTTTTCGAGCGTGCCCTAAGGTCTTTACTAGTGAAGTTAATGCCATTACAGGCGATCCGCTAGTATTGCCGAGGATAGAGGGGCTTCTACCCAGGATATAGGACGGTCGTATAGCGGTCTTAAAGCATTACTTACAGCAGCAATTATAAGACTCCGTGAAATATATAAAACGGGCCATAATTATAGCATATGAACCATAAAATTGAAATATTTCATTTTTGTCGTGAAATTTCCAACGCAGTTTCATTTCTTTCAAAAGTTCAAATGAAATAATTCATCCGTTAAAATTCTTCGTTGAAATATATTCGTTCTTTATTATTTATTCGTCAAATTTGAGATGACAATTCACAAACTTAACGAAATTCTTGTTCTCTCTTTGGAGCATTCGTTGTGCGACCAATCATCCATACAATTGTCTTACTTGCAAATGGTTATCGTTAGATTCTCGTCAATTCGAAGAATTTTGCAGCAAGCCTTTTCAATCGAGTTTTACACATCCAGTTGCTTTCTATTGTACTGTGCCGTAAACTGAAATAAAAATAATCACAGAGAAACGAATCATCTCCGATCGTTGTACACCACAAGTTTTCCTAGTTTTACAGTATTTTCCTGTCGGAAAGTGCAAAGTAATCTTACCTGTTGCCAGATCGTTGCCTCCCTTCTTGTACTGAAAGCTTTTCTCCACTCTAGTACGACGCCTGTACAGCATACCGGTTCTCCTTATTTTTGCAGCGTAATCCATTCCTATCATTGAAAATCGAAGGAATCATAATCAGATTATACTCGCTTAACAATATTTACGGCTACTTACGTTTCAAATAGCTAAAAGATAGCTAATATTAGCCTCAAAAACACTATTGATTGCCTGAAACACAGAAACACACGGTTTATATCAAAGGAAGTGTTGACAATTGTTCTGACATGACAGATAGGAAAAAACGAAATATATCGCTATCTTCGATAAGCTGTATGACATTTATCGAAACAGATTTGAAACTACAACCGAAATCGATGAAATGTTTCGATAGTTCGGTGAAATATAACATGTTTCAGACACATTTCAGTTGGATCATAAACCTGTTTTCAATAATAGTTGTTGTCCAGACTTTTTTCTGTGCCTCCTTGGCGTTAGATAGCATGGCCAAAAACCAGTCTTATATACAAAGACCATTTCCATACAAAATGAAATTTATATGACTTTATTACGACCGACGGTCGTAGAATGGCTATATGGGTATGATATAAAATAGCACGATTTCGAACCAATCTGCTTTTACGACCACAAAGTCGTAGTGTAGAACAAATGAAAATTCTACGACCCTAATCAGACTCTGTGGTCGTAGAATGGCTATATGGGTAGGCCACTGAAATCGGAAAGGCAACATTGAGAAAAGTGGCGGAAAGTTGACCAACGCATCGTCGAGACAAGTTGACGCTGAAAACACATGAAGGCTACAGCGGGATTTTGGTAAGTAACTGAATTCAATAAATTTTGTCTAATTCCTCTAATTTACATCTTCCTTTTATCGGTGTAGGATAATTTTTTGTTATTGAAAAGTGGTTGGCACGAAGGACAAGACCATGAACACTGCTCACGAAGAATGAAGCGAAAAGGACAGAAAATGAAGCATGGTAAGAGTGTACTTTGGTGTGTTTTATACAAAATATAATGATTTATTCATTAATTGAAACTTTGTTCCATTTCCAGACCTACGCATAACACCATATCTATAACCAAGAAAGTGCAAGTGAAAAATATGTTAATAAAAGCAATAATAAATTATTAAAAAATTACTTTTTGTCCTATGATATGATGACATAATCCCAATATGCAAGCAAATAACGCACCCATACCTAAGCGGTTACCGCGCTGCACACCAATACATGCACAAAAAAGCTCTTCGTTAAACGGGCTTCACAGAGGCTTCACTCTGAACGAGTGAAGCCTCTGTGAAGCCCGCTTAACGAAGATTTTGACTGCTGGGTAGGTTCTTGTGAAATATTTCTCATAAATAAATGAAACATTTCAGACTCGTTAAATACTGTTCGTTTTAATTTTATTCTTCGTTCTGCTCGAGTGAGAGAAAGAGGCAACAGGATTTGCATTCTCTTTCTGTTGCATGGATTGGTTCGGAGATAATATTTTGGTTGAACATACAAGTGCAAAGATTCGCAGAAATTGTTGCTTTGTCCATCCTTTGGTGCCGGAATAACCATACAGCGAAGAATAAATCAAAGAGCTGCACCTCAAAAAAGGAAATTAAGTGAAAACATATTGCGACGGTCCGGTGATCAATTCACCTATGCAGTATGCAGCTTAATTAAAGGTAATAATAGTTGAATATATTAAGTGCTATCATTTTCAAAAATAATCAATAAAATGTGCGATTAATTATGCATTAAACCGAAACTTTCTTGCGAGTCACTTTTCATTCCATCCGAAAGCACGGCTAGGGTAATGCGCATGTAGTAGTGAGAGCACGGCAGCATCCAGAGTAGCAGCACATTCCAAGCCAAAGAATAAATACTAGGGCGAAGAGCAGTGGAAAAAGGACAAATAGTACTGATAGACACGTGTACCACCATCACCACCTTAATTTATTTTTTTGCTTTTCGCTAAATTTCCGTTCGTTAAATTTTGCAAAAGCTAAAAAAAAGTGCTTTAGCCAAGCCACACACCTCAAAACGCGACCGAGTTGAGGTCAAACCTGCTTCCTTTGGCACATAATCAAGACCGAAACGCGACGTCTAAAAACGGTCGCGATTAGTTCCAAGTTTTGGGTCGCGCAACCTTTTGGGCTCCTCTATCAAGATATTAGAACAAGGACTGCAATAAACAATTAACGCAAATAGCATAAACCTCAGGCGCAATTAGAACAAACATTAATCGCTCACAAGTTACAGCCCAGTGGGCAAAATTGTATGCAATCCCATACAAAAACAACAGGGTCAATTAAGGGTCTACTTGGGGACAATTATAAGAGTTTTAAATGGCCCACTTGCGTCCAAGCGCTGTCATAGTGTGCGTGTCCCAGTGGGGAAACTTGTATGCGATCCCACCGTTTCCCCTAGTTTCGCTCCCGTGAAAACCCACAAGCGCGTTCTTCCCTCCAAGATTTGTGTACGCTGATTCATGCTGTCTTTTTCACACGTACCGCGCTGATCGTGCCTCCTCTTTCTGACACTACAGCATACCGCTTTTCTTTGCGCTTCTTTGCTTCTCACATAGCCATCTGCTATGCGTGTGTGTGTGTGTGACGAGTTGGCACACGGCAAAGGGTTCCATTCCGCAGTGTCATTTGCTGAAATGTTGTCATGTGATGTGCTGTGAATTTATTTCCGGACCGATCACGGTAGGTGAGTGCTATTATAATTATTCACGATCAATCGTAGCTAATATATTTCAAGTTATCGTAGTGCTGGTCTGTCGTCCTTGTTGGCTTGGTCGATTGGAGGTATCTCGGAGAAGAAAGAACAAACACGACCTACTCGGTTGATGGTTTCTCACTAACTAACTTTTATTACTGTCAATATCTATATCAATGTATTAGTGATATTCGCGCATCACCAATATTTCTAACACTCCTCCTCGCGAATTCAGTATGATGTTAATCCAATATTTTGGGCGATCGTCTTCATTTTTGTGGGTCCAAGTGGTTTCGTTAAGATGTCTGCAAACATTTCTTCTGTTGGGCAATATGTAATATTGATCGCTCCAGAGAGACATATATCCTTTGCATAGTGGTATCGCGTGTCAATGTGCTTTGAACGTTTCTTCTTGTAATCCAGCGATACAAAATCTATGCAACTGCTATTGTCTTCGTATATGGTGGTTGATTTATGTTGTTTTTCTCCCATTTCCTCCAGGAGTATTCTTAGCCATGTAGCTTCTTGAGCTGCCTCTGATAATGCGATGTATTCCGCTTCCATGGTCGACATTGCCACACAACTTTGTTTCCGACTTGTCCAGCATATAGTGGCTCCTCCTATCCTGTATAGGTATCCACTGCAAGATTTACGATCTGCTGTGTCTCCTGCCCAGTCGGCGTCGCAGTATCCAACCAGGTCTAGTTTGGTTCCGTTATTACCAAGCTTTAGTTGATAGTCGATTGTTGAAATCAAGTATCGAACTGTTCTCTTTGCTTCTTGCCAATCTGTTGCGTTCGGATCTTTAACATGTCTGCTTAGTATTCCGACAGCTGCTGATATATCCGGTCTTGTGTGGGTTGCTAAATACAGCAGGCATCCAATTAATTTGTGATATTCGACGTTGTCTTTCAGCTTTTCACTATTATCTCGAATTTTGAAATAGTTTGTGTCCATTGGGTGTTTAGAACCTTTAGCTGCTTCCATTCCAAAACGTTTTATGATGTCTTTGATAAAATGACTTTGCGATAGTGTATAGAATCCGTCTTTATCTTTCTGGATTCGAATTCCTAGGAACCATTTAACGTCTCCCAGTGTAGTAATAGAAAGTTTATTACGTAATGCTTCTTCGATTTTGGTTATTTCATTGCTATGCTTTGACACTACGAGTATGTCATCTACGTAGATCAGTATAAACACTCTTCCATTTTCTTCTGCGTGTTTTTGAAATAGGCAGGTATCTGCACTCGATTGCTTGAATCCTAATTCATTCAGGATATTCTTCATAGTTTTGTGCCATACGTTTGCAGCCTGTTTGAGACCATACATGCTCTTCCGTAATTTACATACAAGCTCCTCCTGTCCAGATGATACGAAACCTTCTGGTTGTCGCATGTAGACTACCTCTTCTAATTTTCCGTGTAGGAACGCTGTCTTTATGTCGAAATGCTTTACTAATAAGTTTTTATGTCCAGCTATGGCCAATAATATGCGTAGTGTTGGTAGCATCGCTACGGGTGCTGATATTTCTTCGTAGTCCCAACCATATCTTTGACCAAAACCTTTAGCTACTAGTCTTGCTTTAAATCGATCTATATTACCATCTGCGTTGAGCTTTTTTTTGAAAGTCCATTTAGAGCCAATTATGTTACATCCTTTCGGTGGTTTTACTAGTTCCCATGTTTCGTTTTGCATCAAGGAATTGTATTCATCGTCAATGGCCTTAATCCATTTATCTCTTTCATTTCCAGTAATTGCATCTTTATATGTGATTGGCTCGTGAGCTGTTACGGATAATCCGACTTCAAAATCCTCGTATATAGTTGGTAGTTTACCTCTTGTTGATCTTACCGGTCGTTCATCAGGTTGCGTGAACGGAATCTCTTTTGTTTCTGGTTCATTGTACTTTTCTGGAATTTCACTATCAAGTGTAGAGTTGCTAGGATTAGTTTCAATAATTACTTCGTTAACGATGTTCGGATTTTCCAAAAATGTAACATCCCTGCTGATCACGATACGATCGGTATTTGTGTTTATAAATCTGTATGCCTTGTGGCTTTTAGAGTATCCCGCGAATATTAGTTTTATGGCCTTGGGTTGCATTTTCTTCCGCGTTTCTGCGGGTATCTGTACATATGCTTTGCAGCCAAATATACGAAAATGTCCAAGCGATGGTTTTTGTTTATGCCACTTCTCGTAAGGTGACATTCCTATCGATTTGGATGGTAATCGGTTCTGAATGTAAGTTGCGGTCATGATTGCTTCACCCCAATAGCGCTGATCCATTTCTGCATCCTGTAACATGCAAAGCGCACTTTCTTTTAAGTATCTATTTTTTCTCTCTGCTACTCCATTTTGTTGGGGAGAGTATGGTGCTGTGAATTGACTTACAATGCCTTCGTTTAATAAGTACTTTTGAAGATTTTTATTCACATATTCGCCTCCACCATCAGATCGTATAGTACGTGGTTTTCGTGAGATTTGTGTTTTGCAAAATTCGACAAAATCCCTAATCTTTTCCGCAGCTTCTGACTTGTATTGTAGTAGATATGTAAATGTCATTCTGCTGAAATCATCAATCAGACATAAGTAATATTTATTTCCGCTTGGCGTACTTACGAAAGGACCACTTATGTCAGTGTGCACCAAGTCTAATATTTCTTTTGATGATGAATGTGATGATTTGGGAAATGGAGTTCTTCTCATTTTACCTTCTAGGCAATGCGTACATGTATCTTCTATCCCGCAGTTAGTTAGTTTTATCTCATTTTCTTTATGCAATTTTTCAATGATAGCAAAATCGCGGTGGCCTAATCTTCTATGCCATGTATGCTTGCAATCTAGTGTGTGATTTGGTGTTGTACTTAAAAGTGCCTGTTCGTTCGTTTTTAATCTATAAAGGCTGCCGATACTTTCCGCCTCGGTTACTGTTTCACCTTTATTTGTTGTTATGATGCAACGTTTACCCGTGAATATGATGTTGAATCCCTTTTTGGTGAGGGTGTTTACTGAAATTAGGCCACTTGTTAGTTCCGGTACATAAAGCACGTTTGTTAGGTTTACTGTACATGGTTTACCATCACTGTTCAAGCATTTGATTTCGCCACTACCAATGCCAGCCACTTCCGTTCTTTTCCCGTTTGCTAGTATTACGGTCGCAATGTTCGGTGCTGAAAGTGTTCGGAAAAATTTCTTGTTGGATGTCATGTGTTTCGATGCTCCACTATCAACATACCATCTAGCAGTATCTTCTTTGCCTATTGTCCAAGCGAATGGTTCATCATCATTTTCCGCCATTTTAGCCTTTGGGAACTTTGTTTTGTCATTTAGTTGCCTGCAGTTGCGCTTGAGGTGCCCTGGCTTTTTGCAGAATGTGCAAATCGTTTTCTTGGTTGTGTGTGTGTACTCATCATTTTGCTCACGATGTTTGTTAGTAAAAGTGCTAGGACGATACTTGTGTTGCATATGATATTCTGTTTTCATGGCTTTTCCGTTGTCATACACATTAACTTCACATTTTTCTTTCCTTTTTTCTGATTCGGCAAGGAGTTTTGATTTAACCGATTCTAGTGTTAGTTCGTCGATCGGACCTTGTTCTATAATTGTAGCTAGGGTTTCATACGAATCCGGCAAGGAACATAATAGCATCGCTGTCTGCCACCTTTTTGGTATTGGTTCACCAGTACCGTTGATTCTCTGAATAAGATCTGTGTACGTGTTAAGGTGTTGTTCCATGCTTCCTCCTTCAGCTAGCTCGAGGCGTGTCAATCGTTTTAGCAGGTAAATGTCGGACGCTTTATCGTGATATTTCTTCAGTGAATCCCATGATTCTTTTGCACTTTTGCAATCACGTATGAGACCAATTTGGTCGTCTTCGACGTATAGGCCGATGGTGGCACGCGCTTTCGAATCCGCCTTTGTCCATGCTGGTTTTAGATCTGCTGGCACGGGATCGTTGATTACGTGCCAAATTTCTTCCCGCTGTAGAAACATTTCCATTTTGAACTTCCATGTCTGGTAGTTTGAGTTGGAAAGTTTTTGTAGTGGTAATTTGGTCATCTCCATCGTATAGCTTCTTTCGTTCGTTCTGAACGAGTAGTCTCTGTATTAAGAGTTTATCTATTTGCTTTAAGAAAAGATATTTTTATTTAAGCTACTGCCTGGGCCCATAACCTGTTGGCTTGGTCGATTGGAGGTATCTCGGAGAAGAAAGAACAAACACGACCTACTCGGTTGACGGTTTCTCACTAACTAACTTTTATTACTGTCAATATCTATATCAATGTATTAGTGATATTCGCGCATCACCAATATTTCTAACAGTCCTGCTACCACATATCAACTGTGTGTGGGGAAAGTGAAGGGAAGACATTATTGTGATATTTGCCAACCTGCTCAGGTCTGTATTTCTGTAAGGAAACCATCGAAGAGAAAGCGGAATTGAACGGATTCTTACCATGAGTGTTTGCGGCGCTCGTCTGAAGATGATGCTACGGCGATATTGTGCTAGAAAGTTGCTAACGACTGCGTTTTATTCTACGCGCAGCGCGTGAAACTTTAATCTTAATCTGCTGCGTTGAAGTCATGGTTTTGGTTCGAGGATGCATCAAAATGTTGCGTAATGGGTGTGCGCGATGTTGCGATTTTTTTAGTTAGTCAAATGATATTCTTTTGGTGTGATTTTTTAGTGTATTCCTTGGGTTTCGAGTTGTTTGTTTTATGTGAATTGTTTTATGAAATTGTCGATATGGCAATCAAAACGGCAAAGATAGATCGTTTCTAGAACAACCATATTAAAAGAGACGCTGCTCGGCAAAGACAGGCGATTGTGGACTTTGCAGCAGCAACCAGGCCAGATGAAGGGCTTCTCCCTCGTTCGGATTTTGAATTAGCACGGCTAGAAACGGAGGAACAGCTAGAGAATTTTGATCAAGGCCTACAAGTAGATTCGGAGTTGAAGCCACAAGTAGAGAAGTTTTTGAGCCGGTAAATTCCTCGCGCAGACGTTTATATTTCTTGGAAGGTGTAATACGAAGCGCAAGGCTAGTTAACGATATCCGTGGCACGATATTCTACCGGTCTGCATCAGGTGATCGATTCGCTGTTCAGCAAACCCTTTTTCAGCAAACAACCCATAACTGAACTCTATCATCATCTCCAGCTATGGGCACTTGAACAAAAACAATTGTAGTTGTTGTGGTTTAAAATATAACAATCTCAAAGATAGTTTTATTATGTGCTAGATATTACAATGAAGCAACAGATAAATGGTGCGTTCACGAAATTAGTACTGCGCTCTCCAGGTTATGTAAATGTGTACATATTTGTGCGCAAAGTTGGTATGCCTGGTGTGCAGCGTAACATGACATGTTTTTTTTTCAGAAAATACGTAAGATGTTAATGTTATTTCCGCCACTGCAGTTGACCGCCAAATACCAGACTGAGGACGTCCCTTCAGTCGTCCTGAAAAGTGTGTAGCAGTGACATAATAGTCAACTGGTAAAACACAGAAGATCAGCACCGTTCGACAGGTCACGGGTGTATCCTTTGCTCGATATACAATGATTGTGTAGTGTTAAGAGGAAAAAATTTGTTCAGACATGTACGGAAAATAATTTGTCCGCTCAGAAGGCTTCACAAAAGGAATCTTATAGTCTAATCTTAAATCTAATAACGCGTCAGAGGAGGAGAAGGAAACAAACTAAACATGGAGAATTATAAGGAGTCATTAATTAGTCGGACTCGAAAAGCAGATATCGAGATGTTATAATCGAAATGATAAAAAAAGCAGTTAAACGATTTCATAGCTCGCAGAAAAGGATTAGATAACCGTTACAGGTAAGGCGCGTCGGAATGAATATAGGAGGACAGGAACGAAGACGACGACAAGGAACATGTAGGTTAAGCATAGATAGTAAGGATGGGGCACAAATATTGTTGAGGAGAATCTTAGCGATGAAAATAGCTTGCGTATGTGAGAGGAGTGATTTTAGATCTACAATTCCATCCGAGGCCGACTGCAGCTAATCGATAGTGCCGTCCGTGGTCAGAAACCATGCGTTCCCCCGTTCGTCTGCAATGTGAACCGTGGACAGGTAAACACTTTGGAGATGAATATTTTCTGCTGGGAGGGATAGGTTATGGTCTGCTCCGGTGACTTTGGCATGCAGAAGTATTAAACGCAGAAGCAGTACGCAGAAGTTCAACGTGCACGTGCATCAAATTGTGATGCGTTTCGTTGTTAGATAGCGCCCAGTAACGGATGCCTTCGTCGATCGACATGGACTGAAATCTACCAATCCAGGCAATTCCACAACCGCTTCGATGGGAACTGAAAAAGCGAAGCCCTTATTTTACACGACAAATTAACACCCGCTTGTGGGTCAGCTTCTTCGGCCGCGTCCACCTTTATGATTTTAGCCACCTGTTTGTAAAAAGCACCGGTGCGGCGTTCGCGGTTCAAATCTCTCATGTTGTTAAAATAAAAATGTTTGAACACTTGCGATGAAATCACTGGAGTTGGTTACTTGTGTAGTGTCTTGTTTTTTCGGATGATGCAAAATACAGTTCCTTCAATTTAAAGCAACCGATTCTTTTGTGATATACGTGCCGGTACCGTCCGTTGCCATAATGACCTCGTTGTAATGATGGCACTGTTTAGTGGTACAAGCATAAATGTTTGGAATAGTAAAAATTATACATTAAACCTTCTTCTACATATCGTGCCATATAACTTATGGCTGGATTTTCATCACAACATTAGCGCGCTTGCAATACCATCCAGTTCCTCATATCAAAAACCGGTGCAAAAATGTTCTCCTGCACACGGCAAATTTGACGAAGAAAATGCACATGTGTGTGCGCAATATCCAATAATGAGCACGAGCGAGAGCGCATGACGCCGATGAAGCGAACAGCATGAGAATATCGTTCAGTCATCGAGCGAGCTTTCGATTCGGCGAGAGAGCAAGCAGGAGAGCAACAGCGGTTAGAAAGAGCACTCTTTAATTTTGGCCGTTGGAAGTCTAATTGTTCTCTTTGGGGAGCATGGGGTGAATTTCATAGATTTTGGAATGTTTTAAAGACTGCATAGCAGATATGCTACACCTCCCCCCTTTTAGTAGAATAACGTAATGAATGATAATGAATGATGTTATTCTCCTGTATATTTAATTAACCTGTTTTTATGTACTGTTGTTTCCTTTTGTGTGGTACAATTTCTAATGGTGCAATTAGTATTCTCAATTTCTGTTACTATGAATGGTCCTATGTATAATTGATCTAATTTTTTTCTGTTTTCATTTGATAAGTATACTTTATCACCTTTTTTAATGTGTATGGGGTTTAATTTTTCATTGAATGCATCATTTTTTTTCTTTTGCAGCTATAAGATTTCCTCTGGCTATTTCGTGTGATTTTTGAAGCTTGAATTTCATTTCATTATAATATTGTTCGATATTACATATTGGGTCTACTTTTTGCTTGTATATTTCTTGGGGTAAATGAGCTGTTCTGCCAAAAACTACCCAGTGGGCAAAATTGTATGCAATCCCATACAAAAACAACAGGGTCAATTAAGGGTCTACTGGGCGACAATTATAAGAGTTTTAAATGACCCACTTGCGTCCAAGCGCTGTCATAGTGTGCGTGTGTTGCGCCGCTGCTGCCGTGCTTCTCACTACTACATGCGCATTACCCTAGCCGTGCTTTCGGATGGATTGAAAAGTGACTCGCAATAACGTTTCGGTTTAAAGCATAATTAATCGCACATTTTATTGATTATTTTCGACATGGTAGCACTTAATATTTTTAACTATTATTACCTTTAATTAAGCTGCATACTGCATAGGTGAATTGATCGCAAACTGAAGATGAATGTTGTTCCCATACTGCTTTGCAAGGAACTTTCCAATCCTCTCGTTGGGTTTGATGACAACGACAGATCCTTCCGCGCATTCGTTAACTTTATTACTACTGCACACTTTAATGATGCACCGATGATAATGCTGCTCATTGCACTGATGGTGAATTATGAATGTTGTCACCATCCTGTTTACACTAAAAATTTCTCAATCTTCAAGGTTGTTGGGATGATAGGCGTGATTCCTTTCTGCCTTCCTCTGGGTTCACAGAGGTGCGTTTTAGGAGTCGGCCGCGCTAAACGTGGTCGGCGATGGTACCGGCGCTTGTCAGTTGCTTGAATTTCAACTGCGTGCGCTGTAAGCTGTCTATTTTCGCCTGGCCCTCTAACCAAGGGCCACAGTGTGTTGCCGTGGGAGGTTCGATATTGAGGTTTTCGAGCGTGCCCTAAGGTCTTTACTAGTGAAGTTAATGCCATTACAGGCGATCCGCTAGTATTGCCGAGGATAGAGGGGCTTCTACCCAGGATATAGGACGGTCGTATAGCGGTCTTAAAGCATTACTTACAGCAGCAATTATAAGACTCCGTGAAATATATAAAACGGGCCATAATTATAGCATATGAACCATAAAATTGAAATATTTCATTTTTGTCGTGAAATTTCCAACGCAGTTTCATTTCTTTCAAAAGTTCAAATGAAATAATTCATCCGTTAAAATTCTTCGTTGAAATATATTCGTTCTTTATTATTTATTCGTCAAATTTGAGATGACAATTCACAAACTTAACGAAATTCTTGTTCTCTCTTTGGAGCATTCGTTGTGCGACCAATCATCCATACAATTGTCTTACTTGCAAATGGTTATCGTTAGATTCTCGTCAATTCGAAGAATTTTGCAGCAAGCCTTTTCAATCGAGTTTTACACATCCAGTTGCTTTCTATTGTACTGTGCCGTAAACTGAAATAAAAATAATCACAGAGAAACGAATCATCTCCGATCGTTGTACACCACAAGTTTTCCTAGTTTTACAGTATTTTCCTGTCGGAAAGTGCAAAGTAATCTTACCTGTTGCCAGATCGTTGCCTCCCTTCTTGTACTGAAAGCTTTTCTCCACTCTAGTACGACGCCTGTACAGCATACCGGTTCTCCTTATTTTTGCAGCGTAATCCATTCCTATCATTGAAAATCGAAGGAATCATAATCAGATTATACTCGCTTAACAATATTTACGGCTACTTACGTTTCAAATAGCTAAAAGATAGCTAATATTAGCCTCAAAAACACTATTGATTGCCTGAAACACAGAAACACACGGTTTATATCAAAGGAAGTGTTGACAATTGTTCTGACATGACAGATAGGAAAAAACGAAATATATCGCTATCTTCGATAAGCTGTATGACATTTATCGAAACAGATTTGAAACTACAACCGAAATCGATGAAATGTTTCGATAGTTCGGTGAAATATAACATGTTTCAGACACATTTCAGTTGGATCATAAACCTGTTTTCAATAATAGTTGTTGTCCAGACTTTTTTCTGTGCCTCCTTGGCGTTAGATAGCATGGCCAAAAACCAGTCTTATATACAAAGACCATTTCCATACAAAATGAAATTTATATGACTTTATTACGACCGACGGTCGTAGAATGGCTATATGGGTATGATATAAAATAGCACGATTTCGAACCAATCTGCTTTTACGACCACAAAGTCGTAGTGTAGAACAAATGAAAATTCTACGACCCTAATCAGACTCTGTGGTCGTAGAATGGCTATATGGGTAGGCCACTGAAATCGGAAAGGCAACATTGAGAAAAGTGGCGGAAAGTTGACCAACGCATCGTCGAGACAAGTTGACGCTGAAAACACATGAAGGCTACAGCGGGATTTTGGTAAGTAACTGAATTCAATAAATTTTGTCTAATTCCTCTAATTTACATCTTCCTTTTATCGGTGTAGGATAATTTTTTGTTATTGAAAAGTGGTTGGCACGAAGGACAAGACCATGAACACTGCTCACGAAGAATGAAGCGAAAAGGACAGAAAATGAAGCATGGTAAGAGTGTACTTTGGTGTGTTTTATACAAAATATAATGATTTATTCATTAATTGAAACTTTGTTCCATTTCCAGACCTACGCATAACACCATATCTATAACCAAGAAAGTGCAAGTGAAAAATATGTTAATAAAAGCAATAATAAATTATTAAAAAATTACTTTTTGTCCTATGATATGATGACATAATCCCAATATGCAAGCAAATAACGCACCCATACCTAAGCGGTTACCGCGCTGCACACCAATACATGCACAAAAAAGCTCTTCGTTAAACGGGCTTCACAGAGGCTTCACTCTGAACGAGTGAAGCCTCTGTGAAGCCCGCTTAACGAAGATTTTGACTGCTGGGTAGGTTCTTGTGAAATATTTCTCATAAATAAATGAAACATTTCAGACTCGTTAAATACTGTTCGTTTTAATTTTATTCTTCGTTCTGCTCGAGTGAGAGAAAGAGGCAACAGGATTTGCATTCTCTTTCTGTTGCATGGATTGGTTCGGAGATAATATTTTGGTTGAACATACAAGTGCAAAGATTCGCAGAAATTGTTGCTTTGTCCATCCTTTGGTGCCGGAATAACCATACAGCGAAGAATAAATCAAAGAGCTGCACCTCAAAAAAGGAAATTAAGTGAAAACATATTGCGACGGTCCGGTGATCAATTCACCTATGCAGTATGCAGCTTAATTAAAGGTAATAATAGTTGAATATATTAAGTGCTATCATTTTCAAAAATAATCAATAAAATGTGCGATTAATTATGCATTAAACCGAAACTTTCTTGCGAGTCACTTTTCATTCCATCCGAAAGCACGGCTAGGGTAATGCGCATGTAGTAGTGAGAGCACGGCAGCATCCAGAGTAGCAGCACATTCCAAGCCAAAGAATAAATACTAGGGCGAAGAGCAGTGGAAAAAGGACAAATAGTACTGATAGACACGTGTACCACCATCACCACCTTAATTTATTTTTTTGCTTTTCGCTAAATTTCCGTTCGTTAAATTTTGCAAAAGCTAAAAAAAAGTGCTTTAGCCAAGCCACACACCTCAAAACGCGACCGAGTTGAGGTCAAACCTGCTTCCTTTGGCACATAATCAAGACCGAAACGCGACGTCTAAAAACGGTCGCGATTAGTTCCAAGTTTTGGGTCGCGCAACCTTTTGGGCTCCTCTATCAAGATATTAGAACAAGGACTGCAATAAACAATTAACGCAAATAGCATAAACCTCAGGCGCAATTAGAACAAACATTAATCGCTCACAAGTTACAGCCCAGTGGGCAAAATTGTATGCAATCCCATACAAAAACAACAGGGTCAATTAAGGGTCTACTTGGGGACAATTATAAGAGTTTTAAATGGCCCACTTGCGTCCAAGCGCTGTCATAGTGTGCGTGTCCCAGTGGGGAAACTTGTATGCGATCCCACCGTTTCCCCTAGTTTCGCTCCCGTGAAAACCCACAAGCGCGTTCTTCCCTCCAAGATTTGTGTACGCTGATTCATGCTGTCTTTTTCACACGTACCGCGCTGATCGTGCCTCCTCTTTCTGACACTACAGCATACCGCTTTTCTTTGCGCTTCTTTGCTTCTCACATAGCCATCTGCTATGCGTGTGTGTGTGTGTGACGAGTTGGCACACGGCAAAGGGTTCCATTCCGCAGTGTCATTTGCTGAAATGTTGTCATGTGATGTGCTGTGAATTTATTTCCGGACCGATCACGGTAGGTGAGTGCTATTATAATTATTCACGATCAATCGTAGCTAATATATTTCAAGTTATCGTAGTGCTGGTCTGTCGTCCTTGTTGGCTTGGTCGATTGGAGGTATCTCGGAGAAGAAAGAACAAACACGACCTACTCGGTTGATGGTTTCTCACTAACTAACTTTTATTACTGTCAATATCTATATCAATGTATTAGTGATATTCGCGCATCACCAATATTTCTAACACTCCTCCTCGCGAATTCAGTATGATGTTAATCCAATATTTTGGGCGATCGTCTTCATTTTTGTGGGTCCAAGTGGTTTCGTTAAGATGTCTGCAAACATTTCTTCTGTTGGGCAATATGTAATATTGATCGCTCCAGAGAGACATATATCCTTTGCATAGTGGTATCGCGTGTCAATGTGCTTTGAACGTTTCTTCTTGTAATCCAGCGATACAAAATCTATGCAACTGCTATTGTCTTCGTATATGGTGGTTGATTTATGTTGTTTTTCTCCCATTTCCTCCAGGAGTATTCTTAGCCATGTAGCTTCTTGAGCTGCCTCTGATAATGCGATGTATTCCGCTTCCATGGTCGACATTGCCACACAACTTTGTTTCCGACTTGTCCAGCATATAGTGGCTCCTCCTATCCTGTATAGGTATCCACTGCAAGATTTACGATCTGCTGTGTCTCCTGCCCAGTCGGCGTCGCAGTATCCAACCAGGTCTAGTTTGGTTCCGTTATTACCAAGCTTTAGTTGATAGTCGATTGTTGAAATCAAGTATCGAACTGTTCTCTTTGCTTCTTGCCAATCTGTTGCGTTCGGATCTTTAACATGTCTGCTTAGTATTCCGACAGCTGCTGATATATCCGGTCTTGTGTGGGTTGCTAAATACAGCAGGCATCCAATTAATTTGTGATATTCGACGTTGTCTTTCAGCTTTTCACTATTATCTCGAATTTTGAAATAGTTTGTGTCCATTGGGTGTTTAGAACCTTTAGCTGCTTCCATTCCAAAACGTTTTATGATGTCTTTGATAAAATGACTTTGCGATAGTGTATAGAATCCGTCTTTATCTTTCTGGATTCGAATTCCTAGGAACCATTTAACGTCTCCCAGTGTAGTAATAGAAAGTTTATTACGTAATGCTTCTTCGATTTTGGTTATTTCATTGCTATGCTTTGACACTACGAGTATGTCATCTACGTAGATCAGTATAAACACTCTTCCATTTTCTTCTGCGTGTTTTTGAAATAGGCAGGTATCTGCACTCGATTGCTTGAATCCTAATTCATTCAGGATATTCTTCATAGTTTTGTGCCATACGTTTGCAGCCTGTTTGAGACCATACATGCTCTTCCGTAATTTACATACAAGCTCCTCCTGTCCAGATGATACGAAACCTTCTGGTTGTCGCATGTAGACTACCTCTTCTAATTTTCCGTGTAGGAACGCTGTCTTTATGTCGAAATGCTTTACTAATAAGTTTTTATGTCCAGCTATGGCCAATAATATGCGTAGTGTTGGTAGCATCGCTACGGGTGCTGATATTTCTTCGTAGTCCCAACCATATCTTTGACCAAAACCTTTAGCTACTAGTCTTGCTTTAAATCGATCTATATTACCATCTGCGTTGAGCTTTTTTTTGAAAGTCCATTTAGAGCCAATTATGTTACATCCTTTCGGTGGTTTTACTAGTTCCCATGTTTCGTTTTGCATCAAGGAATTGTATTCATCGTCAATGGCCTTAATCCATTTATCTCTTTCATTTCCAGTAATTGCATCTTTATATGTGATTGGCTCGTGAGCTGTTACGGATAATCCGACTTCAAAATCCTCGTATATAGTTGGTAGTTTACCTCTTGTTGATCTTACCGGTCGTTCATCAGGTTGCGTGAACGGAATCTCTTTTGTTTCTGGTTCATTGTACTTTTCTGGAATTTCACTATCAAGTGTAGAGTTGCTAGGATTAGTTTCAATAATTACTTCGTTAACGATGTTCGGATTTTCCAAAAATGTAACATCCCTGCTGATCACGATACGATCGGTATTTGTGTTTATAAATCTGTATGCCTTGTGGCTTTTAGAGTATCCCGCGAATATTAGTTTTATGGCCTTGGGTTGCATTTTCTTCCGCGTTTCTGCGGGTATCTGTACATATGCTTTGCAGCCAAATATACGAAAATGTCCAAGCGATGGTTTTTGTTTATGCCACTTCTCGTAAGGTGACATTCCTATCGATTTGGATGGTAATCGGTTCTGAATGTAAGTTGCGGTCATGATTGCTTCACCCCAATAGCGCTGATCCATTTCTGCATCCTGTAACATGCAAAGCGCACTTTCTTTTAAGTATCTATTTTTTCTCTCTGCTACTCCATTTTGTTGGGGAGAGTATGGTGCTGTGAATTGACTTACAATGCCTTCGTTTAATAAGTACTTTTGAAGATTTTTATTCACATATTCGCCTCCACCATCAGATCGTATAGTACGTGGTTTTCGTGAGATTTGTGTTTTGCAAAATTCGACAAAATCCCTAATCTTTTCCGCAGCTTCTGACTTGTATTGTAGTAGATATGTAAATGTCATTCTGCTGAAATCATCAATCAGACATAAGTAATATTTATTTCCGCTTGGCGTACTTACGAAAGGACCACTTATGTCAGTGTGCACCAAGTCTAATATTTCTTTTGATGATGAATGTGATGATTTGGGAAATGGAGTTCTTCTCATTTTACCTTCTAGGCAATGCGTACATGTATCTTCTATCCCGCAGTTAGTTAGTTTTATCTCATTTTCTTTATGCAATTTTTCAATGATAGCAAAATCGCGGTGGCCTAATCTTCTATGCCATGTATGCTTGCAATCTAGTGTGTGATTTGGTGTTGTACTTAAAAGTGCCTGTTCGTTCGTTTTTAATCTATAAAGGCTGCCGATACTTTCCGCCTCGGTTACTGTTTCACCTTTATTTGTTGTTATGATGCAACGTTTACCCGTGAATATGATGTTGAATCCCTTTTTGGTGAGGGTGTTTACTGAAATTAGGCCACTTGTTAGTTCCGGTACATAAAGCACGTTTGTTAGGTTTACTGTACATGGTTTACCATCACTGTTCAAGCATTTGATTTCGCCACTACCAATGCCAGCCACTTCCGTTCTTTTCCCGTTTGCTAGTATTACGGTCGCAATGTTCGGTGCTGAAAGTGTTCGGAAAAATTTCTTGTTGGATGTCATGTGTTTCGATGCTCCACTATCAACATACCATCTAGCAGTATCTTCTTTGCCTATTGTCCAAGCGAATGGTTCATCATCATTTTCCGCCATTTTAGCCTTTGGGAACTTTGTTTTGTCATTTAGTTGCCTGCAGTTGCGCTTGAGGTGCCCTGGCTTTTTGCAGAATGTGCAAATCGTTTTCTTGGTTGTGTGTGTGTACTCATCATTTTGCTCACGATGTTTGTTAGTAAAAGTGCTAGGACGATACTTGTGTTGCATATGATATTCTGTTTTCATGGCTTTTCCGTTGTCATACACATTAACTTCACATTTTTCTTTCCTTTTTTCTGATTCGGCAAGGAGTTTTGATTTAACCGATTCTAGTGTTAGTTCGTCGATCGGACCTTGTTCTATAATTGTAGCTAGGGTTTCATACGAATCCGGCAAGGAACATAATAGCATCGCTGTCTGCCACCTTTTTGGTATTGGTTCACCAGTACCGTTGATTCTCTGAATAAGATCTGTGTACGTGTTAAGGTGTTGTTCCATGCTTCCTCCTTCAGCTAGCTCGAGGCGTGTCAATCGTTTTAGCAGGTAAATGTCGGACGCTTTATCGTGATATTTCTTCAGTGAATCCCATGATTCTTTTGCACTTTTGCAATCACGTATGAGACCAATTTGGTCGTCTTCGACGTATAGGCCGATGGTGGCACGCGCTTTCGAATCCGCCTTTGTCCATGCTGGTTTTAGATCTGCTGGCACGGGATCGTTGATTACGTGCCAAATTTCTTCCCGCTGTAGAAACATTTCCATTTTGAACTTCCATGTCTGGTAGTTTGAGTTGGAAAGTTTTTGTAGTGGTAATTTGGTCATCTCCATCGTATAGCTTCTTTCGTTCGTTCTGAACGAGTAGTCTCTGTATTAAGAGTTTATCTATTTGCTTTAAGAAAAGATATTTTTATTTAAGCTACTGCCTGGGCCCATAACCTGTTGGCTTGGTCGATTGGAGGTATCTCGGAGAAGAAAGAACAAACACGACCTACTCGGTTGACGGTTTCTCACTAACTAACTTTTATTACTGTCAATATCTATATCAATGTATTAGTGATATTCGCGCATCACCAATATTTCTAACAGTCCTGCTACCACATATCAACTGTGTGTGGGGAAAGTGAAGGGAAGACATTATTGTGATATTTGCCAACCTGCTCAGGTCTGTATTTCTGTAAGGAAACCATCGAAGAGAAAGCGGAATTGAACGGATTCTTACCATGAGTGTTTGCGGCGCTCGTCTGAAGATGATGCTACGGCGATATTGTGCTAGAAAGTTGCTAACGACTGCGTTTTATTCTACGCGCAGCGCGTGAAACTTTAATCTTAATCTGCTGCGTTGAAGTCATGGTTTTGGTTCGAGGATGCATCAAAATGTTGCGTAATGGGTGTGCGCGATGTTGCGATTTTTTTAGTTAGTCAAATGATATTCTTTTGGTGTGATTTTTTAGTGTATTCCTTGGGTTTCGAGTTGTTTGTTTTATGTGAATTGTTTTATGAAATTGTCGATATGGCAATCAAAACGGCAAAGATAGATCGTTTCTAGAACAACCATATTAAAAGAGACGCTGCTCGGCAAAGACAGGCGATTGTGGACTTTGCAGCAGCAACCAGGCCAGATGAAGGGCTTCTCCCTCGTTCGGATTTTGAATTAGCACGGCTAGAAACGGAGGAACAGCTAGAGAATTTTGATCAAGGCCTACAAGTAGATTCGGAGTTGAAGCCACAAGTAGAGAAGTTTTTGAGCCGGTAAATTCCTCGCGCAGACGTTTATATTTCTTGGAAGGTGTAATACGAAGCGCAAGGCTAGTTAACGATATCCGTGGCACGATATTCTACCGGTCTGCATCAGGTGATCGATTCGCTGTTCAGCAAACCCTTTTTCAGCAAACAACCCATAACTGAACTCTATCATCATCTCCAGCTATGGGCACTTGAACAAAAACAATTGTAGTTGTTGTGGTTTAAAATATAACAATCTCAAAGATAGTTTTATTATGTGCTAGATATTACAATGAAGCAACAGATAAATGGTGCGTTCACGAAATTAGTACTGCGCTCTCCAGGTTATGTAAATGTGTACATATTTGTGCGCAAAGTTGGTATGCCTGGTGTGCAGCGTAACATGACATGTTTTTTTTTCAGAAAATACGTAAGATGTTAATGTTATTTCCGCCACTGCAGTTGACCGCCAAATACCAGACTGAGGACGTCCCTTCAGTCGTCCTGAAAAGTGTGTAGCAGTGACATAATAGTCAACTGGTAAAACACAGAAGATCAGCACCGTTCGACAGGTCACGGGTGTATCCTTTGCTCGATATACAATGATTGTGTAGTGTTAAGAGGAAAAAATTTGTTCAGACATGTACGGAAAATAATTTGTCCGCTCAGAAGGCTTCACAAAAGGAATCTTATAGTCTAATCTTAAATCTAATAACGCGTCAGAGGAGGAGAAGGAAACAAACTAAACATGGAGAATTATAAGGAGTCATTAATTAGTCGGACTCGAAAAGCAGATATCGAGATGTTATAATCGAAATGATAAAAAAAGCAGTTAAACGATTTCATAGCTCGCAGAAAAGGATTAGATAACCGTTACAGGTAAGGCGCGTCGGAATGAATATAGGAGGACAGGAACGAAGACGACGACAAGGAACATGTAGGTTAAGCATAGATAGTAAGGATGGGGCACAAATATTGTTGAGGAGAATCTTAGCGATGAAAATAGCTTGCGTATGTGAGAGGAGTGATTTTAGATCTACAATTCCATCCGAGGCCGACCGCAGCTAATCGATAGTGCCGTCCGTGGTCAGAAACCATGCGTTCCCCCGTTCGTCTGCAATGTGAACCGTGGACAGGTAAACACTTTGGAGATGAATATTTTCTGCTGGGAGGGATAGATTATGGTCTGCTCCGGTGACTTTGGCATGTAGAAGTATTAAACGCAGAAGCAGTACGCAGAAGTTCAACGTGCACGTGCATCAAATTGTGATGCGTTTCGTTGTTAGATAGCGCCCAGTAACGGATGCCTTCGTCGATCGACATGGACTGAAATCTACCAATCCAGGCAATTCCACAACCGCTTCGATGGGAACTGAAAAAGCGAAGCCCTTATTTTACACGACAAATTAACACCCGCTTGTGGGTCAGCTTCTTTGGCCGCGTCCACCTTTATGATTTTAGCCACCTGTTTGTAAAAAGCACCGGTGCGGCGTTCGCGGTTCAAATCTCTCATGTTGTTAAAATAAAAATGTTTGAACACTTGCGATGAAATCACTGGAGTTGGTTACTTGTGTAGTGTCTTGTTTTTTCGGATGATGCAAAATACAGTTCCTTCAATTTAAAGCAACCGATTCTTTTGTGATATACGTGCCGGTACCGTCCGTTGCCATAATGACCTCGTTGTAATGATGGCACTGTTTAGTGGTACAAGCATAAATGTTTGGAATAGTAAAAATTATACATTAAACCTTCTTCTACATATCGTGCCATATAACTTATGGCTGGATTTTCATCACAACATTAGCGCGCTTGCAATACCATCCAGTTCCTCATATCAAAAACCGGTGCAAAAATGTTCTCCTGCACACGGCAAATTTGACGAAGAAAATGCACATGTGTGTGCGCAATATCCAATAATGAGCACGAGCGAGAGCGCATGACGCCGATGAAGCGAACAGCATGAGAATATCGTTCAGTCATCGAGCGAGCTTTCGATTCGGCGAGAGAGCAAGCAGGAGAGCAACAGCGGTTAGAAAGAGCACTCTTTAATTTTGGCCGTTGGAAGTCTAATTGTTCTCTTTGGGGAGCATGGGGTGAATTTCATAGATTTTGGAATGTTTTAAAGACTGCATAGCAGATATGCTACACCTCCCCCCTTTTAGTAGAATAACGTAATGAATGATAATGAATGATGTTATTCTCCTGTATATTTAATTAACCTGTTTTTATGTACTGTTGTTTCCTTTTGTGTGGTACAATTTCTAATGGTGCAATTAGTATTCTCAATTTCTGTTACTATGAATGGTCCTATGTATAATTGATCTAATTTTTTTCTGTTTTCATTTGATAAGTATACTTTATCACCTTTTTTAATGTGTATGGGGTTTAATTTTTCATTGAATGCATCATTTTTTTTCTTTTGCAGCTATAAGATTTCCTCTGGCTATTTCGTGTGATTTTTGAAGCTTGAATTTCATTTCATTATAATATTGTTCGATATTACATATTGGGTCTACTTTTTGCTTGTATATTTCTTGGGGTCAATGAGCTGTTCTGCCAAAAAACAACCCAGTGGGCAAAATTGTATGCAATCCCATACAAAAACAACAGGGTCAATTAAGGGTCTACTTGGCGACAATTATAAGAGTTTTAAATGACCCACTTGCGTCCAAGCGCTGTCATAGTGTGCGTGTGTTGCGCCGCTGCTGCCGTGCTTCTCACTACTACATGCGCATTACCCTAGCCGTGCTTTCGGATGGATTGAAAAGTGACTCGCAATAACGTTTCGGTTTAAAGCATAATTAATCGCACATTTTATTGATTATTTTCGACATGGTAGCACTTAATATTTTTAACTATTATTACCTTTAATTAAGCTGCATACTGCATAGGTGAATTGATCACCGGACCGTCGCAAACTGAAGATGAATGTTGTTCCCATACTGCTTTGCAAGGAACTCTCCAATCCTCTCGTTGGGTTTGATGACAACGACAGATCCTTCCGCGCATTCGTTAACTTCATTACTACTGCACACTTTAATGATGCACCGATGATAATGCTGCTCATTGCACTGATGGTGAATTATGAATGTTGTCACCATCCTGTTTACACTAAAAATTTCTCAATCTTCAAGGTTGTTGGGATGATAGGCGTGATTCCTTTCTGCCTTCCTCTGGGTTCACAGAGGTGCGTTTTAGGAGTCGGCCGCGCTAAACGTGGTCGGCGATGGTACCGGCGCTTGTCAGTTGCTTGAATTTGAACTGCGTGCGCTGTGAGCTGTCTATTTTCGCCTGGCCCTCTAACCAAGGGCCACAGTGTGTTGCCGTGGGAGGTTCGATATTGAGGTTTTCGAGCGTGCCCTAAGGTCTTTACTAGTGAAGTTAATGCCATTACAGGCGATCCGCTAGTATTGCCGAGGATAGAGGGGCTTCTACCCAGGATATAGGACGGTCGTATAGCGGTCTTAAAGCATTACTTACAGCAGCAATTATAAGACTCCGTGAAATATATAAAACGGGCCATAATTATAGCATATGAACCATAAAATTGAAATATTTCATTTTTGTCGTGAAATTTCCAACGCAGTTTCATTTCTTTCAAAAGTTCAAATGAAATAATTCATCCGTTAAAATTCTTCGTTGAAATATATTCGTTCTTTATTATTTATTCGTCAAATTTGAGATGACAATTCACAAACTTAACGAAATTCTTGTTCTCTCTTTGGAGCATTCGTTGTGCGACCAATCATCCATACAATTGTCTTACTTGCAAATGGTTATCGTTAGATTCTCGTCAATTCGAAGAATTTTGCAGCAAGCCTTTTCAATCGAGTTTTACACATCCAGTTGCTTTCTATTGTACTGTGCCGTAAACTGAAATAAAAATAATCACAGAGAAACGAATCATCTCCGATCGTTGTACACCACAAGTTTTCCTAGTTTTACAGTATTTTCCTGTCGGAAAGTGCAAAGTAATCTTACCTGTTGCCAGATCGTTGCCTCCCTTCTTGTACTGAAAGCTTTTCTCCACTCTAGTACGACGCCTGTACAGCATACCGGTTCTCCTTATTTTTGCAGCGTAATCCATTCCTATCATTGAAAATCGAAGGAATCATAATCAGATTATACTCGCTTAACAATATTTACGGCTACTTACGTTTCAAATAGCTAAAAGATAGCTAATATTAGCCTCAAAAACACTATTGATTGCCTGAAACACAGAAACACACGGTTTATATCAAAGGAAGTGTTGACAATTGTTCTGACATGACAGATAGGAAAAAACGAAATATATCGCTATCTTCGATAAGCTGTATGACATTTATCGAAACAGATTTGAAACTACAACCGAAATCGATGAAATGTTTCGATAGTTCGGTGAAATATAACATGTTTCAGACACATTTCAGTTGGATCATAAACCTGTTTTCAATAATAGTTGTTGTCCAGACTTTTTTCTGTGCCTCCTTGGCGTTAGATAGCATGGCCAAAAACCAGTCTTATATACAAAGACCATTTCCATACAAAATGAAATTTATATGACTTTATTACGACCGACGGTCGTAGAATGGCTATATGGGAGGTGACCGATTGGAGACATGTTTTCTTAAACCAAAGTTTCATCTCCACCACCCACCATCGTAGGAGCCATGAGCATGAAGTAAGTCATATGCACCATTCAGCATGCCACACTGTCCTATGTATTTGAAATACATCCTAGAGCTTCAACAATAACATGGGTGACCGATTGGAGACATGTTTTCTTAAACCAAACTTTCATCTCCACCACCCACCATCGTAGGAGCCATGAGCATGAAGTAAGTCATATGCACCATTCACCATGCTACACTGTCATATGTATTTGAAATACATCCTAGAGCTTCAACAATAACATGGGTGACCGATTGGAGACATGTTTTCTTAAACCAAACTTTCATCTCCACCACCCACCATCGTAGGAGCCATGAGCATGAAGTAAATCATATGCACCATTCACCATGCCACACCGTCCTATGTATTTAAAATACATCCTAGAGCTTACACAATAACATGGGTGACCGATTAGAGACATGTTTTCTTAAACCAAACTTTCATCTCCACCACCCACCATCGTAGGAGCCATGAGCATGAAGTAAGTCATATGCACCATTCACCATGCTACACTGTCATATGTATTTGAAATACATCCTAGAGCTTCAACAATAACATGGGTGACCGATTGGAGACATGTTTTCTTAAACCAAACTTTCATCTCCACCACCCACCATCGTAGGAGCCATGAGCATGAAGTAAATCATATGCACCATTCACCATGCCACACCGTCCTATGTATTTAAAATACATCCTAGAGCTTACACAATAACATGGGTGACCGATTGGAGACATGTTTTCTTAAACCAAACTTTCATCTCCACCACCCACCATCGTAGGAGCCATGAGCATGAAGTAAGTCATATGCACCATTCACCATGCTACACTGTCGTATGTATTTGAAATACATCCTAGAGCTTCAACAATAACATGGGTGACCGATTGGAGACATGTTTTCTTAAACCAAACTTTCATCTCCACCACCCACCATCGTAGGAGCCATGAGCATGAAGTAAATCATATGCACCATTCACCATGCCACACCGTCCTATGTATTTAAAATACATCCTAGAGCTTACACAATAACATGGGTGACCGATTAGAGACATGTTTTCTTAAACCAAACTTTCATCTCCACCACCCACCATCGTAGGAGCCATGAGCATGAAGTAAGTCATATGCACCATTCACCATGCTACACTGTCATATGTATTTGAAATACATCCTAGAGCTTCAACAATAACATGGGTGACCGATTGGAGACATGTTTTATTAAACCAAACTTTCATCTCCACCACCCACCATCGTAGGAGTCATGAGCATGAAGTAACTCATATGCACCATTCACCATGCTACACTGTCATATGTATTTGAAATACATCCTAGAGCTTCAACAATAACATGGGTGACCGATTGGAGACATGTTTTCTTAAACCAAACTTTCATCTACACCACCCACCATCATAGGAGCCATGAGCATTAAGTAACTCATATGCACCATTCAGCATGCCACACTGTCATATGTATTTGAAATACATCCTACAGCTTACACAATAACATGGGTGACCGATTGGAGACATGTTTTCTTAAACCAAACTTTCATCTCCACCACCCACCATCGTAGGAGCCATGAGCATGAAGTAAGTCATATGCACCATTCACCATGCTACACTGTCATATGTATTTGAAATACATCCTAGAGCTTGAACAATAACATGGGTGACCGATTGGAGACATGTTTGCTTAAACCAAACTTTCATCTCCACCACCCACCATCGTAGGAGCCATGAGCATGAAGTAACTCATATGCACCATTCACCATGCCACACTGTCATATGTATTTGAAATACATCCTAGAGCTTACACAATAACATGGGTGACCGATTGGAGACATGTTTTCTTAAACCAAAGTTTCATCTCCACCACCCACCATCGTAGGAGCCATGAGCATGAAGTAACTCATATGCACCATTCAGCATGCCACACTGTCACATGTATTTGAAATACATCCTAGAGCTTGAACAATAACATGGGTGACCAATTGGAGACATGTTTTCTTAAACCAATGGTGTGGGATTGCGCCCAATTCCAACGTTTGCCATTTTTTCGTGCGTACTGTCTGCGATTGGTTCGGTACACCAGTGCGCCCGAGCGTGAAATCGTCCCAGCCAATCACAGCATTTCATTCGCCGACCGTCGACCAGCGCACATCGCTAATCCAAGCGCGCACCAGGCAGTGGTGTGTGAACGGGTCGGGGTGGGTGAGTGGAATGGGTAGGTTGGGCGGGATGGGTGGGATGGTCGGGATGTGTTGGGTGAGTGAACGGGACGGAGTGGGTGGTAGAATGCGCCCGCTTTTAGAGCGCGCACGCACTCGGCTCTATCTTCTTCATTTATGATCCGATTTTGATCCGGTTTTCTGCCAAATGCTTGATTTGATGCGGGGAACACAATTGTTTGATAACACGATAAGTATTTCATATGAAAGTTCCATGAAAAGTTCGAAAAATGTATTAAAGCACTTTCATACTGTTTGGGATCGTAAACATCATGTTTTACGGGCCAGGCGCATGGTTTTTCTAAAATAAAGAAAACACTTCACTTAAGTAAGTTAAAATACTTGATATAACTTTATATAATGGTGCGGGGGCTTCGATAACGATTGCTGCCGATGATTTATCGTGCTTTTCATTCGTTTTATTACATTTAAAATCATTAATTTGCATTTGCGATGCTTAAGGTGGGTGGGTGGATGGTAAAATGCGCCCATCTCGGCTCTATCATTTTCATTTATTTTCTGATTTTGATACGGTGTTGTGCCAGATACTGCGTTTGATGAGAGGAGCATCATTGTTCGATAACATGATAATTGTTTCATACGAAAGAGCTGTGGAAAGCACGTAAAATGTGTTAATGCATTATAATATCCCCTTAGTGCGCACGCACTACGTGGGTGACCAATAACATGGGTGACCGATTGGAGACATGTTTTCTTAAACCAAACTTTCATCTCCACCACCCACCATCGTAGGGAGGGATGAGATTCGAGCAGTCGAGCAGTTCGCACGTGGTTTGTTGGCTCATGAAAAATTGTGTTAATAGTGCTGTAAAAATCCCTAGGAGAGACTGAAAAATATCCATTATTCTTCGATAAGAGCGCCTTGAAAGTGAATAAAATGAAAAATGGGTGAAAATCTTTGCATTAGTGTGATAAATAAGTGCAAATAATCCCTCTATACATTTTGTATGGTGGACTATTTTCGCTGCAGAAACATTCAAAATAGGCCAATTTCAATGCGGTTTGCGCTGAATTCGCAAGTTCATAGGCCCTTGTAGTGTTTAAAAGTGATAAACATTGTTTGCCGGTGAAATTCTGTGTATTGTGTGCTCTGGAGTGTTTAGACGCTCCTTGAAAATCGTGGATCAAAAGTTTTGACATTTCGGAGTGACATACACGACCCAGCAGGCAGAAAACGGAAGGTTAGCAGTTCCCCGTAGACAAATTTTCAAATTGACCGGTACTGTTCGAAAACTGCTCGATTTTCAAAAAGTACTCGGAAAATTCAAGGAAGTCGTGGGGTTTACGGGGCTGCTTGAATCTGCTCGATTCAACTAGTTTGGTCGAGCTGGAAAACTGCTCGAATTGCCGAATTATTTCAAAATCACGCTAAAAATTCGGAAACTACCCCTCTAAAATCCGGAGACGCTTCTACGAGCTGGGAAAACATCCCCAAAGGTCTGGTTAGAAAGGTCTGGAGGTAGGGCGTCGAGTCGTCACCACTCCGCCCACCTCCCACCCACTTTCACCTCCCCAGGAGGAAAAATCTCCTCGCCAGGCGGTATTTCGGGTTTCGACGTCAGTGGAAATGGAGCAGCAGCCGGAGGGACGGGTCCTGCGCTCGCGAGCGCGTTTGACGTCCACTCCAATTCGTTGGGAAGCTACCCCTCCATCGGAGGTGTCACGTGAGGAGAAGCGGAAGGAGTCGTCCAAAGTCCTTCACGAGGAAGAGGATGACGAGGAATTCTCGGACGCCTCCCTGATGGAGGTTACCGTTATCGGTCACAACAACAACATCATGTGTACCGACGAACCCTCAACGTCGGTGATTCCAGGGTTGGGTGCCGTGCAGTTGATGCAGTCACTCGACCTGCAGCTAAACCACACGCTGCTGGAATCGCTGGCGAAACAGGTTGAGCAGCTGAGCGAGGAGCTTCGCCTGAGTCGAGAGTGAGAGCGTTCCCTGCAGAGCACGCTGGAGGCAATGCAAGAAGGCATCCGAACGTTGACGGCGATGCAGGCATCGGCACCGCCCGCTAGCCAGGGCAGCGCTCGCACAAAGCGCAGCCGGCAGCAACGGAGCCGTCGCCAAAAGCAGAAGCAGCAGCAACGGCAGGAGGGGACCATCTACCGTCCTCCTCAAATGCGGTTGCAGCAGCTGACCCAACCCCAGGGTCAGCAGATGCAGCAGAAGCAACAGCAGCAGCCGCAGCGGCAGCTGTACGCGTCGGTAGCAGCGACGGTGCCACTCCAGCAGGCAGGCGGCACCTGGTCGGTGGTGGGGCCCCGCAAGCAGCCGCGTACATCGGTGCAGCAGCAGCAGCCACGCAGCCAGCAGCAGCAGCGAGTTCGTCGCATGAAGAGCGGCGTAATCGAGGTGGTACCTCAGGCCGGGAAGACGTGGGTCGAGGTATACACTAAGGTCCGTCGCGCTTTGAACCAGGACGAGAGCATGCGTGACATCGCCCAGCACGTCAAAATGGGCAAACGCACGCGCGTTAACAATCTTCGTCTTCCGCTTAGCCGGTCCGCCGACACGGAAGGGATCCGCACGAAGATCCAGGAGCTGCTGGGTGAGGAAGCGACCATGAGTGACCTCATCGTCAGCCACATCGATCCTTCGGCCACCGAGCAGGAGCTGCGTGATGCTCTCGACGCAGCGATCGAGGGCAAGGCAGGAATCACCACGCTCAGCATGTGGGAGCGTTTCGACGGCGTCAAGACTGCTCGTGTCCGACTACCGGCAAAGCAGGTGAAGGCGCTCTCTGGGCGGTCCATCAAGCTGTGCGGCTGCATTAGCTACCTAGACGAGGCTATGCCAGCACCAGTTGAGCGACAGCGTTGCTATCGCTGTCTGCTCCTGGGCCACCTGGCTCGCGACTGCCGCTAGCAGGTGCATCGGCAGAAGATCTGCATTCGCTGCGGCGCAGAAGGTCACTTCGCTCGTGGATGCGAGGCAGACATCAAGTGCGCTGTATGCGGTGGTCCTCACCGCGTAGGGCACAGTACGTGTGAACAGCCGCTGCAACGTTCACACTAAGGGTGCTGCAAGTGAACATTGGGCGAGGCAGGATGGCTCAGGACCTGGCCTTGCAAACGGTGGCAGTGGTGGCCACTGGCTCTCATCCGATTCAACGAGTCTGGACCAGCGCAGCGCCAGGTCTGGTAGCGGCTCAGGTAGGTGGAATCGTCTTTATCAGCTGTTACGTCCCGCCCCGGCTAAACCTCCACGAGTTCACTGCGTTCCTGGAGGCGGTAGAACTCGAGGCCCTTTCTCACCCTCACGTCGTCATCGCCGGCGATTTCAACGCCTGGCACGAGGAGTGGGGTAGCGCGCGCAACACAACGAGAGGGGAGGAGCTGCTCAGCGTCATCGAGCAGTTGGGTCTCCGGGTGCTGAACCGCGGGAACACACCCACATTCGCCGGCAACGGAGCGGCTACACCCAGTGTTGTGGACGTCTCGTTCGCGAGCCCGTCCATCGCTATCCCCGGCATTTGGGCTGTAAGTCAAAGCTACACCGCGTCCGACCATCGATACGTGGGCTTTTCCATCGACCCATCAGAGGCGGACACCAGCCATCGGCGAGGTCAGCAGCAGCAGCAACAACGAGGCAGCCAACCACGTCAGCAGCAACGTCATCGTCACGCGGGCAGGAGGTACAAGGCGACGCAATTCTCAGAGGAGGCTTTCCGCGTCGCATTGCAGGCCGCTCGATTCTCCGAACGCGCCACTTCGCATGAAGGGATGGTAGATGCCATGCTGAAGGCGTGTGATGAGACGATGGAGCGGGTCACCGCGTCGTCTCGTGCCCCCCATCGTGATATCTTCTGGTGGTCACCAGAGCTGGCACGACTGCGGGACGAATGCGTGACCGCGCGTGACAGGCCGCAACGAACAACGGACCTGCAGGAGCGAAGTATCGCGGCGGCACATCACCGAACAGCCAAACGAGCGCTAGAGAAGGCCATCCGTGCAAGCAAGCGAGAGGAGTTCCGTCGACTCATCGAGCTGTGCGAGGAGAACGAGTTTGGGGCAGGATACCGGGTGGTCATGTCGCGTCTGCGCGGCAGTCGAGTACCGCCAGAGACGGACCGCTCGGAACTAGAGCGCATCTTCCAAGACCTTTTTCCTACTCACCCCCCCGTCACATGGCCGGAAGTGGCAGAGGAAGAAGCCGAACGTCGAACTCCCCTGACGCCAGTCACCGCAGGCGAGTTGTTGGCGATTGTAGCCAACATGGCCAACCGAAAGGCACCCGGCCCAGATGGGATCCCGAATGCGGCCGTGAGGACGGCAATCAGGGAGTACCCGGCGGTTTTCGTCCGTTTGTATCAGGACTGCCTTGACCGTGGCGAATTTCCGTCGTCATGGAAGAGGCAGCGCCTGGTGCTGCTGCCAAAGCCAGGCAAACCACCCGGGGAAAGCTCCTCGTACCGGCCCCTCTGCATGCTTGATGCACTGGGAAAGATCCTGGAGCGCCTGATATTGAACCGCCTCAACAAACACTTGGAAGAGCCCGGTACGCCACGGATCTCCGAAGCCCAGTACGGATTCCGGCAAGGGCGATCAACGCTCAGCGCGATACAGCGAGTCGTGGATGCTGGTCGAACGGCCAAGGCGTTTCGCCGGACCAACAATCGCGACAAACGCTGCCTGGCGGTAGTTGCGCTTGACGTCCGCAATGCCTTCAACTCAGCGAGTTGGCAGCTCATCGCCGAGGCATTGCGGGACAAAGGAGTGCCGGCAGCTCTGCGAAACATCATCCGGAGCTACTTCTCGGGTCGCAAGTTGCTGATCGAAACCAGCGACGGATTGCTGGAGAAGGATGTCACCTCGGGGGTTCCGCAGGGGTCCATACTGGGCCCCACGTTGTGGAACATCCTGTATGACGATGTGCTCTCTGTGCCGCTTCCACCGGGGGTTGAGAGCGTTGCCTACGCCGATGACCTCGTTCTGCTGGTTCCAGCAACAACACCGGCAGCAGCAGCAGCGCTAGCGGAACAGGTGGTCTCTTCGATCAGCGCGTGGATGACACAGCACCAGCTAGAACTGGCTCCCGGTAAGACCGAGATGACGCTCATCTCGAGCATGAAGAGTCCTCCCGCCATCAGCATCAACATCGGCGGGGTGGTCGTGCATTCCTCACGCTCCATTCGCTAGGAGTCAGGGTACATGACCACCTGTCCTGGTTGCCTCACGTCCAGTACATCACGGCAAGGGCAACCAAGATGGCGAATGTCGTGACTCGGCTAATGAAGAACCACCAAGGGCCGAGGACTTGCAAGGCCCGTCTCCTGGCGGCGGTGGTAGAGTCCGCCATCCGATATGCAGCGCCAATCTGGCGCGATGGACTGGAGATTCAGGAGTGTCGCCGGCTGCTGCAACGAGTGCAGCGGAAGATGGCACTGCGGGTGTCGCGATCGTTCCGGACCACGCGGTACGAGACGGCGGTGATGCTGTCGGGCTTGCTACCGATCTGCTGACTGGTGGACGAAGACCACCGCGTCTACCAGCGCCTTCGAGGAGCCGACGGAGCAGCAACATTGAACAGCAGTGAGGTGCGCCGCGAGGAACGGGAGCGGACGTTGCAGCTGTGGCAGGAGCGGTGGGATGCGGATGCATCGTGCAGCGACGCCAGCCGCTTCACCAGATGGGCCCACCGCACCATCCCGGACGTTAGGGCATGGCAGTCTCGGAAACACGGAGACGTGACTTTCCAGCTGTCGCAGGTGCTCTCTGGGCACGGATTTTTCCGTGAGTACCTGTGCCGATTGGGTTTCACGTCGTCCCCGGACTGTCGCCGATGCCCTGGGGTGGTGGAGTCGGTGGAACACGCTGTTTTTCATTGTCCGCGTTGTGCTGCAACCCGACAGCAGCTGCTCGGTGAAGGTGGATCAAACCCGGTGACTGCTGATAACCTACAACAGTGTCTGCTCCAGAGCCCGGAGGATTGGAGCCGGATTTGTGAGGCCGTGGCTCACATCACGGACGAGCTCCAACAGGAATGGAACGTAGAGCGTGCCAATCGGTCCACTGATGGATCATCGACGCAGGCTCAACCGACGGCAGACAATTCGATTGTGGCAGCTCGCAATCAGCGGCGGAATGCGGCTCGACGAGCGGCCACTGCCGCACGACGAGAAGCGGCACGAGGTGGGTGTCCGCCATCGCCACCCCCATCCCCTACGACGGAGGCTCGCCGGGCAGCAGTTCGCGAGCGTGTGGCTCGATGGCGTGCCCGGCGACGAGAGAGCCAATCGAACATTATCGGTAACCTGTTCGGTGAGCAGGAGACTTTTGAAACTGACAGTGAAACGGAGGAGCCGGACAACTCCTTCTCCGGCCTCACGGCGGCCGAAGCTGCGCCAGCCGTAGAGGCGGAAACCTCCTCACGGTAGCAGAATAATCGCGGTTAAGAACAGTGGCCCAGCGGGGCATTTGTGAGAAAGAGTGACATTGCGTCTTTTGCTAAAGGGCAATTGCGATTCAGAATAAGGAAAATATTCCAAAGAAATAAAGCGAAAGGTGCCTACGTGCACGGAGCAAGCAGTTAAATTAAAAACACATCACTCCACCAAAACCCACGCGGGTGAACGGGGTGATGGGCGTGGAGAGGTTTTGTAATCAACAATTTGTATTGAAATAAACAAGACCTCGCTTTTAAAAAAAAAAAAAAAAAAACCCACCATCGTAGGAGCCATGTGCATGAAGTAACTCATATGCACCATTCAGCATGCCACACTGTCATATGTATTTGAAATACATCCTAGAGCTTACACAATAACATGGGTGACCGATTGGAGACATGTTTGCTTAAACCAAACTTTCTTCTCCACCACTCACCGTTGTAGGAGCCATGAGCATGAAGTAAGTCATATGCACCATTCAGCATGCCATACTGTCATATGTATTTGAAATACATCCTAGAGCTTACACAATAACATGGGTGACCGATTGGAGACATGTTTGCTTAAACCAAACTTTCATCTCCACCACCCACCGTTGTAGGAGCCATGAGCATGAAGTAACTCATATGCACCATTCACCATGCCACACTGTCACATGTATTTGAAATACATCCTAGAGCTTACACAATAACATGGGTGACCGATTGGAGACATGTTTTCTTAAACCAAAGTTTCATCTCCACCACTCACCGTTGTAGGAGCCATGAGCATGAAGTAACTCATATGCACCATTCACCATGCCACACTGTCCTATGTGTTTGAAATACATCCTAGAGCTTCAACAATAACATGGGTGACCGATTGGAGACATGTTTTCTTAAACCATTGGTGTGGGATTGCGCCCAATTCCAACGTTTGCCATTTTTTCGTGCGTACTGTCTGCGATTGGTTCGGTACACGAGTGCGCCCGAGCGTGAAATCGTCCCAGCCAATCACAGCATTTCATTCGCCGACCGTCGACCAGCGCACATCGCTAATACAAGCGCGCACCAGGCAGTGGTGTGTGAACGGGTCGGGGTGGGTGAGTGGAATGGGTAGGTTGGGCGGGATGGGTGGGATGGTCGGGATGTGTTGGGTGAGTGAACGGGACGGAGTGGGTGGTAGAATGCGCCCGCTTTTAGAGCGCGCACGCACTCGGCTCTATCTTCTTCATTTATGATCCGATTTTGATCCGGTTTTCTGCCAAATGCTTGATTTGATGCGGGGAACACAATTGTTTGATAACACGATAAGTATTTCATATGAAAGTTCCATGAAAAGTTCGAAAAATGTATTAAAGCACTTTCATACTGTTTGGGATCGTAAGCATCATGTTTTCAGGCGCATGGTTTTTCTAAAATAAAGAAAACACTTCACTTAAGTAAGTTAAAATACTTTATATAACTTTATATAATGGTGCGGGGGCTTCGATAACGATTGCTGCCGATGATTTATCGTGCTTTTCATTCGTTTTATTACATTAAAAATCATTAATTTGCATTTGCGATGCTTAAGGTGGGTGGGTGGATGGTAAAATGCGCCCATCTCGGCTCTATCATTTTCATTTATTTTCTGATTTTGATACGGTGTTGTGCCAGATACTGCGTTTGATGAGAGGAGCATCATTGTTCGATAACATGATAAGTGTTTCATACGAAAGAGCTGTGGAAAGCACGTAAAATGTGTTAATGCATTTTAATATCCCATTCGTGCGCACGCACTACGTGGGTAACCAATAACATGGGTGACCGATTGGAGACATGTTTGCTTAAACCAAACTTTCATCTCCACCACCCACCATCGTAGGAGCCATGAGCATGAAGTAACTCATATGCACCATTCAGCATGCCACACTGTCCTATGTGTTTGAAATACATCCTAGAGCTTCAACAATAACATGAGTGACCGATTAGAGACATGTTTTCTTAAACCAAACTTTCATCTCCACCACCCACCATCGTAGGAGCCATGAGCCATGAGCATGAAGTAACTCATATGCACCATTCAGCATACCACACTGTCCTATGTATTTGAAATACATCCTAGAGCTTCAACAATAACATGGGTGACCGATTGGAGACATGTTTTCTTAAACCAAACTTTCATCTCCACCACCCACCATCGTAGGAGTCATGAGCATAAAGTAAGTCATATGCACCATTCAGCATGCCACACTGTCCTATGTATTTGAAATACATCCTAGACCTTACACAATAACATGGGTGACCGATTGGAGACATGTTTTCTTAAACCAAACTTTCATCTCCGCCACTCTCCATCGTAGGAGCTATTAGCATGAAGTAACTCATATGCACCATTCACCATGCCACACCGTCCTATGTGTTTGAAATACATCCTAGAGCTTCAACAATAGCATGGGTGACCGATTGGAGACATGTTTTCTTAAACCAAACTTTCATCTCCACCACCCACCATCGTAGGAATCATGAGCATGAAGTAACTCATATGCACCATTCAGCATGCCACACCGTCCTATGTGTTTGAAATACATCCTAGAGCTTACACAATAACATGGGTGATCGATTGGAGACATGTTTTCTTAAACCAAACTTTCATCTCCACCACCCACAATCGTAGGAGCCATGAGCATGAAGTAACTCATATGCACCATTCACCATGCCACACTGTCATATGTATTTGAAATACATCCTAGAGCTTACACAATAACATGGGTGACCGATTGGAGACATGTTTGCTTAAACCAAACTTTCATCTCCACCACCCACCATCGTAGGAGCCATGAGCCATGAGCATGAAGTAACTCATATGCACCATTCAGCATACCACACTGTCCTATGTATTTGAAATACATCCTAGAGCTTACACAATAACATGGGTGACCGATTGGAGACATGTTTTCTTAAACCAAACTTTCATCTCCACCACCCACCATCGTAGGAGTCATGAGCATGAAGTAACTCATATGCACCATTCACCATGCCACACTGTCCTATGTATTTGAAATACATCCTAGAGCTTCAACAATAACATGGGTGACCGATTGGAGACATGTTTTCTTAAACCAAACTTTCATCTCCACCACCCACCATCGTAGGAGCCATGAGCATGAAGTAACTCATATGCACCATTCACCATACCACACTGTCATATGTATTTGAAATACATCCTAGAGCTTACACAATAACATGGGTGACCGATTGGAGACATGTTTTCTTAAACCAAACTTTCATCTCCACCACCCACCATCGTAGGAGCCATGAGCATGAAGCAACTCATATGCACCATTCACCATGCCACACTGTCCTATGTGTTTAAAATACATCCTAGAGCTTGAACAATAACATGGGTGACCGATTGGAGACATGTTTTCTTAAACCAAACTTTCATCTCCACCACCCACCATCGTAGGAGCCATGAGCATAAAGTAAGTCATATGCACCATTCAGCATGCCACACTGTCCTATGTATTTGAAATACATCCTAGAGCTTACACAATAACATGGGTGACCGATTGGAGACATGTTTGCTTAAACCAAACTTTCGTCTCCACCACTCACCATCGTAGGAGCCATGAGCATGAAGCAACTCATATGCACCATTAACCATGCCACACTGTCATATGTATTTGAAATACATCCTAGAACTTACACAATAACATGGGTGACCGATTAGAGACATGTTTGCTTAAACCAAACTTTCATTTCCACCACTCACCATCGTAGGAGCCATGAGCATGAAGCAACTCATATGCACCATTCACCATGCCACACTGTCATATGTATTTGAAATACATCCTAGAGCTTCAACAATAACATGGGTGACCGATTGGAGACATGTTTGCTTAAACCAAACTTTCATCTCCACCACCAACCATCGTAGGAGCCATGAGCATGAAGTAACTCATATGCACCATTCAGCATGCCACACTGTCATATGTATTTGAAATACATCCTAGAGCTTACACAATAACATGGGTGACCGATTAGAGACATGTTTGCTTAAACCAAACTTTCATCTCCACCACCCACCATCGTAGGAATCATGAGCATGAAGTAACTCATATGCACCATTCACCATGCCACACTGTCATATGTATTTGAAATACATCCTAGAGCTTAGACAATAACATGGGTGACCGATTGGAGACATGTTTTCTTAAACCAAACTTTCATCTCCACCACTCACCATCGTAGGAGCCATGAGCATGGAATAACTCATATGCACCATTCACCATACCACACTGTCCTATGTATTTGAAATACATCCTAGAGCTTACACAATAACATGGGTGACCGATTGGAGACATGTTTGCTTAAACCAAACTTTCATCTCCACCACTCACCATCGTAGGAGTCATGAGCATGAAGTAACTCATATGCACCATTCAGCATGCCACACTGTCCTATGTATTTGAAATACATCCTAGAGCTTCAACAATAACATGGGTGACCGATTGGAAACATGTTTTCTTAAACCAAACTTTCATCTCCACCACCCACCATCGTAGGAGCCATGAGCATGAAGTAACTCATATGCACCATTCATCATGCCACACTGCCCTATGTATTTGAAATACATCCTAGAGCTTCAACAATAACATGGGTGACCGATTGGAGACATGTTTGCTTAAACCAAACTTTCATCTCCACCACTCACCATCGTAGGAGTCATGAGCATGAAGTAACTCATATGCACCATTCACCATGCCACACTGTCCTATGTATTTGAAATACATCCTAGAGCTTACACAAAAACATGGGTGACCGATTGGAGACATGTTTGCTTAAACCAAACTTTCATCTCCACCACTCACCATCGTAGGAATCATGAGCATGAAGTAACTCATATGCACCATTCACCATGCCACACTGTCATATGTATTTGAAATACATCCTAGAGCTTACACAATAACATGGGTGACCGATTGGAGACAAGTTAGCACAACAGTCAGCACAACACATATTCAACACAAAGGCAGCATAATGCATACTCAGCATAAAACATAGCGCAACGTATATTCCTACAGCCATGATCGCACTTCATAAACAGATCGCGTTTCGTAAACAGATTGCGCCGCAGCGTAAACAAATTCCCGTGCAGCGTTACATCGAACAAAGAGCATAATCGCGTTGACACCAAGAGAGCTGACAACGCGCATTCAACATAAACATCCGTTCCCAAGATCAACCGGCATCCACGCAAAACAAAGCAAAGGCAACATAGTTCCAGTTGAGCATTCAGACGAAGAAGTTCTAGTTAGACAGCCGAGCAGAGCAGTTCCAATTAGGAACTCAATAGTGTTAAGACTTAGTTTTAAGTTTTAGTTAATAAAAACATATTTTTTATGGCCAAACCGGCCATGTAAAAATTAACTGGCGCCCGAATAGGGACGACCTCTAGTGAAGTATAGTACAGTGCATGTAGTTTTCATGTGAGAGTGTAAAACACAGTGTCGCAAGTACCGAGTAGTGATCACGTTAGAGTGTTAATCACACCGCGTCGCGACAACATCTTTCCCGATCGCAAATTGCAGCCGTGTGCACAGGTGCCCGAGTAGCCGGAAGCAGCTAACAACTCGTTCCCGGAGGAAAAGGATCACACCAACACACCGAGAAGGAAGGAGTCACTGGAAATCTCTGGAGGTCAGAACGAAGAAATCAGCCCCGTAAGAGGAGGTGAAGAAATCAACCCCGTAAGAGGAGGTGAAGAAATCAACCCCGTAAGAGGAGGTGAAGACAAACCAGCCCCGTAAGAGGAGGTGAAGATAAAACAACCCCATCACAGGAGGGAAATATGCATCTATTAATGTAAGTACAAAAGCTATAAAGGTGAGAAAAATACAAAAATTATTTCGTTTAAAAGTGAGTGAAATTAATTCGTGAAAAAGTTTAATTCGGTATTCGATTTATAACTCCGATATTGTGAAAAAAAAATTATCAAACTGGAGGATTTAATGACATCCCTACATCGATTTTCTGCCAGAATAGAATCGGCAGAACGTAATAAGAAAAAGGCAAAGTTAGAAAAAAGTGAATCGGAAAATATCGAAATGGAAGCTCTAACTAATCGAATCGCAGCCTTGGAGGCACGATTAGTAGAAACAGTGGTCGTAGAAGATTTTAGCGATCCACCACTCTATTTTTATAAAAGTGACGGAAGTGCAGTTAACCCAGAATCATTCGAAAAGATTCCTGGAGTAGTTAAAGATTTACCAACATTTTCCGGTGATCCAAGTGAATTAAATAGTTGGATCAATGATGTAGATGGTTTGATAAAATTGTATCAAACAACACCTATCCATACAGTGGAACAACAGAACAAGTTCCACATGATTTGCAAATTCGTTCGTCGAAAGATAAGAGGCGAAGCCAATGACTCGCTAGTCGCGTCAAATGTCGGAATTAATTGGAACATGATTAAACGAACATTGATTACATACTATGGAGAAAAGAGAGATCTAGAGACACTAGATTTTCAATTGATGAGCGTCCAACAAAGAGGACGATCTTTAGAGATATTCTATGATGAAGTGAACAGACTTCTCTCGTTGATTGCAAACCAAATAAAAACAGATGAAAGATTTGTACATCCAGAAGCTTCAAAAGCTCTGATAGAAACATACAATAAAAAGGCAATAGATTCCTTCATCAGAGGTCTTGATGGAGATGTGCACAAGTTTATAAGAAATTATGAACCAACATCTTTAGCAGCAGCTTATAGTTACTGCATCTCATTCCAAAATGTAGAATGTCGTAAAATGTGGACTAAACCAAGATTGGTCAATACTCCCACAGCACCGCGAAATTTGATACCATTACCAGCTCCACCTTTGCCACCAAGAGCACATAACAATTGGCAACGACCAATGATGACACATAAATTTCGACCACAATTTGGAAACTCGTATCAACCGAGACCACAATTTTTACCGCGTCCCGCTTGGAATAATCAACCGAGACAACAATTTTTCTCGCGTCCTGTTTGGAATCAACAAAACAGAAATCCATTCCAACCGAATAAGCCAGAGCCAATGGAAGTCGATCCATCAATCAGATCGCAACAAGTGAATTATTCTAACCGACCGCAAAATTCCGGTAGTGTTCGACCACTTAAAAGACAAAGATTTTTCAACATGGAAACAAATACTACCCATGACAACGACGAATCATACGAAAGATATTTGAAAACTATAGAAAAACAAGAAAAATCCAACGGAACTCACGAAGCCGAACTTAATTTTTTAGAATGAAATCAGCTTTGCCATATTTTATATACAATGGTAAAGCAGGACAACAAATAAGAATACTAATTGATACAGGATCCAATAAAAATTTCATTAACCCAAAACATGCGAAAATTTCACACGAAGTAACTAAACCATTTTTTGTTTCATCAGTAGGAGGAGATTTACTTATCACCAAATATTCACAGGCGAAAATATTTGCCCCTTATTCCGATGTAAATGCCAAATTTTATCATCTACAGGAATTAAAAACATTTGATGCCATAGTTGGCTATGACACCATCAAAGAAATTGGAGCACTCATCGATACTAACAGAGATAATCTGATAATTAACGACAACATAATACCTCTTTCTCTTTACCCATTACAAGAAGTTAATAGGATTGAAATAAGAGATACACATCTCAACTGTAAAGAAAAAGAAAAATTACATTCATTTCTCAACAAGTTTCAAGATTTATTTCAGCCACCTGACGAGAAGTTGCCATTTACAACAAAAATCGAAGCAACTATATCAACGAATGACGACGAACCAGTCTACTGTAAGACGTACCCATACCCCTTGTCTCTTAAACAAGAAGTGGAAACACAAATTAAAAAACTATTAGATAATGGCATAATTCAACCATCCAGATCACCATATAATTCACCTGTTTGGATAGTACCCAAAAAAGCTGATGCATCTAACGAAAAAAAATATCGACTTGTGATCGATTATAGGAAACTGAATCTTAAAACAAAGAGCGATAGGTACCCTATCCCTGACACTTCGACAGTTCTTGCCAATCTAGGTAACAATAAATATTATACAACACTTGATCTAGCATCTGGATTTCACCAGATTCGTTTAACAGAAAAAGATATAGAAAAAACCGCTTTCTCAATAAACAATGGAAAATATGAATTTTTAAGACTACCTTTTGGTCTAAAAAACGCACCTTCAATTTTTCAGAGGGTCATGGATGATGTTCTTAGAGAACATATTGGAAAAATTTGTCATGTGTACATTGACGATATAATAGTTTTTGGAAAAACATTTGATGAACATATGAAAAATTTAGAAACTGTTTTGAACACGTTACGTGAAGCCAATTTTAAAATACAACCTGATAAATCTGAATTTTTGAAAACAGAAGTTGAATTCTTAGGATTCATTGTTTCTGAACATGGATTAAAACCAAATGAGAAAAAAATTGAAAGTATCCAAAAATACCCCGAACCTAAAACTATCCGAGAACTTCGAGCATTTTTAGGACTTTCCGGTTATTATAGAAGATTTGTTAAAAATTACGCAGCCTTAGCAAAACCTCTAACAAAACTCCTAAGAGGGGAGGATGGCCAAGGCCACTGCAAAATAACAAAAAATCAATCGAAAAATTTTCCGATAAAATTTGATGAAGACGCAAAATCAGCTTTCAGAACTCTTAAAGAAATTTTATCATCTGAAGACGTTTTAGCTTACCCCGATTTCAATCAAGATTTTATTTTGACTACAGACGCATCCGACAAAGCACTCGGAGCTGTCCTGTCACAGAAATTCAATGATGTTGAAAAACCAATAACATTTATATCCAGAACTTTATCAAAAACCGAAGAAAACTATGCTACTAATGAAAAAGAAATGCTTGCTATAGTTTGGGCTTTACATTCCCTACGAAATTACATCTATGGTGCAAAAATAATAATACTAACCGATCATCAACCCCTAACATACGCAATGTCGCCAAGGAATAACAATGCAAAACTTAAACGATGGAAAGCGTTCATAGAGGAACATAATTATGAACTACGCTACAAACCTGGAAAAACTAACATCGTAGCAGATGCATTATCTAGAATCCAAATTAACTCGCTAACACCAACACAGCATTCCGCTGATGATGATGACAGTACATACATACTATCTACTGAAGCCCCTATTAACGTTTATCGTAATCAATTAATTTTCAAAATATCTAACAATTCATCGTATGAACTAATCACACCGTTCCCAAAATTTAAAAGACATATTTTCTACGAATCAGATTTCACTAATGAATTCTTAACAGACAAACTAAAAAGATTCCTAAATCCTAACATCATTAACGGTATACTAACCGATGAAGTAACTATGAATCGTATTCAAGAAGTGTATAAAAAATTATTCAATCCAAAAACAATGAAATGCCGATACTCTCAAGTACAATTACAAGATCTAACAGGAGAAGAAAGACAATTAGAAGAAATAAAAAATATTCACAATTTTGCTCATAGAAATGCAAAAGAAAATTCATTACAACTTATTAAAAAGTTTTATTTTCCTACAATGAGAAAATTAACAGAGTCGTATGTTAAAAATTGCGAAATTTGTAAAACAGAAAAATATGATAGGAAACCTCAAAAGTTTATTGCTGTTAAAACACCAATACCCACGTATCCAGGAGAAATAATTCATATTGATATTTTTGCTTATAATGCAAGTTTTCTGTTTATTTCTTCATTAGACAAATTTTCAAAATACTTGAAAATGAGGCCAATAAAATCAAAGTCAATAGCAGACATAAAGGAAGTTTTAATACAATTGTTGTATAATTGGGATATACCCGCCACCATTGTAATGGATAATGAAAGTTCATTTGTTTCAAATATAATTGAACAAACAATATTAAATCTAGGAATTAAAATTTTTAAAACACCAGTAAATCGATCAGAAACGAACGGACAAGTGGAAAGAGCTCACTCTACAATTCGAGAATTAGCAAGATGTATTAAAGCAACGAAACCAGATATAAGTGTGCAGACATTGATACAAGAGGCAACGTATAAGTATAATAATTCAATACATAGCGTGATTAAGAATACGCCGAAAAATATATATACAGGAGAGAATAATGAAAATATGAGTTTCGAAGAACGAACTAAACAAAGAAACGAAAATGATAAAATGATTGCCGAAATATATGAAAAGCAACAAGAGAAGATTAAAGAAGAAAAATATCAAGATTATATGCCGAATGAAATGACTTATGAAAAAACTAAAACAAATAACAAAAGATCTAGGAGATTTGAGATAATCAGAATCAAGGAAAATCATCCTACCTACGTAATCGATATTAACGGTCGAAAAATTCATAAAGTGAACTTAAGAAAAACAAATAATTAATCATGTATTAATCTATATCGTTTCAGATACATTTTTATATTATTAAGCAACGTAATGGCAAGGATCTACATACACGATGTATCAAACAATCCTTTAGCGATTATACCATTAGGAGAAGCCAAGTTACGAATGGGATACGTAAGAGTAATCCACCCGATAAACTTGATAGATATAAGTAACATGATTGAAGAAACCATTGAATTAATACCCACAGAAGTACATACAGAATCTTTAGAAAAGTTAATTCAGATTAAAGCTATGAAGTTACAAGAAACATTCAAGAAGGTAAAACCATTTAAGAGACAAAAAAGATGGAACACTATAGGGAAAGTTTGGAAATGGATAGCAGGCAACCCTGATGCCGATGATCTTCAAATAATCAACAGTACGCTGAACTCTCTCATCGAAGAAAACAATCACCAAGTAATGATTAACGAAGCTTTGAATGGAAGACTACGAGAAGTAACCGATATTGCTAACAAAGTGCTAACAAACGAAGCGAAACGATATGAAACATATGCAACAGAAACAAGACAGCTAATAATACTATCTAATTTGGATATTTTGCAAGACCAGATTGAAACTATCGAAGAAGCCATTATATCAGCCAAACACGGAATACCGAACAGCAAATTATTGTCCACCGAAGACTTACAAACGATTAACGAATTCCTGAAGAAGAACGGTTTTGATTATAATACAGCAGAAGAACTTCTTGCTCAATCAGTAGCGCAATTCATTATGAATACGACACATGTTCTGTATATGCTAAAATTCCCAAGAATATCCTCACGAATCTACGAGTATGATTTCATTGAACCAATAGTAAAAAATGGGAAACGAATAATGTTAAAACAGAACTTCATCATAAGAAACGAAACACACGTATTCGAAGTCATTAAACCATGCCAAGAAGAAGGTGTTCATTATCTATGTGAAGGAAGCAACCTTCAACATCCTACGCAATGTGTATACCAACTTATACAAGGAGAAAATTCCGAATGCCAATATGAAAAAGTATATTCAGCTAAATTGATCACACAGATAAATGATGCAAATATTCTGATCAATAATGCATGGGCTGAAATTACATCAAACTGCAGCAACTCAAAGCAATCTTTAAATGGTTCATTTATAATACAGTTCGAGAATTGCAGTATAAAAATTAATGACGAGATATTCTCCAATACAGAAGTCATCATCCCTAGAAGATCTCATCATTCAACATTGGGATTGATAGTCAACGAGACCAGCCTTGAAGATAATCCACCTACAGAGTTCTTGAACAACATTACATTAGAAAACCGCAGAATATTGCAAACCATTAATCTACAAAATGAGTCGCTGGAATTCAAATTGCATTTATTCGGATCGATAGGAACAACAACGATCGTAATTGTAACTGGCATTGGCATATTGTACGTGTTTCTTAAATGTCGTAAACAAAAAATAGAAGTTCAAATACCAGGCACAAGAAGTCTCACAGATAAAAACCTGCATAAAGAAATACCATTGAGTTTTCACGCGATGCACAAACTTTGAGGACAAAGTAATTAAGAGGGGAGGAGTTAGCACAACAGTCAGCACAACACATATTCAACACAAAGGCAGCATAATGCATACTCAGCATAAAACATAGCGCAACGTATATTCCTACAGCCATGATCGCACTTCATAAACAGATCGCGTTTCGTAAACAGATTGCGCCGCAGCGTAAACAAATTCCCGTGCAGCGTTACATCGAACAAAGAGCATAATCGCGTTGACACCAAGAGAGCTGACAACGCGCATTCAACATAAACATCCGTTCCCAAGATCAACCGGCATCCACGCAAAACAAAGCAAAGGCAACATAGTTCCAGTTGAGCATTCAGACGAAGAAGTTCTAGTTAGACAGCCGAGCAGAGCAGTTCCAATTAGGAACTCAATAGTGTTAAGACTTAGTTTTAAGTTTTAGTTAATAAAAACATATTTTTTTATGGCCAAACCGGCCATGTAAAAATTAACTGACATGTTTGCTTAAACCAAACTTTCATCTCCACCACCCACCATCGTAGGAGCCATGAGCATGAAGCAACTCATATGCACCATTCACCATGCCACACTGTCCTATGTGTTTAAAATACATCCTAGAGCTTGAACAATAACATGGGTGACCGATTGGAGACATGTTTTCTTAAACCAAACTTTCATCTCCACCACCAACCATCGTAGGAGCCATGAGCATGAAGTAACTCATATGCACCATTCAGCATGCCACACTGTCATATGTATTTGAAATACATCCTAGAGCTTCAACAATAACATGGGTGACCGATTAGAGACATGTTTGCTTAAACCAAACTTTCATCTCCACCACTCACCATCGTAGGAGCCATGAGCATGAAGTAACTCATATGCACCATTCACCATGCCACACTGTCCTATGTGTTTAAAATACATCCTAGAGCTTACACAAAAACATGGGTGACCGATTGGAGACATGTTTGCTTAAACCAAACTTTCATCTCCACCACTCACCATCGTAGGAGTCATGAGCATGAAGTAACTCATATGCACCATTCACCATGCCACACTGTCCTATGTGTTTAAAATACATCCTAGAGCTTGAACAATAACATGGGTGACCGATTGGAGACATGTTTTCTTAAACCAAACTTTCATCTCCACCACTCACCATCGTAGGAGTCATGAGCATGAAGTAACTCATATGCACCATTCACCATGCCACACTGTCCTATGTATTTGAAATACATCCTAGAGCTTACACAAAAACATGGGTGACCGATTGGAGACATGTTTGCTTAAACCAAACTTTCATCTCCACCACTCACCATCGTAGGAATCATGAGCATGAAGTAACTCATATGCACCATTCACCATGCCACACTGTCATATGTATTTGAAATACATCCTAGAGCTTACACAATAACATGGGTGACCGATTGGAGACATGTTTGCTTAAACCAAACTTTCATCTCCACCACCCACCATCGTAGGAGCCATGAGCATGAAGCAACTCATATGCACCATTCACCATGCCACACTGTCCTATGTGTTTAAAATACATCCTAGAGCTTGAACAATAACATGGGTGACCGATTGGAGACATGTTTTCTTAAACCAAACTTTCATCTCCACCACTCACCATCGTAGGAGTCATGAGCATGAAGTAACTCATATGCACCATTCACCATGCCACACTGTCCTATGTATTTGAAATACATCCTAGAGCTTACACAAAAACATGGGTGACCGATTGGAGACATGTTTGCTTAAACCAAACTTTCATCTCCACCACGCACCATCGTAGGAGCCATGAGCATGAAGTAACTCATATGCACCATTCAGCATGCCACACTGTCCTATGTATTTGAAATACATCCTAGATCTTCAACAACAAAATGGGTGACCGATTGGAGACATGTTTTCTTAAACCAAACTTTAATCTCCACCACTCACCATCGTAGGAGCCATGAGCATGAAGTAACTCATATGCACCATTCACCATGCCACACTGTCCTATGTATTTGAAATACATCCTAGAGCTTACACAATAACATGGGTGACCGATTGGAGACATGTTTTCTTAAACCAAACTTTCATCTCCACCACTCACCATCGTAGGAGTCATGAGCATGAAGTAACTCATATGCACCATTCAGCATGCCACACTGTCCTATGTATTTGAAATACATCCTAGATCTTCAACAACAAAATGGGTGACCGATTGGAGACATGTTTTCTTAAACCAAACTTTCATCTCCACCACTCACCATCGTAGGAGCCATGAGCATGAAGTAACTCATATGCACCATTCACCATGCCACACTGTCCTATGTATTTGAAATACATCCTAGAGCTTACACAATAACATGGGTGACCGATTGGAGACATGTTTTCTTAAACCAAACTTTCATCTCCACCACTCACCATCGTAGGAGTCATGAGCATGAAGTAACTCATATGCACCATTCAGCATGCCACACTGTCCTATGTATTTGAAATACATCCTAGATCTTCAACAACAAAATGGGTGACCGATTGGAGACATGTTTTCTTAAACCAAACTTTCATCTCCACCACTCACCATCGTAGGAGCCATGAGCATGAAGTAACTCATATGCACCATTCAGCATGCAACACTGTCCTATGTATTTGAAATACATCCTAGAGCTTCAACAATAACATGGGTGACCGATTGGAGACATGTTTGCTTAAACCAAACTTTCATCTCCACCACCCACCATCGTAGGAGCCATGAGCATGAAGTATCTCATATGCACCATTCACCATGCCACACTGTCCTATGTATTTGAAATACATCCTAGAGCTTACACAATAACATGGGTGACCGATTGGAGACATGTTTTCTTGAAACAAACTTTCATCTCCACCACCCACCATCGTAGGAGCCATGAGCATGAAGTATCTCATATGCACCATTCACCATGCCACACTGTCCTATGTATTTGAAATACATCCTAGAGCTTACACAATAACATGGGTGACCGATTGGAGACATGTTTTCTTAAACCAAACTTTCATCTCCACCACCCACCATCGTAGAAGCCATGAGCATGGAATAACTCATATGCACCATTCAGCATGCCACACTGTCCTATGTATTTGAAATACATCCTAGAGCTTAAACAATAACATGGGTGACCGATTGGAGACATGTTTTCTTAAACCAAACTTTCGTCTCCGCCACCCACCATCGTAGGAGTCATGAGCATGAAGTAACTCATATGCACCATTCACCATGCCACACTGTCCTATGTATTTGAAATACATCCTAGAGCTTACACAAAAACATGGGTGACCGATTGGAGACATGTTTGCTTAAACCAAACTTTCATCTCCACCACTCACCATCGTAGGAGCCATGAGCATGAAGCAACTCATATGCACCATTCAGCATGCCACACTGTCATATGTATTTGAAATACATCCTAGAGCTTACACAATAACATGGGTGACCGACTGGAGACATGTTTTCTTAAACCAAACTTTCATCTGCACCACCCACCATAGTAGGAGTCATGAGCATGAAGTAACTCATATGCACCATTCAGCATGCCACACTGTCCTATGTATTTGAAATACATCCTAGAGCTTCAACAATAACATGGGTGACCGATTGGAGACATGTTTGCTTAAACCAAACTTTCATCTCCACCACGCACCATCGTAGGAGCCATGAGCATGAAGTAACTCATATGCACCATTCACCATACCACACTGTCCTATGTATTTGAAATACATCCTAGAGCTTACACAATAACATGGGTGACCGATTAGAGACATGTTTTCTTAAACCAAACTTTCATCTCCACCACCCACCGTTGTAGGAGCCATGAGCATGAAGTAACTCATATGCACCATTCACCATGCCACACTGTCCTATGTATTTGAAATACATCCTAGAGCTTAAACAATAACATGGGTGACCGATTGGAGACATGTTTTCTTAAACCAAACTTTCATCTCCACCACCCACCATCGTAGAAGCATGGAATAACTCATATGCACCATTCAGCATGCCACACTGTCCTATGTATTTGAAATACATCCTAGAGCTTCAACAATAACATGGGTGACCGATTGGAGACATGTTTTCTTAAACCAAACTTTTATCTCCACCACCCACCATAGTAGGAGCCATGAGCATGAAGCAACTCATATGCACCATTCAGCATGCCACACTGTCCTATGTATTTGAAATACATCCTAGAGCTTAAACAATAACATGGGTGACCGATTGGAGACATGTTTTCTTAAACCAAACTTTCGTCTCCGCCACCCACCATCGTAGAAGCCATGAGCATGGAATAACTCATATGCACCATTCAGCATGCCACACTGTCCTATGTATTTGAAATACATCCTAGAGCTTAAACAATAACATGGGTGACCGATTGGAGACATGTTTTCTTAAACCAAACTTTCGTCTCCGCCACCCACCATCGTAGGAGTCATGAGCATGAAGTAACTCATATGCACCATTCACCATGCCACACCGTCCTATGTATTTGAAATACATCCTAGAGCTTACACAATAACATGGGTGACCGATTAGAGACATGTTTTCTTAAACCAAACTTTCATCTCCACCACCCACCGTTGTAGGAGCCATGAGCATGAAGTATCTCATATGCACCATTCACCATGCCACACTGTCCTATGTATTTGAAATACATCCTAGAGCTTACACAATAACATGGGTGACCGATTGGAGACATGTTTTCTTAAACCAAACTTTCATCTCCACCACCCACCATCGTAGAAGCCATGAGCATGGAATAACTCATATGCACCATTCAGCATGCCACACTGTCCTATGTATTTGAAATACATCCTAGAGCTTAAACAATAACATGGGTGACCGATTGGAGACATGTTTTCTTAAACCAAACTTTCGTCTCCGCCACCCACCATCGTAGGAGTCATGAGCATGAAGTAACTCATATGCACCATTCACCATACCACACTGTCCTATGTATTTGAAATACATCCTAGAGCTTACACAAAAACATGGGTGACCGATTGGAGACATGTTTGCTTAAACCAAACTTTCATCTCCACCACTCACCATCGTAGGAGCCATGAGCATGAAGCAACTCATATGCACCATTCAGCATGCCACACTGTCATATGTATTTGAAATTAATCCTAGAGCTTACACAATAACATGGGTGACCGACTGGAGACATGTTTTCTTAAACCAAACTTTCATCTGCACCACCCACCATAGTAGGAGTCATGAGCATGAAGTAACTCATATGCACCATTCAGCATGCCACACTGTCCTATGTATTTGAAATACATCCTAGAGCTTCAACAATAACATGGGTGACCGATTGGAGACATGTTTGCTTAAACCAAACTTTCATCTCCACCACGCACCATCGTAGGAGCCATGAGCATGAAGTAACTCATATGCACCATTCACCATACCACACTGTCCTATGTATTTGAAATACATCCTAGAGCTTAAACAATAACATGGGTGACCTATTGGAGACATGTTTTCTTAAACCAAACTTTCATCTCCACCACCCACCATCGTAGGAGTCATGAGCATGAAGTAACTCATATGCACCATTCAGCATGCCACACTGTCCTATGTGTTTGAAATACATCCTAGAGCTTAAACAATAACATGGGTGACCGACTGGAGACATGTTTTCTTAAACCAAACTTTCATCTCCACCACCCACCATCGTAGGAGCCATGAGCATGGAATAACTCAAATGCACCATTCACCATGCCATACTGTCCTATGTGTTTGAAATACATCCTAGAGCTTCAATAATAACATGGGTGACCGACTGGAGACATGTTTGCTTAAACCAAACTTTCATCTCCACCACCCACCATCGTAGGAGCCATGAGCATGGAATAACTCAAATGCACCATTCACCATGCCATACTGTCATATGTATTTGAAATACATCCTAGAGCTTCAATAATAACATGGGTGACCGATTGGAGACATGTTTTCTTAAACCAAACTTTCATCTCCACCACCCACCATCGTAGGAGCCATGAGCATGGAATAACTCAAATGCACCATTCACCATGCCATACTGTCCTATGTGTTTGAAATACATCCTAGAGCTTCAATAATAACATGGGTGACCGATTGGAGACATGTTTTCTTAAACCAAACTTTCATCTCCACCACCCACCATCGTAGGAGCCATGAGCATGGAATAACTCAAATGCACCATTCACCATGCCACACTGTCCTATGTGTTTGAAATACATCCTAGAGCTTCAATAATAACATGGGTGACCGACTGGAGACATGTTTGCTTAAACCAAACTTTCATCTCCACCACCCACCATCGTAGGAGTCATGAGCATGAAGTAACTCATATGCACCATTCAGCATGCCACACTGTCCTATGTGTTTGAAATACATCCTAGAGCTTAAACAATAACATGGGTGACCGATTGGAGACATGTTTTCTTAAACCAAACTTTCATCTCCACCACCCACCATCGTAGGAGCCATGAGCATGGAATAACTCAAATGCACCATTCACCATGCCATACTGTCCTATGTGTTTGAAATACATCCTAGAGCTTCAATAATAACATGGGTGACCGACTGGAGACATGTTTGCTTAAACCAAACTTTCATCTCCACCACCCACCATCGTAGGAGCCATGAGCATGAAGTAACTCATATGCACCATTCAGCATGCCACACTGTCATATGTATTTGAAATACATCCTAGAGCTTCAATAATAACATGGGTGACCGATTGGAGACATGTTTTCTTAAACCAAACTTTCATCTCCACCACCCACCATCGTAGGAGCCATGAGCATGGAATAACTCAAATGCACCATTCACCATGCCATACTGTCCTATGTGTTTGAAATACATCCTAGAGCTTACACAATAACATGGGTGACCGATTGGAGACATGTTTTCTTAAACCAAACTTTCATCTCCACCACCCACCATCGTAGGAGCCATGAGCATGGAATAACTCAAATGCACCATTCACCATGCCATACTGTCCTATGTGTTTGAAATACATCCTAGAGCTTAAACAATAACATGGGTGACCGATTGGAGACATGTTTTCTTAAACCAAACTTTCATCTCCACCACCCACCATCGTAGGAGCCATGAGCATGGAATAACTCAAATGCACCATTCACCATGCCATACTGTCCTATGTGTTTGAAATACATCCTAGAGCTTCAACAATAACATGGGTGACCGATTGGAGACATGTTTTCTTAAACCAAACTTTCATCTCCACCACCCACCATCGTAGGAGCCATGAGCATGGAATAACTCAAATGCACCATTCACCATGCCATACTGTCCTATGTGTTTGAAATACATCCTAGAGCTTACACAATAACATGGGTGACCGATTGGAGACATGTTTTCTTAAACCAAACTTTCATCTCCACCACCCACCATCGTAGGAGCCATGAGCATGAAGTAACTCAAATGCACCATTCACCATGCCATACTGTCCTATGTGTTTGAAATACATCCTAGAGCTTACACAATAACATGGGTGACCGATTGGAGACATGTTTTCTTACACCAAACTTTCATCTCCACCACCCACCATCGTAGGAGCCATGAGCATGGAATAACTCAAATGCACCATTCACCATGCCACACTGTCCTATGTGTTTGAAATACATCCTAGAGCTTACACAATAACATGGGTGACCGATTGGAGACATGTTTTCTTAAACCAAACTTTCATCTCCACCACCCACCGTTGTAGGAACCATGAGCATTAAGTAACTCATATGCACCATTCAGCATGCCACACTGTCCTATGTGTTTGAAATACATCCTAGAGCTTACACAATAACATGGGTGACCGATTGGAGATATGTTTTCTTAAACCAAACTTTCATCTCCACCACCCACCATCGTAGGAGCCATGAGCATGGAATAACTCAAATGCACCATTCACCATGCCATACTGTCCTATGTGTTTGAAATACATCCTAGAGCTTCAACAATAACATGGGTGACCGATTGGAGACATGTTTTCTTAAACCAAACTTTCATCTCCACCACCCACCATCGTAGGAGCCATGAGCATGGAATAACTCAAATGCACCATTCACCATGCCATACCGTCCTATGTGTTTGAAATACATCCTAGAGCTTACACAATAACATGGGTGACCGATTGGAGACATGTTTTCTTACACCAAACTTTCATCTCCACCACCCACCATCGTAGGAACCTTGAGCATTAAGTAACTCATATGCACCATTCAGCATGCCACACTGTCCTATGTGTTTGAAATACATCCTAGAGCTTACACAATAACATGGGTGACCGATTGGAGACATGTTTTCTTAAACCAAACTTTCATCTCCACCACCCACCATCGTAGGAGCCATGAGCATGGAATAACTCAAATGCACCATTCACCATGCCACACTGTCATATGTATTTGAAATACATCCTAGAGCTTCAACAATAACATGGGTGACCGATTGGAGACATGTTTTCTTAAACCAAACTTTCATCTCCACCACCCACCATCGTAGGAGCCATGAGCATGGAATAACTCAAATGCACCATTCACCATGCCACACTGTCATATGTATTTGAAATACATCCTAGAGCTTCAACAATAACATGGGTGACCGATTGGAGGCATGTTTTCTTAAACCAAACTTTCATCTCCACCACCCACCATCGTAGGAGCCATGAGCATGAAGTAACTCATATGCACCATTCAGCATGCCACACTGTCATATGTATTTGAAATACATCCTAGAGCTTCAATAATAACATGGGTGACCGATTGGAGACATGTTTTCTTAAACCAAACTTTCATCTCCACCACCCACCATCGTAGGAGCCATGAGCATGGAATAACTCAAATGCACCATTCACCATGCCATACTGTCATATGTATTTGAAATACATCCTAGAGCTTCAACAATAACATGGGTGACCGATTGGAGACATGTTTTCTTAAACCAAACTTTCATCTCCACCACCCACCATCGTAGGAGCCATGAGCATGGAATAACTCAAATGCACCATTCACCATGCCATACCGTCCTATGTGTTTGAAATACATCCTAGAGCTTACACAATAACATGGGTGACCGATTGGAGACATGTTTTCTTAAACCAAACTTTCATCTCCACCACCCACCATCGTAGGAGCCATGAGCATGGAATAACTCAAATGCACCATTCACCATGCCACACTGTCATATGTATTTGAAATACATCCTAGAGCTTCAACAATAACATGGGTGACCGATTGGAGACATGTTTTCTTAAACCAAACTTTCATCTCCACCACCCACCATCGTAGGAGCCATGAGCATGGAATAACTCAAATGCACCATTCACCATGCCATACTGTCATATGTATTTGAAATACATCCTAGAGCTTCAATAATAACATGGGTGACCGATTGGAGACATGTTTTCTTAAACCAAACTTTCATCTCCACCACTCACCATCGTAGGAGCCATGAGCATGAAGTAACTCATATGCACCATTCAGCATGCCACACTGTCCTATGTGTTTGAAATACATCCTAAAGCTTCAAAAATAACATGGGCGACCGATTGGAGATATGTTTTCTTAAACCAAACTTTCATCTCCACCACCCACCATCGTAGGAGCCATGAGCATGGAATAACTCAAATGCACCATTCACCATGCCATACTGTCCTATGTGTTTGAAATACATCCTAGAGCTTACATAATAACATGGGTGACCGATTGGAGATATGTTTTCTCAAACCAAACTTTCATCTCCACCACCCACCATCGTAGGAGCCATGAGCATGGAATAACTCAAATGCACCATTCACCATGCCATACTGTCATATGTATTTGAAATACATCCTAGAGCTTCAATAATAACATGGGTGACCGATTGGAGACATGTTTTCTTAAACCAAACTTTCATCTCCACCACTCACCATCGTAGGAGCCATGAGCATGAAGTAACTCAAATGCACCATTCACCATGCCACACTGTCATATGTATTTGAAATACATCCTAGAGCTTCAATAATAACATGGGTGACCGATTGGAGATATGTTTTCTTAAACCAAACTTTCATCTCCACCACCCACCATCGTAGGAGCCATGAGCATGGAATAACTCAAATGCACCATTCACCATGCCACACTGTCATATGTATTTGAAATACATCCTAGAGCTTCAATAATAACATGGGTGACCGATTGGAGATATGTTTTCTTAAACCAAACTTTCATCTCCACCACCCACCATCGTAGGAGCCATGAGCATGGAATAACTCAAATGCACCATTCACCATGCCACACTGTCATATGTATTTGAAATACATCCTAGAGCTTCAATAATAACATGGGTGACCGATTGGAGACATGTTTTCTTAAACCAAACTTTCATCTCCACCACTCACCATCGTAGGAGCCATGAGCATGGAATAACTCAAATGCACCATTCACCATGCCATACTGTCCTATGTGTTTGAAATACATCCTAGAGCTTACACAATAACATGGGTGACCGATTGGAGATATGTTTTCTTAAACCAAACTTTCATCTCCACCACTCACCATCGTAGGAGCCATGAGCATGAAGTAACTCATATGCACCATTCAGCATGCCACACTGTCATATGTATTTGAAATACATGCTAGAGCTTCAATAATAACATGGGTGACCGATTGGAGATATGTTTTCTTAAACCAAACTTTCATCTCCACCACCCACCATCGTAGGAGCCATGAGCATGGAATAACTCAAATGCACCATTCACCATGCCATACTGTCCTATGTGTTTGAAATACATCCTAGAGCTTACACAATAACATGGGTGACCGATTGGAGATATGTTTTCTTAAACCAAACTTTCATCTCCACCACCCACCATCGTAGGAGCCATGAGCATGGAATAACTCAAATGCACCATTCACCATGCCATACTGTCCTATGTGTTTGAAATACATCCTAGAGCTTACACAATAACATGGGTGACCGATTGGAGATATGTTTTCTTAAACCAAACTTTCATCTCCACCACCCACCATCGTAGGAGCCATGAGCATGGAATAACTCAAATGCACCATTCACCATGCCATACTGTCCTATGTGTTTGAAATACATCCTAGAGCTTCAATAATAACATGGGTGACCGACTGGAGACATGTTTGCTTAAACCAAACTTTCATCTCCACCACCCACCATCGTAGGAGCCATGAGCATGGAATAACTCAAATGCACCATTCACCATGCCATACTGTCCTATGTGTTTGAAATACATCCTAGAGCTTCAATAATAACATGGGTGACCGACTGGAGACATGTTTGCTTAAACCAAACTTTCATCTCCACCACCCACCATCGTAGGAGCCATGAGCATAAAGTAACTCATATGCACCATTCACCATGCCATACTGTCCTATGTGTTTGAAATACATCCTAGAGCTTCAATAATAACATGGGTGACCGACTGGAGACATGTTTGCTTAAACCAAACTTTCATCTCCACCACCCACCATCGTAGGAGCCATGAGCATGAAGTAACTCATATGCACCATTCAGCATGCCACACTGTCATATGTATTTGAAATACATCCTAGAGCTTCAATAATAACATGGGTGACCGATTGGAGACATGTTTTCTTAAACCAAACTTTCATCTCCACCACCCACCATCGTAGGAGCCATGAGCATGGAATAACTCAAATGCACCATTCACCATGCCATACTGTCCTATGTGTTTGAAATACATCCTAGAGCTTACACAATAACATGGGTGACCGATTGGAGATATGTTTTCTTAAACCAAACTTTCATCTGCACCACCCACCATCGTAGGAGCCATGAGCATGGAATAACTCAAATGCACCATTCACCATGCCATACTGTCCTATGTGTTTGAAATACATCCTAGAGCTTACACAATAACATGGGTGACCGATTGGAGATATGTTTTCTTAAACCAAACTTTCATCTCCACCACCCACCATCGTAGGAGCCATGAGCATGGAATAACTCAAATGCACCATTCACCATGCCATACTGTCCTATGTGTTTGAAATACATCCTAGAGCTTACACAATAACATGGGTGACCGATTGGAGATATGTTTTCTTAAACCAAACTTTCATCTCCACCACCCACCATCGTAGGAGCCATGAGCATGGAATAACTCAAATGCACCATTCACCATGCCATACTGTCCTATGTGTTTGAAATACATCCTAGAGCTTCAATAATAACATGGGTGACCGACTGGAGACATGTTTGCTTAAACCAAACTTTCATCTCCACCACCCACCATCGTAGGAGCCATGAGCATAAAGTAACTCATATGCACCATTCACCATGCCATACTGTCCTATGTGTTTGAAATACATCCTAGAGCTTCAATAATAACATGGGTGACCGACTGGAGACATGTTTGCTTAAACCAAACTTTCATCTCCACCACCCACCATCGTAGGAGCCATGAGCATGAAGTAACTCATATGCACCATTCAGCATGCCACACTGTCATATGTATTTGAAATACATCCTAGAGCTTCAATAATAACATGGGTGACCGATTGGAGACATGTTTTCTTAAACCAAACTTTCATCTCCACCACCCACCATCGTAGGAGCCATGAGCATGAAGTAACTCAAATGCACCATTCACCATGCCATACTGTCCTATGTGTTTGAAATACATCCTAGAGCTTACACAATAACATGGGTGACCGATTGGAGATATGTTTTCTTAAACCAAACTTTCATCTCCACCACCCACCATCGTAGGAGCCATGAGCATGGAATAACTCAAATGCACCATTCACCATGCCATACTGTCCTATGTGTTTGAAATACATCCTAGAGCTTCAATAATAACATGGGTGACCGACTGGAGACATGTTTGCTTAAACCAAACTTTCATCTCCACCACCCACCATCGTAGGAGCCATGAGCATAAAGTAACTCATATGCACCATTCACCATGCCACACTGTCATATGTATTTGAAATACATCCTAGAGCTTCAATAATAACATGGGTGACCGATTGGAGACATGTTTTCTTAAACCAAACTTTCATCTCCACCACCCACCATCGTAGGAGCCATGAGCATGGAATAACTCAAATGCACCATTCACCATGCCATACTGTCCTATGTGTTTGAAATACATCCTAGAGCTTACACAATAACATGGGTGACCGATTGGAGACATGTTTTCTTAAACCAAACTTTCATCTCCACCACCCACCATCGTAGGAGCCATGAGCATGAAGTAACTCAAATGCACCATTCACCATGCCATACTGTCCTATGTGTTTGAAATACATCCTAGAGCTTACACAATAACATGGGTGACCGATTGGAGATATGTTTTCTTAAACCAAACTTTCATCTCCACCACCCACCATCGTAGGAGCCATGAGCATGGAATAACTCAAATGCACCATTCACCATGCCATACTGTCCTATGTGTTTGAAATACATCCTAGAGCTTCAACAATAACATGGGTGACCGATTGGAGACATGTTTTCTTAAACCAAACTTTCATCTCCACCACCCACCATCGTAGGAGCCATGAGCATGGAATAACTCAAATGCACCATTCACCATGCCATACTGTCCTATGTGTTTGAAATACATCCTAGAGCTTACACAATAACATGGGTGACCGATTGGAGATATGTTTTCTTAAACCAAACTTTCATCTCCACCACCCACCATCGTAGGAGCCATGAGCATGGAATAACTCAAATGCACCATTCACCATGCCATACTGTCCTATGTGTTTGAAATACATCCTAGAGCTTCAATAATAACATGGGTGACCGACTGGAGACATGTTTGCTTAAACCAAACTTTCATCTCCACCACCCACCATCGTAGGAGCCATGAGCATGAAGTAACTCATATGCACCATTCAGCATGCCACACTGTCATATGTATTTGAAATACATCCTAGAGCTTCAATAATAACATGGGTGACCGATTGGAGACATGTTTTCTTAAACCAAACTTTCATCTCCACCACCCACCATCGTAGGAGCCATGAGCATGGAATAACTCAAATGCACCATTCACCATGCCATACTGTCCTATGTGTTTGAAATACATCCTAGAGCTTACACAATAACATGGGTGACCGATTGGAGACATGTTTTCTTAAACCAAACTTTCATCTCCACCACTCACCATCGTAGGAGCCATGAGCATGGAATAACTCAAATGCACCATTCACCATGCCATACTGTCCTATGTGTTTGAAATACATCCTAGAGCTTACACAATAACATGGGTGACCGATTGGAGATATGTTTTCTTAAACCAAACTTTCATCTCCACCACTCACCATCGTAGGAGCCATGAGCATGAAGTAACTCATATGCACCATTCAGCATGCCACACTGTCCTATGTGTTTGAAATACATCCTAAAGCTTCAATAATAACATGGGTGACCGATTGGAGACATGTTTTCTTAAACCAAACTTTCATCTCCACCACTCACCATCGTAGGAGCCATGAGCATGAAGTAACTCATATGCACCATTCAGCATGCCACACTGTCCTATGTGTTTGAAATACATCCTAAAGCTTCAAAAATAACATGGGCGACCGATTGGAGATATGTTTTCTTAAACCAAACTTTCATCTCCACCACCCACCATCGTAGGAGCCATGAGCATGAAGTAACTCATATGCACCATTCAGCATGCCACACTGTCCTATGTGTTTGAAATACATCCTAAAGCTTCAAAAATAACATGGGTGACCGATTGGAGACATGTTTTCTTAAACCAAACTTTCATCTCCACCACTCACCATCGTAGGAGCCATGAGCATGGAATAACTCAAATGCACCATTCACCATGCCATACTGTCCTATGTGTTTGAAATACATCCTAGAGCTTACACAATAACATGGGTGACCGATTGGAGATATGTTTTCTTAAACCAAACTTTCATCTCCACCACTCACCATCGTAGGAGCCATGAGCATGAAGTAACTCATATGCACCATTCAGCATGCCACACTGTCATATGTATTTGAAATACATCCTAGAGCTTCAATAATAACATGGGTGACCGATTGGAGACATGTTTTCTTAAACCAAACTTTCATCTCCACCACTCACCATCGTAGGAGCCATGAGCATGAAGTAACTCATATGCACCATTCAGCATGCCACACTGTCCTATGTGTTTGAAATACATCCTAAAGCTTCAAAAATAACATGGGCGACCGATTGGAGATATGTTTTCTTAAACCAAACTTTCATCTCCGCCACCCACCATCGTAGGAGTCATGAGCATGAAGTAACTCATATGCACCATTCACCATGCCACACTGTCCTATGTATTTGAAATACATCCTAGAGCATCAACAATAACATGGGTGACCGATTGGAGACATGTTTTCTTAAACCAAACTTTCATCTCCACCACCCACCATCGTAGGAGCCATGAGCATGGAATAACTCAAATGCACCATTCACCATGCCATACTGTCCTATGTGTTTGAAATACATCCTAAAGCTTCAAAAATAACATGGGCGACCGATTGGAGATATGTTTTCTTAAACCAAACTTTCATCTCCACCACCCACCATCGTAGGAGCCATGAGCATGGAATAACTCAAATGCACCATTCACCATGCCATACTGTCCTATGTGTTTGAAATACATCCTAGAGCTTACACAATAACATGGGTGACCGATTGGAGACATGTTTTCTTAAACCAAACTTTCATCTCCACCACTCACCATCGTAGGAGCCATGAGCATGGAATAACTCAAATGCACCATTCACCATGCCATACTGTCCTATGTGTTTGAAATACATCCTAGAGCTTACACAATAACATGGGTGACCGATTGGAGATATGTTTTCTTAAACCAAACTTTCATCTCCACCACTCACCATCGTAGGAGCCATGAGCATGAAGTAACTCATATGCACCATTCAGCATGCCACACTGTCCTATGTGTTTGAAATACATCCTAAAGCTTCAATAATAACATGGGTGACCGATTGGAGACATGTTTTCTTAAACCAAACTTTCATCTCCACCACTCACCATCGTAGGAGCCATGAGCATGAAGTAACTCATATGCACCATTCAGCATGCCACACTGTCCTATGTGTTTGAAATACATCCTAAAGCTTCAAAAATAACATGGGCGACCGATTGGAGATATGTTTTCTTAAACCAAACTTTCATCTCCACCACCCACCATCGTAGGAGCCATGAGCATGAAGTAACTCATATGCACCATTCAGCATGCCACACTGTCCTATGTGTTTGAAATACATCCTAAAGCTTCAAAAATAACATGGGCGACCGATTGGAGATATGTTTTCTTAAACCAAACTTTCATCTCCACCACCCACCATCGTAGGAGCCATGAGCATGGAATAACTCAAATGCACCATTCACCATGCCATACTGTCCTATGTGTTTGAAATACATCCTAGAGCTTACACAATAACATGGGTGACCGATTGGAGACATGTTTTCTTAAACCAAACTTTCATCTCCACCACCCACCATCGTAGGAGCCATGAGCATGGAATAACTCAAATGCACCATTCACCATGCCATACTGTCCTATGTGTTTGAAATACATCCTAGAGCTTACACAATAACATGGGTGACCGATTGGAGATATGTTTTCTTAAACCAAACTTTCATCTCCACCACCCACCATCGTAGGAGCCATGAGCATGGAATAACTCAAATGCACCATTCACCATGCCATACTGTCCTATGTGTTTGAAATACATCCTAGAGCTTACACAATAACATGGGTGACCGATTGGAGATATGTTTTCTTAAACCAAACTTTCATCTCCACCACTCACCATCGTAGGAGCCATGAGCATGAAGTAACTCATATGCACCATTCAGCATGCCACACTGTCCTATGTGTTTGAAATACATCCTAAAGCTTCAATAATAACATGGGTGACCGATTGGAGACATGTTTTCTTAAACCAAACTTTCATCTCCACCACTCACCATCGTAGGAGCCATGAGCATGAAGTAACTCATATGCACCATTCAGCATGCCACACTGTCCTATGTGTTTGAAATACATCCTAAAGCTTCAAAAATAACATGGGCGACCGATTGGAGATATGTTTTCTTAAACCAAACTTTCATCTCCACCACCCACCATCGTAGGAGCCATGAGCATGAAGTAACTCATATGCACCATTCAGCATGCCACACTGTCCTATGTGTTTGAAATACATCCTAAAGCTTCAAAAATAACATGGGCGACCGATTGGAGATATGTTTTCTTAAACCAAACTTTCATCTCCACCACCCACCATCGTAGGAGCCATGAGCATGGAATAACTCAAATGCACCATTCACCATGCCATACTGTCCTATGTGTTTGAAATACATCCTAGAGCTTACACAATAACATGGGTGACCGATTGGAGACATGTTTTCTTAAACCAAACTTTCATCTCCACCACTCACCATCGTAGGAGCCATGAGCATGGAATAACTCAAATGCACCATTCACCATGCCATACTGTCCTATGTGTTTGAAATACATCCTAGAGCTTACACAATAACATGGGTGACCGATTGGAGATATGTTTTCTTAAACCAAACTTTCATCTCCACCACTCACCATCGTAGGAGCCATGAGCATGAAGTAACTCATATGCACCATTCAGCATGCCACACTGTCCTATGTGTTTGAAATACATCCTAAAGCTTCAATAATAACATGGGTGACCGATTGGAGACATGTTTTCTTAAACCAAACTTTCATCTCCACCACTCACCATCGTAGGAGCCATGAGCATGAAGTAACTCATATGCACCATTCAGCATGCCACACTGTCCTATGTGTTTGAAATACATCCTAAAGCTTCAAAAATAACATGGGCGACCGATTGGAGATATGTTTTCTTAAACCAAACTTTCATCTCCACCACCCACCATCGTAGGAGCCATGAGCATGAAGTAACTCATATGCACCATTCAGCATGCCACACTGTCCTATGTGTTTGAAATACATCCTAAAGCTTCAAAAATAACATGGGCGACCGATTGGAGATATGTTTTCTTAAACCAAACTTTCATCTCCACCACCCACCATCGTAGGAGCCATGAGCATGGAATAACTCAAATGCACCATTCACCATGCCATACTGTCCTATGTGTTTGAAATACATCCTAGAGCTTACACAATAACATGGGTGACCGATTGGAGACATGTTTTCTTAAACCAAACTTTCATCTCCACCACTCACCATCGTAGGAGCCATGAGCATGGAATAACTCAAATGCACCATTCACCATGCCATACTGTCCTATGTGTTTGAAATACATCCTAGAGCTTACACAATAACATGGGTGACCGATTGGAGATATGTTTTCTTAAACCAAACTTTCATCTCCACCACTCACCATCGTAGGAGCCATGAGCATGAAGTAACTCATATGCACCATTCAGCATGCCACACTGTCCTATGTGTTTGAAATACATCCTAAAGCTTCAATAATAACATGGGTGACCGATTGGAGACATGTTTTCTTAAACCAAACTTTCATCTCCACCACTCACCATCGTAGGAGCCATGAGCATGAAGTAACTCATATGCACCATTCAGCATGCCACACTGTCCTATGTGTTTGAAATACATCCTAAAGCTTCAAAAATAACATGGGCGACCGATTGGAGATATGTTTTCTTAAACCAAACTTTCATCTCCACCACCCACCATCGTAGGAGCCATGAGCATGAAGTAACTCATATGCACCATTCAGCATGCCACACTGTCCTATGTGTTTGAAATACATCCTAGAGCTTACACAATAACATGGGTGACCGATTGGAGACATGTTTTCTTAAACCAAACTTTCATCTCCACCACTCACCATCGTAGGAGCCATGAGCATGAAGTAACTCATATGCACCATTCAGCATGCCACACTGTCCTATGTGTTTGAAATACATCCTAAAGCTTCAAAAATAACATGGGCGACCGATTGGAGATATGTTTTCTTAAACCAAACTTTCATCTCCACCACCCACCATCGTAGGAGCCATGAGCATGAAGTAACTCATATGCACCATTCAGCATGCCACACTGTCCTATGTGTTTGAAATACATCCTAAAGCTTCAAAAATAACATGGGCGACCGATTGGAGACATGTTTTCTTAAACCAAACTTTCATCTCCACCACCCACCATCGTAGGAGCCATGAGCATGGAATAACTCAAATGCACCATTCACCATGCCATACTGTCCTATGTGTTTGAAATACATCCTAGAGCTTACACAATAACATGGGTGACCGATTGGAGATATGTTTTCTTAAACCAAACTTTCATCTCCACCACCCACCATCGTAGGAGCCATGAGCATGGAATAACTCAAATGCACCATTCACCATGCCATACTGTCCTATGTGTTTGAAATACATCCTAGAGCTTACACAATAACATGGGTGACCGATTGGAGACATGTTTTCTTAAACCAAACTTTCATCTCCACCACTCACCATCGTAGGAGCCATGAGCATGAAGTAACTCATATGCACCATTCAGCATGCCACACTGTCCTATGTGTTTGAAATACATCCTAAAGCTTCAAAAATAACATGGGCGACCGATTGGAGATATGTTTTCTTAAACCAAACTTTCATCTCCACCACCCACCATCGTAGGAGCCATGAGCATGAAGTAACTCATATGCACCATTCAGCATGCCACACTGTCCTATGTGTTTGAAATACATCCTAAAGCTTCAAAAATAACATGGGCGACCGATTGGAGATATGTTTTCTTAAACCAAACTTTCATCTCCACCACCCACCATCGTAGGAGCCATGAGCATGGAATAACTCAAATGCACCATTCACCATGCCATACTGTCCTATGTGTTTGAAATACATCCTAGAGCTTACACAATAACATGGGTGACCGATTGGAGACATGTTTTCTTAAACCAAACTTTCATCTCCACCACCCACCATCGTAGGAGCCATGAGCATGGAATAACTCAAATGCACCATTCACCATGCCATACTGTCCTATGTGTTTGAAATACATCCTAGAGCTTACACAATAACATGGGTGACCGATTGGAGACATGTTTTCTTAAACCAAACTTTCATCTCCACCACCCACCATCGTAGGAGCCATGAGCATGGAATAACTCAAATGCACCATTCACCATGCCATACTGTCCTATGTGTTTGAAATACATCCTAGAGCTTACACAATAACATGGGCGACCGATTGGAGATATGTTTTCTTAAACCAAACTTTCATCTCCACCACCCACCATCGTAGGAGCCATGAGCATGAAGTAACTCATATGCACCATTCAGCATGCCACACTGTCCTATGTGTTTGAAATACATCCTAAAGCTTCAAAAATAACATGGGCGACCGATTGGAGATATGTTTTCTTAAACCAAACTTTCATCTCCACCACCCACCATCGTAGGAGCCATGAGCATGGAATAACTCAAATGCACCATTCACCATGCCATACTGTCCTATGTGTTTGAAATACATCCTAGAGCTTACACAATAACATGGGTGACCGATTGGAGATATGTTTTCTTAAACCAAACTTTCATCTCCACCACCCACCATCGTAGGAGCCATGAGCATGGAATAACTCAAATGCACCATTCACCATGCCATACTGTCCTATGTGTTTGAAATACATCCTAGAGCTTACACAATAACATGGGTGACCGATTGGAGACATGTTTTCTTAAACCAAACTTTCATCTCCACCACCCACCATCGTAGGAGCCATGAGCATGGAATAACTCAAATGCACCATTCACCATGCCATACTGTCCTATGTGTTTGAAATACATCCTAGAGCTTACACAATAACATGGGTGACCGATTGGAGACATGTTTTCTTAAACCAAACTTTCATCTCCACCACCCACCATCGTAGGAGCCATGAGCATGGAATAACTCAAATGCACCATTCACCATGCCATACTGTCCTATGTGTTTGAAATACATCCTAGAGCTTACACAATAACATGGGCGACCGATTGGAGATATGTTTTCTTAAACCAAACTTTCATCTCCACCACCCACCATCGTAGGAGCCATGAGCATGAAGTAACTCATATGCACCATTCAGCATGCCACACTGTCCTATGTGTTTGAAATACATCCTAAAGCTTCAAAAATAACATGGGCGACCGATTGGAGATATGTTTTCTTAAACCAAACTTTCATCTCCACCACCCACCATCGTAGGAGCCATGAGCATGGAATAACTCAAATGCACCATTCACCATGCCATACTGTCCTATGTGTTTGAAATACATCCTAGAGCTTACACAATAACATGGGTGACCGATTGGAGACATGTTTTCTTAAACCAAACTTTCATCTCCACCACTCACCATCGTAGGAGCCATGAGCATGGAATAACTCAAATGCACCATTCACCATGCCATACTGTCCTATGTGTTTGAAATACATCCTAGAGCTTACACAATAACATGGGTGACCGATTGGAGATATGTTTTCTTAAACCAAACTTTCATCTCCACCACTCACCATCGTAGGAGCCATGAGCATGAAGTAACTCATATGCACCATTCAGCATGCCACACTGTCCTATGTGTTTGAAATACATCCTAAAGCTTCAATAATAACATGGGTGACCGATTGGAGACATGTTTTCTTAAACCAAACTTTCATCTCCACCACTCACCATCGTAGGAGCCATGAGCATGAAGTAACTCATATGCACCATTCAGCATGCCACACTGTCCTATGTGTTTGAAATACATCCTAAAGCTTCAAAAATAACATGGGCGACCGATTGGAGATATGTTTTCTTAAACCAAACTTTCATCTCCACCACCCACCATCGTAGGAGCCATGAGCATGGAATAACTCAAATGCACCATTCACCATGCCATACTGTCCTATGTGTTTGAAATACATCCTAGAGCTTACACAATAACATGGGTGACCGATTGGAGACATGTTTTCTTAAACCAAACTTTCATCTCCACCACCCACCATCGTAGGAGCCATGAGCATGGAATAACTCAAATGCACCATTCACCATGCCATACTGTCCTATGTGTTTGAAATACATCCTAGAGCTTACACAATAACATGGGTGACCGATTGGAGATATGTTTTCTTAAACCAAACTTTCATCTCCACCACCCACCATCGTAGGAGCCATGAGCATGGAATAACTCAAATGCACCATTCACCATGCCATACTGTCCTATGTGTTTGAAATACATCCTAGAGCTTACACAATAACATGGGTGACCGATTGGAGATATGTTTTCTTAAACCAAACTTTCATCTCCACCACTCACCATCGTAGGAGCCATGAGCATGAAGTAACTCATATGCACCATTCAGCATGCCACACTGTCCTATGTGTTTGAAATACATCCTAAAGCTTCAAAAATAACATGGGCGACCGATTGGAGATATGTTTTCTTAAACCAAACTTTCATCTCCACCACCCACCATCGTAGGAGCCATGAGCATGGAATAACTCAAATGCACCATTCACCATGCCATACTGTCCTATGTGTTTGAAATACATCCTAGAGCTTACACAATAACATGGGTGACCGATTGGAGACATGTTTTCTTAAACCAAACTTTCATCTCCACCACCCACCATCGTAGGAGCCATGAGCATGGAATAACTCAAATGCACCATTCACCATGCCATACTGTCCTATGTGTTTGAAATACATCCTAGAGCTTACACAATAACATGGGTGACCGATTGGAGATATGTTTTCTTAAACCAAACTTTCATCTCCACCACCCACCATCGTAGGAGCCATGAGCATGGAATAACTCAAATGCACCATTCACCATGCCATACTGTCCTATGTGTTTGAAATACATCCTAGAGCTTACACAATAACATGGGTGACCGATTGGAGACATGTTTTCTTAAACCAAACTTTCATCTCCACCACTCACCATCGTAGGAGCCATGAGCATGAAGTAACTCATATGCACCATTCAGCATGCCACACTGTCCTATGTGTTTGAAATACATCCTAAAGCTTCAAAAATAACATGGGCGACCGATTGGAGATATGTTTTCTTAAACCAAACTTTCATCTCCACCACCCACCATCGTAGGAGCCATGAGCATGAAGTAACTCATATGCACCATTCAGCATGCCACACTGTCCTATGTGTTTGAAATACATCCTAAAGCTTCAAAAATAACATGGGCGACCGATTGGAGATATGTTTTCTTAAACCAAACTTTCATCTCCACCACCCACCATCGTAGGAGCCATGAGCATGGAATAACTCAAATGCACCATTCACCATGCCATACTGTCCTATGTGTTTGAAATACATCCTAGAGCTTACACAATAACATGGGTGACCGATTGGAGATATGTTTTCTTAAACCAAACTTTCATCTCCACCACCCACCATCGTAGGAGCCATGAGCATGGAATAACTCAAATGCACCATTCACCATGCCATACTGTCCTATGTGTTTGAAATACATCCTAGAGCTTCAATAATAACATGGGTGACCGACTGGAGACATGTTTGCTTAAACCAAACTTTCATCTCCACCACCCACCATCGTAGGAGCCATGAGCATGAAGTAACTCATATGCACCATTCAGCATGCCACACTGTCATATGTATTTGAAATACATCCTAGAGCTTCAATAATAACATGGGTGACCGATTGGAGACATGTTTTCTTAAACCAAACTTTCATCTCCACCACCCACCATCGTAGGAGCCATGAGCATGGAATAACTCAAATGCACCATTCACCATGCCATACTGTCCTATGTGTTTGAAATACATCCTAGAGCTTACACAATAACATGGGTGACCGATTGGAGACATGTTTTCTTAAACCAAACTTTCATCTCCACCACTCACCATCGTAGGAGCCATGAGCATGGAATAACTCAAATGCACCATTCACCATGCCATACTGTCCTATGTGTTTGAAATACATCCTAGAGCTTACACAATAACATGGGTGACCGATTGGAGATATGTTTTCTTAAACCAAACTTTCATCTCCACCACTCACCATCGTAGGAGCCATGAGCATGAAGTAACTCATATGCACCATTCAGCATGCCACACTGTCCTATGTGTTTGAAATACATCCTAAAGCTTCAATAATAACATGGGTGACCGATTGGAGACATGTTTTCTTAAACCAAACTTTCATCTCCACCACTCACCATCGTAGGAGCCATGAGCATGAAGTAACTCATATGCACCATTCAGCATGCCACACTGTCCTATGTGTTTGAAATACATCCTAAAGCTTCAAAAATAACATGGGCGACCGATTGGAGATATGTTTTCTTAAACCAAACTTTCATCTCCACCACCCACCATCGTAGGAGCCATGAGCATGAAGTAACTCATATGCACCATTCAGCATGCCACACTGTCCTATGTGTTTGAAATACATCCTAAAGCTTCAAAAATAACATGGGTGACCGATTGGAGACATGTTTTCTTAAACCAAACTTTCATCTCCACCACTCACCATCGTAGGAGCCATGAGCATGGAATAACTCAAATGCACCATTCACCATGCCATACTGTCCTATGTGTTTGAAATACATCCTAGAGCTTACACAATAACATGGGTGACCGATTGGAGATATGTTTTCTTAAACCAAACTTTCATCTCCACCACTCACCATCGTAGGAGCCATGAGCATGAAGTAACTCATATGCACCATTCAGCATGCCACACTGTCATATGTATTTGAAATACATCCTAGAGCTTCAATAATAACATGGGTGACCGATTGGAGACATGTTTTCTTAAACCAAACTTTCATCTCCACCACTCACCATCGTAGGAGCCATGAGCATGAAGTAACTCATATGCACCATTCAGCATGCCACACTGTCCTATGTGTTTGAAATACATCCTAAAGCTTCAAAAATAACATGGGCGACCGATTGGAGATATGTTTTCTTAAACCAAACTTTCATCTCCGCCACCCACCATCGTAGGAGTCATGAGCATGAAGTAACTCATATGCACCATTCACCATGCCACACTGTCCTATGTATTTGAAATACATCCTAGAGCATCAACAATAACATGGGTGACCGATTGGAGACATGTTTTCTTAAACCAAACTTTCATCTCCACCACCCACCATCGTAGGAGCCATGAGCATGGAATAACTCAAATGCACCATTCACCATGCCATACTGTCCTATGTGTTTGAAATACATCCTAGAGCTTACACAATAACATGGGTGACCGATTGGAGACATGTTTTCTTAAACCAAACTTTCATCTCCACCACCCACCATCGTAGGAGCCATGAGCATGAAGTAACTCATATGCACCATTCAGCATGCCACACTGTCATATGTATTTGAAATACATCCTAGAGCTTACACAATAACATGGGTGACCGATTGGAGATATGTTTTCTTAAACCAAACTTTCATCTCCACCACCCACCATCGTAGGAGCCATGAGCATGGAATAACTCAAATGCACCATTCACCATGCCATACTGTCCTATGTGTTTGAAATACATCCTAGAGCTTCAATAATAACATGGGTGACCGATTGGAGATATGTTTTCTTAAACCAAACTTTCATCTCCACCACCCACCATCGTAGGAGCCATGAGCATGAAGTAACTCATATGCACCATTCAGCATGCCACACTGTCATATGTGTTTGAAATACATCCTAGAGCTTACACAATAACATGGGTGACCGATTGGAGACATGTTTTCTTAAACCAAACTTTCATCTCCACCACCCACCATCGTAGGAGCCATGAGCATGGAATAACTCAAATGCACCATTCACCATGCCATACTGTCCTATGTGTTTGAAATACATCCTAGAGCTTACACAATAACATGGGTGACCGATTGGAGATATGTTTTCTTAAACCAAACTTTCATCTCCACCACCCACCATCGTAGGAGCCATGAGCATGAAGTAACTCATATGCACCATTCACCATGCCACACTGTCATATGTATTTGAAATACATCCTAGAGCTTACACAATAACATGGGTGACCGATTGGAGACATGTTTTCTTAAACCAAACTTTCATCTCCGCCACCCACCATCGTAGGAGTCATGAGCATGAAGTAACTCATATGCACCATTCACCATGCCACACTGTCCTATGTATTTGAAATACATCCTAGAGCATCAACAATAACATGGGTGACCGATTGGAGACATGTTTTCTTAAACCAAACTTTCATCTCCACCACCCACCATCGTAGGAGCCATGAGCATGGAATAACTCAAATGCACCATTCACCATGCCATACTGTCCTATGTGTTTGAAATACATCCTAGAGCTTACACAATAACATGGGTGACCGATTGGAGACATGTTTTCTTAAACCAAACTTTCATCTCCACCACCCACCATCGTAGGAGCCATGAGCATGAAGTAACTCATATGCACCATTCAGCATGCCACACTGTCATATGTATTTGAAATACATCCTAGAGCTTACACAATAACATGGGTGACCGATTGGAGATATGTTTTCTTAAACCAAACTTTCATCTCCACCACCCACCATCGTAGGAGCCATGAGCATGGAATAACTCAAATGCACCATTCACCATGCCATACTGTCCTATGTGTTTGAAATACATCCTAGAGCTTCAATAATAACATGGGTGACCGATTGGAGATATGTTTTCTTAAACCAAACTTTCATCTCCACCACCCACCATCGTAGGAGCCATGAGCATGAAGTAACTCATATGCACCATTCAGCATGCCACACTGTCATATGTGTTTGAAATACATCCTAGAGCTTACACAATAACATGGGTGACCGATTGGAGACATGTTTTCTTAAACCAAACTTTCATCTCCACCACCCACCATCGTAGGAGCCATGAGCATGGAATAACTCAAATGCACCATTCACCATGCCATACTGTCCTATGTGTTTGAAATACATCCTAGAGCTTACACAATAACATGGGTGACCGATTGGAGATATGTTTTCTTAAACCAAACTTTCATCTCCACCACCCACCATCGTAGGAGCCATGAGCATGGAATAACTCAAATGCACCATTCACCATGCCATACTGTCCTATGTGTTTGAAATACATCCTAGAGCTTACACAATAACATGGGTGACCGATTGGAGACATGTTTTCTTAAACCAAACTTTCATCTCCACCACCCACCATCGTAGGAGCCATGAGCATGGAATAACTCAAATGCACCATTCACCATGCCATACTGTCCTATGTGTTTGAAATACATCCTAGAGCTTACACAATAACATGGGTGACCGATTGGAGATATGTTTTCTTAAACCAAACTTTCATCTCCACCACCCACCATCGTAGGAGCCATGAGCATGGAATAACTCAAATGCACCATTCACCATGCCATACTGTCCTATGTGTTTGAAATACATCCTAGAGCTTACACAATAACATGGGTGACCGATTGGAGACATGTTTTCTTAAACCAAACTTTCATCTCCACCACTCACCATCGTAGGAGCCATGAGCATGAAGTAACTCATATGCACCATTCAGCATGCCACACTGTCCTATGTGTTTGAAATACATCCTAAAGCTTCAAAAATAACATGGGCGACCGATTGGAGATATGTTTTCTTAAACCAAACTTTCATCTCCACCACCCACCATCGTAGGAGCCATGAGCATGAAGTAACTCATATGCACCATTCAGCATGCCACACTGTCCTATGTGTTTGAAATACATCCTAAAGCTTCAAAAATAACATGGGCGACCGATTGGAGATATGTTTTCTTAAACCAAACTTTCATCTCCACCACCCACCATCGTAGGAGCCATGAGCATGGAATAACTCAAATGCACCATTCACCATGCCATACTGTCCTATGTGTTTGAAATACATCCTAGAGCTTACACAATAACATGGGTGACCGATTGGAGACATGTTTTCTTAAACCAAACTTTCATCTCCACCACCCACCATCGTAGGAGCCATGAGCATGGAATAACTCAAATGCACCATTCACCATGCCATACTGTCCTATGTGTTTGAAATACATCCTAGAGCTTACACAATAACATGGGTGACCGATTGGAGACATGTTTTCTTAAACCAAACTTTCATCTCCACCACCCACCATCGTAGGAGCCATGAGCATGGAATAACTCAAATGCACCATTCACCATGCCATACTGTCCTATGTGTTTGAAATACATCCTAGAGCTTACACAATAACATGGGCGACCGATTGGAGATATGTTTTCTTAAACCAAACTTTCATCTCCACCACCCACCATCGTAGGAGCCATGAGCATGAAGTAACTCATATGCACCATTCAGCATGCCACACTGTCCTATGTGTTTGAAATACATCCTAAAGCTTCAAAAATAACATGGGCGACCGATTGGAGATATGTTTTCTTAAACCAAACTTTCATCTCCACCACCCACCATCGTAGGAGCCATGAGCATGGAATAACTCAAATGCACCATTCACCATGCCATACTGTCCTATGTGTTTGAAATACATCCTAGAGCTTACACAATAACATGGGTGACCGATTGGAGATATGTTTTCTTAAACCAAACTTTCATCTCCACCACCCACCATCGTAGGAGCCATGAGCATGGAATAACTCAAATGCACCATTCACCATGCCATACTGTCCTATGTGTTTGAAATACATCCTAGAGCTTACACAATAACATGGGTGACCGATTGGAGACATGTTTTCTTAAACCAAACTTTCATCTCCACCACCCACCATCGTAGGAGCCATGAGCATGGAATAACTCAAATGCACCATTCACCATGCCATACTGTCCTATGTGTTTGAAATACATCCTAGAGCTTACACAATAACATGGGTGACCGATTGGAGACATGTTTTCTTAAACCAAACTTTCATCTCCACCACCCACCATCGTAGGAGCCATGAGCATGGAATAACTCAAATGCACCATTCACCATGCCATACTGTCCTATGTGTTTGAAATACATCCTAGAGCTTACACAATAACATGGGCGACCGATTGGAGATATGTTTTCTTAAACCAAACTTTCATCTCCACCACCCACCATCGTAGGAGCCATGAGCATGAAGTAACTCATATGCACCATTCAGCATGCCACACTGTCCTATGTGTTTGAAATACATCCTAAAGCTTCAAAAATAACATGGGCGACCGATTGGAGATATGTTTTCTTAAACCAAACTTTCATCTCCACCACCCACCATCGTAGGAGCCATGAGCATGGAATAACTCAAATGCACCATTCACCATGCCATACTGTCCTATGTGTTTGAAATACATCCTAGAGCTTACACAATAACATGGGTGACCGATTGGAGACATGTTTTCTTAAACCAAACTTTCATCTCCACCACTCACCATCGTAGGAGCCATGAGCATGGAATAACTCAAATGCACCATTCACCATGCCATACTGTCCTATGTGTTTGAAATACATCCTAGAGCTTACACAATAACATGGGTGACCGATTGGAGATATGTTTTCTTAAACCAAACTTTCATCTCCACCACTCACCATCGTAGGAGCCATGAGCATGAAGTAACTCATATGCACCATTCAGCATGCCACACTGTCCTATGTGTTTGAAATACATCCTAAAGCTTCAATAATAACATGGGTGACCGATTGGAGACATGTTTTCTTAAACCAAACTTTCATCTCCACCACTCACCATCGTAGGAGCCATGAGCATGAAGTAACTCATATGCACCATTCAGCATGCCACACTGTCCTATGTGTTTGAAATACATCCTAAAGCTTCAAAAATAACATGGGCGACCGATTGGAGATATGTTTTCTTAAACCAAACTTTCATCTCCACCACCCACCATCGTAGGAGCCATGAGCATGGAATAACTCAAATGCACCATTCACCATGCCATACTGTCCTATGTGTTTGAAATACATCCTAGAGCTTACACAATAACATGGGTGACCGATTGGAGACATGTTTTCTTAAACCAAACTTTCATCTCCACCACCCACCATCGTAGGAGCCATGAGCATGGAATAACTCAAATGCACCATTCACCATGCCATACTGTCCTATGTGTTTGAAATACATCCTAGAGCTTACACAATAACATGGGTGACCGATTGGAGATATGTTTTCTTAAACCAAACTTTCATCTCCACCACCCACCATCGTAGGAGCCATGAGCATGGAATAACTCAAATGCACCATTCACCATGCCATACTGTCCTATGTGTTTGAAATACATCCTAGAGCTTACACAATAACATGGGTGACCGATTGGAGATATGTTTTCTTAAACCAAACTTTCATCTCCACCACTCACCATCGTAGGAGCCATGAGCATGAAGTAACTCATATGCACCATTCAGCATGCCACACTGTCCTATGTGTTTGAAATACATCCTAAAGCTTCAAAAATAACATGGGCGACCGATTGGAGATATGTTTTCTTAAACCAAACTTTCATCTCCACCACCCACCATCGTAGGAGCCATGAGCATGGAATAACTCAAATGCACCATTCACCATGCCATACTGTCCTATGTGTTTGAAATACATCCTAGAGCTTACACAATAACATGGGTGACCGATTGGAGACATGTTTTCTTAAACCAAACTTTCATCTCCACCACCCACCATCGTAGGAGCCATGAGCATGGAATAACTCAAATGCACCATTCACCATGCCATACTGTCCTATGTGTTTGAAATACATCCTAGAGCTTACACAATAACATGGGTGACCGATTGGAGATATGTTTTCTTAAACCAAACTTTCATCTCCACCACCCACCATCGTAGGAGCCATGAGCATGGAATAACTCAAATGCACCATTCACCATGCCATACTGTCCTATGTGTTTGAAATACATCCTAGAGCTTACACAATAACATGGGTGACCGATTGGAGACATGTTTTCTTAAACCAAACTTTCATCTCCACCACTCACCATCGTAGGAGCCATGAGCATGAAGTAACTCATATGCACCATTCAGCATGCCACACTGTCCTATGTGTTTGAAATACATCCTAAAGCTTCAAAAATAACATGGGCGACCGATTGGAGATATGTTTTCTTAAACCAAACTTTCATCTCCACCACCCACCATCGTAGGAGCCATGAGCATGAAGTAACTCATATGCACCATTCAGCATGCCACACTGTCCTATGTGTTTGAAATACATCCTAAAGCTTCAAAAATAACATGGGCGACCGATTGGAGATATGTTTTCTTAAACCAAACTTTCATCTCCACCACCCACCATCGTAGGAGCCATGAGCATGGAATAACTCAAATGCACCATTCACCATGCCATACTGTCCTATGTGTTTGAAATACATCCTAGAGCTTACACAATAACATGGGTGACCGATTGGAGACATGTTTTCTTAAACCAAACTTTCATCTCCACCACCCACCATCGTAGGAGCCATGAGCATGGAATAACTCAAATGCACCATTCACCATGCCATACTGTCCTATGTGTTTGAAATACATCCTAGAGCTTACACAATAACATGGGTGACCGATTGGAGACATGTTTTCTTAAACCAAACTTTCATCTCCACCACCCACCATCGTAGGAGCCATGAGCATGGAATAACTCAAATGCACCATTCACCATGCCATACTGTCCTATGTGTTTGAAATACATCCTAGAGCTTACACAATAACATGGGCGACCGATTGGAGATATGTTTTCTTAAACCAAACTTTCATCTCCACCACCCACCATCGTAGGAGCCATGAGCATGAAGTAACTCATATGCACCATTCAGCATGCCACACTGTCCTATGTGTTTGAAATACATCCTAAAGCTTCAAAAATAACATGGGCGACCGATTGGAGATATGTTTTCTTAAACCAAACTTTCATCTCCACCACCCACCATCGTAGGAGCCATGAGCATGGAATAACTCAAATGCACCATTCACCATGCCATACTGTCCTATGTGTTTGAAATACATCCTAGAGCTTACACAATAACATGGGTGACCGATTGGAGATATGTTTTCTTAAACCAAACTTTCATCTCCACCACCCACCATCGTAGGAGCCATGAGCATGGAATAACTCAAATGCACCATTCACCATGCCATACTGTCCTATGTGTTTGAAATACATCCTAGAGCTTACACAATAACATGGGTGACCGATTGGAGACATGTTTTCTTAAACCAAACTTTCATCTCCACCACCCACCATCGTAGGAGCCATGAGCATGGAATAACTCAAATGCACCATTCACCATGCCATACTGTCCTATGTGTTTGAAATACATCCTAGAGCTTACACAATAACATGGGTGACCGATTGGAGACATGTTTTCTTAAACCAAACTTTCATCTCCACCACCCACCATCGTAGGAGCCATGAGCATGGAATAACTCAAATGCACCATTCACCATGCCATACTGTCCTATGTGTTTGAAATACATCCTAGAGCTTACACAATAACATGGGCGACCGATTGGAGATATGTTTTCTTAAACCAAACTTTCATCTCCACCACCCACCATCGTAGGAGCCATGAGCATGAAGTAACTCATATGCACCATTCAGCATGCCACACTGTCCTATGTGTTTGAAATACATCCTAGAGCTTACACAATAACATGGGTGACCGATTGGAGACATGTTTTCTTAAACCAAACTTTCATCTCCACCACTCACCATCGTAGGAGCCATGAGCATGAAGTAACTCATATGCACCATTCAGCATGCCACACTGTCCTATGTGTTTGAAATACATCCTAAAGCTTCAAAAATAACATGGGCGACCGATTGGAGATATGTTTTCTTAAACCAAACTTTCATCTCCACCACCCACCATCGTAGGAGCCATGAGCATGAAGTAACTCATATGCACCATTCAGCATGCCACACTGTCCTATGTGTTTGAAATACATCCTAAAGCTTCAAAAATAACATGGGCGACCGATTGGAGATATGTTTTCTTAAACCAAACTTTCATCTCCACCACCCACCATCGTAGGAGCCATGAGCATGGAATAACTCAAATGCACCATTCACCATGCCATACTGTCCTATGTGTTTGAAATACATCCTAGAGCTTACACAATAACATGGGTGACCGATTGGAGATATGTTTTCTTAAACCAAACTTTCATCTCCACCACCCACCATCGTAGGAGCCATGAGCATGGAATAACTCAAATGCACCATTCACCATGCCATACTGTCCTATGTGTTTGAAATACATCCTAGAGCTTCAATAATAACATGGGTGACCGACTGGAGACATGTTTGCTTAAACCAAACTTTCATCTCCACCACCCACCATCGTAGGAGCCATGAGCATAAAGTAACTCATATGCACCATTCACCATGCCACACTGTCATATGTATTTGAAATACATCCTAGAGCTTCAATAATAACATGGGTGACCGATTGGAGACATGTTTTCTTAAACCAAACTTTCATCTCCACCACCCACCATCGTAGGAGCCATGAGCATGGAATAACTCAAATGCACCATTCACCATGCCATACTGTCCTATGTGTTTGAAATACATCCTAGAGCTTACACAATAACATGGGTGACCGATTGGAGATATGTTTTCTTAAACCAAACTTTCATCTCCACCACCCACCATCGTAGGAGCCATGAGCATGGAATAACTCAAATGCACCATTCACCATGCCATACTGTCCTATGTGTTTGAAATACATCCTAGAGCTTCAACAATAACATGGGTGACCGATTGGAGACATGTTTTCTTAAACCAAACTTTCATCTCCACCACCCACCATCGTAGGAGCCATGAGCATGGAATAACTCAAATGCACCATTCACCATGCCATACTGTCCTATGTGTTTGAAATACATCCTAGAGCTTCAACAATAACATGGGTGACCGATTGGAGATATGTTTTCTTAAACCAAACTTTCATCTCCACCACCCACCATCGTAGGAGCCATGAGCATGGAATAACTCAAATGCACCATTCACCATGCCATACTGTCCTATGTGTTTGAAATACATCCTAGAGCTTCAATAATAACATGGGTGACCGATTGGAGATATGTTTTCTTAAACCAAACTTTCATCTCCACCACCCACCATCGTAGGAGCCATGAGCATGAAGTAACTCATATGCACCATTCAGCATGCCACACTGTCATATGTATTTGAAATACATCCTAGAGCTTCAATAATAACATGGGTGACCGATTGGAGACATGTTTTCTTAAACCAAACTTTCATCTCCACCACCCACCATCGTAGGAGCCATGAGCATGGAATAACTCAAATGCACCATTCACCATGCCATACTGTCCTATGTGTTTGAAATACATCCTAGAGCTTACACAATAACATGGGTGACCGATTGGAGACATGTTTTCTTAAACCAAACTTTCATCTCCACCACCCACCATCGTAGGAGCCATGAGCATGGAATAACTCAAATGCACCATTCACCATGCTACACTGTCATATGTATTTGAAATACATCCTAGAGCTTCAACAATAACATGGGCGACCGATTGGAGACATGTTTTCTTAAACCAAACTTTCATCTCCACCACTCACCATCGTAGGAGCCATGAGCATGAAGTAACTCATATGCACCATTCACCATGCCACACTGTCATATGTATTTGAAATACATCCTAGAGCTTACACAATAACATGGGTGACCGATTGGAGACATGTTTTCTTAAACCAAACTTTCATCTCCACCACTCACCATCGTAGGAGCCATGAGCATGGAATAACTCAAATGCACCATTCACCATGCCATACTGTCCTATGTGTTTGAAATACATCCTAGAGCTTACACAATAACATGGGTGACCGATTGGAGATATGTTTTCTTAAACCAAACTTTCATCTCCACCACCCACCATCGTAGGAGCCATGAGCATGGAATAACTCAAATGCACCATTCACCATGCCATACTGTCCTATGTGTTTGAAATACATCCTAGAGCTTACACAATAACATGGGTGACCGATTGGAGATATGTTTTCTTAAACCAAACTTTCATCTCCACCACCCACCATCGTAGGAGCCATGAGCATGGAATAACTCAAATGCACCATTCACCATGCCATACTGTCCTATGTGTTTGAAATACATCCTAGAGCTTCAATAATAACATGGGTGACCGACTGGAGACATGTTTGCTTAAACCAAACTTTCATCTCCACCACCCACCATCGTAGGAGCCATGAGCATGGAATAACTCAAATGCACCATTCACCATGCCATACTGTCCTATGTGTTTGAAATACATCCTAGAGCTTACACAATAACATGGGTGACCGATTGGAGATATGTTTTCTTAAACCAAACTTTCATCTCCACCACCCACCATCGTAGGAGCCATGAGCATGAAGTAACTCATATGCACCATTCAGCATGCCACACTGTCATATGTATTTGAAATACATCCTAGAGCTTACACAATAACATGGGTGACCGATTGGAGATATGTTTTCTTAAACCAAACTTTCATCTCCACCACCCACCATCGTAGGAGCCATGAGCATGGAATAACTCAAATGCACCATTCACCATGCCATACTGTCCTATGTGTTTGAAATACATCCTAGAGCTTCAATAATAACATGGGTGACCGATTGGAGATATGTTTTCTTAAACCAAACTTTCATCTCCACCACCCACCATCGTAGGAGCCATGAGCATGAAGTAACTCATATGCACCATTCAGCATGCCACACTGTCATATGTATTTGAAATACATCCTAGAGCTTACACAATAACATGGGTGACCGATTGGAGACATGTTTTCTTAAACCAAACTTTCATCTCCACCACCCACCATCGTAGGAGCCATGAGCATGGAATAACTCAAATGCACCATTCACCATGCCATACTGTCCTATGTGTTTGAAATACATCCTAGAGCTTACACAATAACATGGGTGACCGATTGGAGATATGTTTTCTTAAACCAAACTTTCATCTCCACCACCCACCATCGTAGGAGCCATGAGCATGGAATAACTCAAATGCACCATTCACCATGCCATACTGTCCTATGTGTTTGAAATACATCCTAGAGCTTACACAATAACATGGGTGACCGATTGGAGATATGTTTTCTTAAACCAAACTTTCATCTCCACCACCCACCATCGTAGGAGCCATGAGCATGGAATAACTCAAATGCACCATTCACCATGCCATACTGTCCTATGTGTTTGAAATACATCCTAGAGCTTACACAATAACATGGGTGACCGATTGGAGATATGTTTTCTTAAACCAAACTTTCATCTCCACCACCCACCATCGTAGGAGCCATGAGCATGGAATAACTCAAATGCACCATTCACCATGCCATACTGTCCTATGTGTTTGAAATACATCCTAGAGCTTCAACAATAACATGGGTGACCGATTGGAGACATGTTTTCTTAAACCAAACTTTTATCTCCACCACTCACCATCGTAGGAGCCATGAGCATGAAGTAACTCATATGCACCATTCAGCATGCCACACTGTCATATGTATTTGAAATACATCCTAGAGCTTCAATAATAACATGGGTGACCGATTGGAGACATGTTTTCTTAAACCAAACTTTCATCTCCACCACCCACCATCGTAGGAGCCATGAGCATGGAATAACTCAAATGCACCATTCACCATGCCATACTGTCCTATGTGTTTGAAATACATCCTAGAGCTTACACAATAACATGGGTGACCGATTGGAGACATGTTTTCTTAAACCAAACTTTTATCTCCACCACTCACCATCGTAGGAGCCATGAGCATGGAATAACTCAAATGCACCATTCACCATGCCATACTGTCCTATGTGTTTGAAATACATCCTAGAGCTTACACAATAACATGGGTGACCGATTGGAGATATGTTTTCTTAAACCAAACTTTCATCTCCACCACCCACCATCGTAGGAGCCATGAGCATGGAATAACTCAAATGCACCATTCACCATGCCATACTGTCCTATGTGTTTGAAATACATCCTAGAGCTTACACAATAACATGGGTGACCGATTGGAGATATGTTTTCTTAAACCAAACTTTCATCTCCACCACCCACCATCGTAGGAGCCATGAGCATGGAATAACTCAAATGCACCATTCACCATGCCATACTGTCCTATGTGTTTGAAATACATCCTAGAGCTTCAATAATAACATGGGTGACCGACTGGAGACATGTTTGCTTAAACCAAACTTTCATCTCCACCACCCACCATCGTAGGAGCCATGAGCATAAAGTAACTCATATGCACCATTCACCATGCCACACTGTCATATGTATTTGAAATACATCCTAGAGCTTCAATAATAACATGGGTGACCGATTGGAGACATGTTTTCTTAAACCAAACTTTCATCTCCACCACCCACCATCGTAGGAGCCATGAGCATGGAATAACTCAAATGCACCATTCACCATGCCATACTGTCCTATGTGTTTGAAATACATCCTAGACCTTACACAATAACATGGGTGACCGATTGGAGACATGTTTTCTTAAACCAAACTTTCATCTCCACCACCCACCATCGTAGGAGCCATGAGCATGGAATAACTCAAATGCACCATTCACCATGCCATACTGTCCTATGTGTTTGAAATACATCCTAGAGCTTCAACAATAACATGGGTGACCGATTGGAGATATGTTTTCTTAAACCAAACTTTCATCTCCACCACCCACCATCGTAGGAGCCATGAGCATGGAATAACTCAAATGCACCATTCACCATGCCATACTGTCCTATGTGTTTGAAATACATCCTAGAGCTTACACAATAACATGGGTGACCGATTGGAGACATGTTTTCTTAAACCAAACTTTCATCTCCACCACCCACCATCGTAGGAGCCATGAGCATGGAATAACTCAAATGCACCATTCACCATGCCATACTGTCCTATGTGTTTGAAATACATCCTAGAGCTTACACAATAACATGGGTGACCGATTGGAGACATGTTTTCTTAAACCAAACTTTCATCTCCACCACTCACCATCGTAGGAGCCATGAGCATGGAATAACTCAAATGCACCATTCACCATGCCATACTGTCCTATGTGTTTGAAATACATCCTAGAGCTTACACAATAACATGGGTGACCGATTGGAGATATGTTTTCTTAAACCAAACTTTCATCTCCACCACCCACCATCGTAGGAGCCATGAGCATGAAGTAACTCATATGCACCATTCAGCATGCCACACTGTCATATGTATTTGAAATACATCCTAGAGCTTCAATAATAACATGGGTGACCGATTGGAGACATGTTTTCTTAAACCAAACTTTCATCTCCACCACCCACCATCGTAGGAGCCATGAGCATGGAATAACTCAAATGCACCATTCACCATGCCATATTGTCCTATGTGTTTGAAATACATCCTAGAGCTTACACAATAACATGGGTGACCGATTGGAGATATGTTTTCTTAAACCAAACTTTCATCTCCACCACCCACCATCGTAGGAGCCATGAGCATGGAATAACTCAAATGCACCATTCACCATGCCATACTGTCCTATGTGTTTGAAATACATCCTAGAGCTTCAATAATAACATGGGTGACCGACTGGAGACATGTTTGCTTAAACCAAACTTTCATCTCCACCACCCACCATCGTAGGAGCCATGAGCATGAAGTAACTCATATGCACCATTCAGCATGCCACACTGTCATATGTATTTGAAATACATCCTAGAGCTTCAATAATAACATGGGTGACCGATTGGAGACATGTTTTCTTAAACCAAACTTTCATCTCCACCACCCACCATCGTAGGAGCCATGAGCATGGAATAACTCAAATGCACCATTCACCATGCCATACTGTCCTATGTGTTTGAAATACATCCTAGAGCTTACACAATAACATGGGTGACCGATTGGAGACATGTTTTCTTAAACCAAACTTTTATCTCCACCACTCACCATCGTAGGAGCCATGAGCATGGAATAACTCAAATGCACCATTCACCATGCCATACTGTCCTATGTGTTTGAAATACATCCTAGAGCTTCAATAATAACATGGGTGACCGACTGGAGACATGTTTGCTTAAACCAAACTTTCATCTCCACCACCCACCATCGTAGGAGCCATGAGCATAAAGTAACTCATATGCACCATTCACCATGCCACACTGTCATATGTATTTGAAATACATCCTAGAGCTTCAATAATAACATGGGTGACCGATTGGAGACATGTTTTCTTAAACCAAACTTTCATCTCCACCACCCACCATCGTAGGAGCCATGAGCATGGAATAACTCAAATGCACCATTCACCATGCCATACTGTCCTATGTGTTTGAAATACATCCTAGAGCTTACACAATAACATGGGTGACCGATTGGAGACATGTTTTCTTAAACCAAACTTTCATCTCCACCACCCACCATCGTAGGAGCCATGAGCATGAAGTAACTCAAATGCACCATTCACCATGCCATACTGTCCTATGTGTTTGAAATACATCCTAGAGCTTACACAATAACATGGGTGACCGATTGGAGATATGTTTTCTTAAACCAAACTTTCATCTCCACCACCCACCATCGTAGGAGCCATGAGCATGGAATAACTCAAATGCACCATTCACCATGCCATACTGTCCTATGTGTTTGAAATACATCCTAGAGCTTCAACAATAACATGGGTGACCGATTGGAGACATGTTTTCTTAAACCAAACTTTTATCTCCACCACTCACCATCGTAGAAGCCATGAGCATGGAATAACTCAAATGCACCATTCACCATGCCATACTGTCCTATGTGTTTGAAATACATCCTAGAGCTTACACAATAACATGGGTGACCGATTGGAGACATGTTTTCTTAAACCAAACTTTCATCTCCACCACTCACCATCGTAGGAGCCATGAGCATGGAATAACTCAAATGCACCATTCACCATGCCATACTGTCCTATGTGTTTGAAATACATCCTAGAGCTTCAACAATAACATGGGTGACCGATTGGAGACATGTTTTCTTAAACCAAACTTTCATCTCCACCACCCACCATCGTAGGAGCCATGAGCATGGAATAACTCAAATGCACCATTCACCATGCCATACTGTCCTATGTGTTTGAAATACATCCTAGAGCTTCAATAATAACATGGGTGACCGACTGGAGACATGTTTGCTTAAACCAAACTTTCATCTCCACCACCCACCATCGTAGGAGCCATGAGCATGGAATAACTCAAATGCACCATTCACCATGCCATACTGTCCTATGTGTTTGAAATACATCCTAGAGCTTACACAATAACATGGGCTTCCGATTGGAGACATGTTTGCTTAAACCAAACTTTCATCTCCACCACCCACCATCGTAGGAGCCATGAGCATGAAGTAACTCATATGCACCATTCAGCATGCCACACTGTCATATGTGTTTTAAATACATCCTAGAGCTTGAACAATAACATGGGTGACCGAATGGAGACATGTTTTCTTAAACCAAACTTTCATCTCCACCACCCACCATCGTAGGAGCCATGAGCATGAAGTAACTCATATGCACCATTCAGCATGCCACACTGTCATATGTGTTTTAAATACATCCTAGAGCTTGAACAATAACATGGGTGACCGAATGGAGACATGTTTTCTTAAACCAAACTTTCATCTCCACCACCCACCATCGTAGGAGCCATGAGCATGAAGTAACTCATATGCACCATTCAGCATGCCACACTGTCATATGTATTTGAAATACATCCTAGAGCTTCAATAATAACATGGGTGACCGATTAGAGACATGTTTTCTTAAACCAAACTTTCATCTCCACCACCCACCATCGTAGGAGTCATGAGCATGAAGTAACTCATATGCACCATTCACCATGCCACACTGTCATATGTGTTTTAAATACATCCTAAAGCTTCAAAAATAACATGGGCGACCGATTGGAGATATGTTTTCTTAAACCAAACTTTCATCTCCACCACCCACCATCGTAGGAGCCATGAGCATGAAGTAACTCATATGCACCATTCACCATGCCACACTGTCATATGTATTTGAAATACATCCTAGAGCTTACACAATAACATGGGTGACCGATTGGAGACATGTTTTCTTAAACCAAAGTTTCATCTCCACCACCCACCATCGTAGGAGCCATGAGCATGAAGTAACTCATATGCACCATTCAGCATGCCACACTGTCACATGTATTTGAAATACATCCTAGAGCTTACACAATAACATGGGTGACCGATTGGAGACATGTTTTCTTAAACCAATGGTGTGGGATTGCGCACATTTCCAACGTTTGCCATTTTTTCGTGCGTACTGTCTGCGATTGGTTCGGTACACGAGTGCGCCCGAGCGTGAAATCGTCCCAGCCAATCACAGCATTTCATTCGCCGACCGTCGACCAGCGCACATCGCTAATCCAAGCGCGCACCAGGCAGTGGTGTGTGAACGGGTCGGGGTGGGTGAGTGGTATGGGTAGGTTGGGCGGGATGGGTGGGATGGTCGGGATGTGTTGGGTTAGTGAACGGGACGGAGTGGGTGGTAGAATGCGCCCGCTTTTAGCACGTTGACTGCCACATCACCCATTCGTGGGTGATAGTAACATTTCCTACGGGGCCGCATCACCCAATTTTTGGGTGATGATAGAAGCGCTCAACGTACCGTGTACAAAAGACACTAATACCATGCCGTGCTTGCGAAAGACCCCTATGAGCAAAATCGCCATGCTGCCTCGCTCTATCTTTATTACAATCACACCTGTCAAAGCGCGAAAGCATGACGAATTTGATCGTGGGGACGGTCCAAAACCAATCGATTCTGAGAATTTTTGTTGTTGATTAGCTTCAGAACGGCCCGGCCGTTTATCTAAATTCTGAGAAAATACGGTAGTCGCCAATTACTTGCACCTTGATAACCATTTTCAGTTTCGTTTTGATCTTGTCGAAGTCACACGTAACTCTATTTTGTCTGAACATTTCACCGATCACCAAAAAACATGGAAAAATCATTCATTTGTGATTCAGAGAGTAGCGACGAAGATATTTTCCAAAGCATCGATAAAACCACAGATTCTAGTGAGGAAGACATCATACCGCAGAAAACAAAAGCGCGTGGCAATGTTATATCGTCAGATTCGGATTCAAATTGTGCTGAAGATCAGTGTCATGATGTCGAAGATATTTTCCGTGAGCTAGTGCTTGAAGAAGAAAGAATTCTGAACAGTATTGAGGGATCAAACATAGAAAGCATTGAATGGAAAGAATTTAGTGGTCGGCAGAAGTCATTTTCTTGTGAGCGTACGAATTGCCTCAATGTGCAGTTACCTGACGATCCAAGTCCATATGATGTTTTCTCATTGTTCGTAGATGACGATATCATCAATTTGGTTGTTCAAGAAACAAATCGATATGCACAACAAAAGTTGAGTTTATTGAAGCTTTCACCAAGCGCCCGTATGCATAATTGGAAAGAAACTAATCCACAAGAAATTAAAAGTTTTCTTGGATTACTGTTGTGGATGGGGTTAGTAAATGTAAGCCCTATGGCCAATTATTGGTCCAAAAATCATTTATACAATTTCAAGCTACCTTCCAGCATAATGTCACGCAACAGATTTGAATTATTGCTGAGCAATATTCATTTTGCTGATAATACAAGTATCACTCGAGAAGATCGACTTGGAAAAATACTGCCTTTATTCAACAAACTTCACGAAAAATATGAACAAAATTATACACCCGGTGCGGAAATAGTTATAGATGAATCGTTGATTCCTTGGCGTGGAAGACTCATCTTCAAACAGTACATACCCAACAAAGCTCACAAATACGGAATAAAAATGTTCAAACTTTGTTCGAACGACGGATACACATGGGGAATGAAAATATACTCAGGAAAATCGGCCGAAGGCATACGAGAAACTGGATTAGCGCATAATGTATGTTTGCAACTTGCTGATAAGCTCTTCGACCAGGGACGAACTCTGTACATTGACAACTTTTATACAAGTTATGAGTTAGCAAAATCATGCCTAAACCGTCAGACCCATGTTGTTGGTACGTTAAGGTATAATAAAAAACCCTTCCCCAAAGTCGTTATGGATGGTAAACTTAAAAAAGGAGAAATTGTTGCCAAAGAGGATAGTAATGGGATTGTTGTGTTGAAATGGAGGGATACTCGAGATGTTAGAATGCTATCCACAAAACACGCGCCTGTCATGGTTCAAATCAACAAAAAGATTGGTAGTGCTTCCTCAAGTGTTTCATCTGTTACAAAATTAAAACCATTGGCTGTTACGGAATATAACAAGGGAAAGTGTGGAATAGACTATTCCGATCAAATGGTATCTTATGCAACAGCTTTGAGGAAAGGAATCAAATGGTACCGGAAACTGGGAATACATTTGTTGCTAGGAATTTCTGTGGTTAATGCCTTAGTGATTTACAAAACAGCTACTAGCAAACAAATAAAAATTAGAAAATTTAAGGAAATCATAGCAGAACAACTACTAGGATTGCCTGCCAGCAATATTTGTAAATCTTCGGATAAAAATCATACCATCGCCATCCGGAAGAATGATTTGGGTAGACCGATGCGCCGTGCTTGTAAACGATGTTATTCCTTACGCAGAAATACAATGGACTACGCGAAGGCTCATGGTAATGTAAAAAAAACCGTAACATATTGTCCCCGTTGTCCGGACCAGCCACAAATGTGTGAGGATTGCTTCAAAATCCTACACCGCAAATAATATAATGAACTAAATTATGAATAAAAAAATTTAATTTTTCTCAAATACCAATAAAACTTGTTTTTTTCATCGTCCAACAAAACTTATAAGAACGATAACGACAAAACGGCTAGCCTGTTCTCTCCTGAACACAATACATTTCTCTTCCTTAGAACCATATTGCTGGAAATTTCCGATGCGCTGAGCACCAACACATACGCGTGAGCCGTGCGCGGTTTGTGTGGCCTCACGAAGAATTTCACTCAAAATTGCTTAGCAGTCAACGTGTTAATTCGTCCATCCGATACGAACTTTGCACTTTGCTATGTAGTTCTACCAGGAATGTGTTACCATGCAAAAACTGTCTATTTTAATTTAATTCGTCCATCCGATACGAACTTTGTACTTTGCTATGTAGTTCTACCAGGAATGTGTTACCATGCAAAAACTGTCTATTTCAACTAATTTCGTCCATCCGATACGAACTTTGTATTTTGCTATGTAGTTCCACCAGGAATGTGTTACCATGCAAAAACTGTCTATTTCAACTAATTTCGTCCATCCGATACGAACTTTGTACTTTGCTATGTAGTTCTACCAGGAGTGTGTTACCATGCAAAAACTGTCTATTTCAACTAATTTTGTCCATCCGATACGAACTTTGTACTTTGCTATGTAGTTCTACCAGGAATGTGTTACCATGCAAAAACTGTCTATTTCAACTAATTTCGTCCATCCGATACTAACTTTGCACTTTGCTATGAAGTTCTACCAGGAATGTGTTACCATGCAAAAACTGTCTATTTTAATTTAATTCGTCCATCCGATACGAACTTTGTATTTTGCTATGTAGTTCCACCAGGAATGTGTTACCATGCAAAAACTGTCTATTTCAACTTATTTCGTCCATCCGATACGAACTTTGTACTTTGCTATGTAGTTCTACCAGGAATGTGATACCATGCAAAAACTGTCTATTTCAACTAATTTCGTCCACCCGATACGAACTTTGTACTTTGCTATGTAGTTCTACCAGGAATGTGTTACCATGCAAAAACTGTCTATTTAAACTAATTTCGTCCATCCGATACGAACTTTGTACTTTGCTATGTAGTTCTACCAGGAGTGTGTTATCATGCAAAAACTGTCTATTTCAACTAATTTCGTCCATCCGATACGAACTTTGTACTTTGCTATGTAGTTCTACCAGGAGTGTTTTACCATGCAAAAACTGTCTATTTCAACTAATTTTGTCCATCCGATACGAACTTTGTACTTTGCTATGTAGTTCTACCAGGAATGTGTTACCATGCAAAAACTGTCTATTTCAACTAATTTCGTCCATCCGATACGAACTTTGTACTTTGCTATGTAGTTCTACCAGGAGTGTGTTACCATGCAAAAACTGTCTATTTCAACTAATTTTGTCCATCCGATACGAACTTTGTACTTTGCTATGTAGTTCTACCAGGAATGTGTTACCATGCAAAAACTGTCTATTTCAACTAATTTCGTCCATCCGATACGAACTTTGTACTTTGCTATGTAGTTCTACCAGGAATGTGTTACCATGCAAAAACTGTCTATTTCAACTAATTTCGTCCATCCGATACGAACTTTGTACTTTGCTATGTAGTTCTACCAGGAATGTGTTACCATGCAAAAACTGTCTATTTCAACTAATTTCGTCCATCCGATACGAACTTTGTACTTTTCTATGTAGTTCTACCAGGAGTGTGTTACCATGCAAAAACTGTCTATTTCAACTAATTTCGTCCATCCGATACGAACTTTGTACTTTTCTATGTAGTTCTACCAGGAATGTGTTACCATGCAAAAACTGTCTATTTCAACTAATTTCGTCCATCCGATACGAACTTTGTACTTTGCTATGTAGTTCTACCAGGAGTGTGTTATCATGCAAAAACTGTCTATTTCAACTAATTTCGTCCATCCGATACGAACTTTGTACTTTGCTATGTAGTTCTACCAGGAGTGTGTTACCATGCAAAAACTGTCTATTTCAACTAATTTCGTCCATCCGATACGAACTTTGTACTTTTCTATGTAGTTCTACCAGGAATGTGTTACCATGCAAAAACTGTCTATTTCAACTAATTTCGTCCATCCGATACGAACTTTGTACTTTGCTATGTAGTTCTACCAGGAGTGTGTTATCATGCAAAAACTGTCTATTTCAACTAATTTCGTCCATCCGATACGAACTTTGTACTTTGCTATGTAGTTCTACCAGGAGTGTTTTACCATGCAAAAACTGTCTATTTCAACTAATTTTGTCCATCCGATACGAACTTTGTACTTTGCTATGTAGTTCTACCAGAAGTGTGTTACCATGCAAAAACTGTCTATTTCAACTAATTTCGTCCATCCGATACGAACTTTGTACTTTGCTATGTAGTTCTACCAGGAATGTGTTACCATGCAAAAACTGTCTATTTCAACTAATTTCGTCCATCCGATACGAACTTTGTACTTTTCTATGTAGTTCTACCAGGAATGTGTTACTATGCAAAAACTGTCTATTTCAACTAATTTCGTCCATCCGATACGAAATTTGTACTTTTCTATGTAGTTCTACCAGGAATGTGTTACCATGCAAAAACTGTCTATTTTAATTTAATTCGTCCATCCGATACGAACTTTGTATTTTGCTATGTAGTTCCACCAGGAATGTGTTACCATGCAAAAACTGTCTATTTCAACTTATTTCGTCCATCCGATACGAACTTTGTACTTTGCTATGTAGTTCTACCAGGAGTGTGTTACCATGCAAAAACTGTCTATTTCAACTAATTTCGTCCATCCGATACGAACTTTGTACTTTTCTATGTAGTTCTACCAGGAATGTGTTACCATGCAAAAACTGTCTATTTCAACTAATTTCGTCCATCCGATACGAACTTTGGACTTTGCTATGTAGTTCTACCAGGAATGTGTTACCATGCAAAAACTGTCTATTTCAACTAATTTCGTCCATCCAATACGAACTTTGTACTTTGCTATGTAGTTCTACCAGGAATGTGTTACCATGCAAAAACTGTCTATTTCAACTAATTTTGTCCATCCGATACGAACTTTGTATTTTGCTATGTAGTTCTACCAGGAATGTGTTACCATGCAAAAACTGTCTATTTCAACTAATTTCGTCCATCCAAAACGAACTTTGGACTTTGCTATGTAGTTCTACCAGGAATGTGTTACCATGCAAAAACTGTCTATTTCAACTAATTTCGTCCATCCAATACGAACTTTGTACTTTGCTATGTAGTTCTACCAGGAATGTGTTACCATGCAAAAACTGTCTATTTCAACTAATTTCGTCCATCCGATACGAACTTTGTACTTTGCTATGTAGTTCTACCAGGAATGAGTTACCATGCAAAAACTGTCTATTTCAACTAATTTCGTCCATCCGATACGAACTTTGTACTTTGCTATGTAGTTCTACCAGGAGTGTGTTACCATGCAAAAACTGTCTATTTCAACTAATTTCGTCCATCCGATACGAACTTTGTACTTTGCTATGTAGTTCTACCAGGAATGCGTTACCATGCAAAAACTGTCTATTTCAACTAATTTCGTCCATCCGATACGAACTTTGTACTTTGCTATGTAGTTCTACCAGGAATGAGTTACCATGCAAAAACTGTCTATTTCAACTAATTTCGTCCATCCGATACGAACTTTGTACTTTGATATGTAGTTCTACCCGGAATGTGTTACCATGCAAAAACTGTCTATTTCAACTAATTTCGTCCATCCGATACGAACTTTGTACTTTGCTATGTAGTTCTACCAGGAATGCGTTACCATGCAAAAACTGTCTATTTCAACTAATTTCGTCCATCCGATACTATCTTTGTACTTTGCTATGTAGTTCTACCAGGAATGTGTTGCTATGCAAAAACTGTCTATTTCAACTAATTTCGTCCATCCGATACGAACTTTGTACTTTGCTATGTAGTTCTACCAGGAATGAGTTACCATGCAAAAACTGTCTATTTCAACTAATTTCGTCCATCCGATACGAACTTTGTACTTTGCTATGTAGTTCTACCAGGAATGTGTTACCATGCAAAAACTGTCTATTTCAACTAATTTCGTCCATCCGATACGAACTTTGTACTTTGCTATGTAGTTCTACCAGGAGTGTGTTACCATGCAAAAACTGTCTATTTCAACTAATTTTGTCCATCCGATACGAACTTTGTATTTTGCTATGTAGTTCTACCAGGAATGTGTTACCATGCAAAAACTGTCTATTTCAACTAATTTCGTCCATCCAAAACGAACTTTGGACTTTGCTATGTAGTTCTACCAGGAATGTGTTACCATGCAAAAACTGTCTATTTCAACTAATTTCGTCCATCCAATACGAACTTTGTACTTTGCTATGTAGTTCTACCAGGAATGTGTTACCATGCAAAAACTGTCTATTTCAACTAATTTCGTCCATCCGATACGAACTTTGTACTTTGCTATGTAGTTCTACCAGGAGTGTGTTACCATGCAAAAACTGTCTATTTCAACTAATTTTGTCCATCCGATACGAACTTTGTATTTTGCTATGTAGTTCCACCAGGAATGTGTTACCATGCAAAAACTGTCTATTTCAACTAATTTCGTCCATCCAAAACGAACTTTGGACTTTGCTATGTAGTTCTACCAGGAATGTGTTACCATGCAAAAACTGTCTATTTCAACTAATTTCGTCCATCCAATACGAACTTTGTACTTTGCTATGTAGTTCTACCAGGAGTGTGTTACCATGCACAAACTGTCTATTTCAACTAATTTTGTCCATCCAAAACGAACTTTGGACTTTGCTATGTAGTTCTACCAGGAATGTGTTACCATGCAAAAACTGTCTATTTCAACTAATTTCGTCCATCCAATACGAACTTTGTACTTTGCTATGTAGTTCTACCAGGAATGTGTTACCATGCAAAAACTGTCTATTTCAACTAATTTCGTCCATCCGATACGAACTTTGTACTTTGATATGTAGTTCTACCAGGACTGTGTTACCTTGCAAAAACTGTCTATTTCAACTAATTTTGTCCATCAGATACGAACTTTGTACTTTGCTATGTAGTTCTACCAGGAATGTGTTACCATGCAAAAACTGTCTATTTCAACTAATTTCGTCCATCCGATACGAACTTTGTACTTTGCTATGTAGTTCTACCAGGAATGAGTTACCATGCAAAAACTGTCTATTTCAACTAATCTTGTCCATCCGATACGAACTTTGTACTTTGCTATGAAGTTCCACCAGGAATGTGTTACCATGCAAAAACTGTCTATTTCAACTAATTTCGTCCATCCGATACGAACTTTGTATTTTGCTATGTAGTTCTACCAGGAATGTGTTACCATGCAAAAACTGTCTATTTCAACTAATTTCGTCCATCCGATACGAACTTTGTATTTTGCTATGTAGTTCTACCAGGAATGTGTTACCATGCAAAAACTGTCTATTTTAACTAAATTCGTCCATCCGATACGAACTTTGTACTTTGCTATGTAGTTCTACCAGGAGTGTGTTACCATGCAAAAACTGTCTATTTTAACTAAATTCGTCCATCCGATACGAACTTTGTACTTTGCTATGTAGTTCTACCAGGAATGTGTTACCATGCAAAAACTGTCTATTTCAACTAATTTCGTCCATCCGATACGAACTTTGTACTTTGCTATGTAGTTCTACCAGGAGTGTGTTACCATGCAAAAACTGTCTATTTCAACTAATTTCGTCCATCCGATACGAACTTTGTACTTTGCTATGTAGTTCTACCAGGAGTGTGTTACCATGCAAAAACTGTCTATTTCAACTAATTTCGTCCATCCGCTACGAACTTTGTACTTTGCTATGTAGTTCTACCAGGAATGTGTTACCATGCAAAAACTGTCTATTTCAACTAATTTCGTCCATCCGATACGAACTTTGTACTTTGCTATGTAGTTCTTCCAGGAATGTGTTACCATGCAAAAACTGTCTATTTCAACTAATTTCGTCCATCCGATACGAACTTTGTACTTTGCTATGTAGTTCTACCAGGAGTGTGTTACCATGCAAAAACTGTCTATTCAAACTATTTTTGTCTGTCCGATACGAACTTTGTACTTTGCTATGTAGTTCTACCAGGAGTGTGTTACCATGCAAAAACTGTCTATTTCAACTAATTTCGTCCATCCGATACGAACTTTGTACTTTGCTATGTAGTTCTACCAGGAGTGTGTTACCATGCAAAAATTGTCTATTTCAACTAATTTCGTCCATCCGATACGAACTTTGTACTTTGCTATGTAGTTATACCAGAAGTGTGTTACCATGCAAAAACTGTCTATTTCAACTAATTTCGTCCATCCGATACGAACTTTGTACTTTGCTATGTAGTTCTACCAGGAATGTGTTACCATGCAAAAACTGTCTATTTCAACTAATTTTGTCCATCCAAAACGAACTTTGTACTTTGCTATGTAGTTCTACCAGGAGTGTGTTACCATGCAAAAACTGTCTATTTCAACTAATTTCGTCCATCCGATACGAACTTTGTACTTTGCTATGTAGTTCTACCAGGAGTGTGTTACCATGCAAAAACTGTCTATTTCAACTAATTTCGTCCATCCGATACGAAATTTGTACTTTGCTATGTAGTTCTACCAGAAGTGTGTTACCATGCAAAAACTGTCTATTTCAACTAATTTCGTCCATCCGATACGAACTTTGTACTTTGCTATGTAGTTCTACCAGGAGTGAGTTACCATGCAAAAACTGTCTATTTCAACTAATTTCGTCCATCCGATACGAACTTTGCACTTTGCTATGTAGTTCTACCAGGAATGTGTTACCATGCAAAAACTGTCTATTTCAACTAATTTCGTCCATCCGATACGAACTTTGTACTTTGCTATGTAGTTCTAACAGGAATGTGTTACCATGCAAAAACTGTCTATTTCAACTAATTTCGTCCATCCGATACGAACTTTGTACTTTGCTATGTAGTTCTACCAGGAATGTGTTACCATGCAAAAACTGTCTATTTCAACTAATTTCGTCCATCCGATACGAACTTTGTATTTTGCTATGTAGTTCTACCAGGAATGTGTTACCATGCAAAAACTGTCTATTTTAACTAAATTCGTCCATCCGATACGAACTTTGTACTTTGCTATGTAGTTCTACCAGGAGTGTGTTACCATGCAAAAACTGTCTATTTTAACTAAATTCGTCCATCCGATACGAACTTTGTACTTTGCTATGTAGTTCTACCAGGAATGTGTTACCATGCAAAAACTGTCTATTTCAACTAATTTCGTCCATCCGATACGAACTTTGTACTTTGCTATGTAGTTCTACCAGGAGTGTGTTACCATGCAAAAACTGTCTATTTCAACTAATTTCGTCCATCCGATACGAACTTTGTACTTTGCTATGTAGTTCTACCAGGAGTGTGTTACCATGCAAAAACTGTCTATTTCAACTAATTTCGTCCATCCGCTACGAACTTTGTACTTTGCTATGTAGTTCTACCAGGAATGTGTTACCATGCAAAAACTGTCTATTTCAACTAATTTCGTCCATCCGATACGAACTTTGTACTTTGCTATGTAGTTCTTCCAGGAATGTGTTACCATGCAAAAACTGTCTATTTCAACTAATTTCGTCCATCCGATACGAACTTTGTACTTTGCTATGTAGTTCTACCAGGAGTGTGTTACCATGCAAAAACTGTCTATTCAAACTATTTTTGTCTGTCCGATACGAACTTTGTACTTTGCTATGTAGTTCTACCAGGAGTGTGTTACCATGCAAAAACTGTCTATTTCAACTAATTTCGTCCATCCGATACGAACTTTGTACTTTGCTATGTAGTTCTACCAGGAGTGTGTTACCATGCAAAAATTGTCTATTTCAACTAATTTCGTCCATCCGATACGAACTTTGTACTTTGCTATGTAGTTATACCAGAAGTGTGTTACCATGCAAAAACTGTCTATTTCAACTAATTTCGTCCATCCGATACGAACTTTGTACTTTGCTATGTAGTTATACCAGAAGTGTGTTACCATGCAAAAACTGTCTATTTCAACTAATTTCGTCCATCCGATACGAACTTTGTACTTTGCTATGTAGTTCTACCAGAAGTGTGTTACCATGCAAAAACTGTCTATTTCAACTAATTTCGTCCATCCGATACGAACTTTGTACTTTGCTATGTAGTTCTACCAGGAGTGTGTTACCATGCAAAAACTGTCTATTTCAACTAATTTCGTCCATCCGATACGAAATTTGTACTTTGCTATGTAGTTCTACCAGAAGTGTGTTACCATGCAAAAACTGTCTATTTCAACTAATTTCGTCCATCCGATACGAACTTTGTACTTTGCTATGTAGTTCTACCAGGAGTGAGTTACCATGCAAAAACTGTCTATTTCAACTAATTTCGTCCATCCGATACGAACTTTGTACTTTGCTATGTAGTTCTACCAGGAATGTGTTACCATGCAAAAACTGTCTATTTCAACTAATTTCGTCCATCCGATACGAACTTTGTACTTTGCTATGTAGTTCTAACAGGAATGTGTTACCATGCAAAAACTGTCTATTTCAACTAATTTCGTCCATCCGATACGAACTTTGTACTTTGCTATGTAGTTCTACCAGAAGTGTGTTACCATGCAAAAACTGTCTATTTCAACTAATTTCGTCCATCCGATACGAACTTTGTACTTTGCTATGTAGTTCTACCAGAAGTGTGTTACCATGCAAAAACTGTCTATTTCAACTAATTTCGTCCATCCGATACGAACTTTGTACTTTGCTATGTAGTTCTACCAGGAATGTGTTACCATGCAAAAACTGTCTATTTCAACTAATTTCGTCCATCCGATACGAACTTTGTACTTTGCTATGTAGTTCTACCAGAAGTGTGTTACCATGCAAAAACTGTCTATTTCAACTAATTTCGTCCATCCGATACGAACTTTGTACTTTGCTATGTAGTTCTACCAGAAGTGTGTTACCATGCAAAAACTGTCTATTTCAACTAATTTCGTCCATCCGATACGAACTTTGTACTTTGCTATGTAGTTCTACCAGGAATGTGTTACCATGCAAAAACTGTCTATTTCAACTAATTTCGTCCATCCGATACGAACTTTGTACTTTGCTATGTAGTTCTAACAGGAATGTGTTACCATGCAAAAACTGTCTATTTCAACTAATTTCGTCCATCCGATACGAACTTTGTACTTTGCTATGTAGTTCTACCAGAAGTGTGTTACCATGCAAAAACTGTCTATTTCAACTAATTTCGTCCATCCGATACGAACTTTGTACTTTGCTATGTAGTTCTACCAGAAGTGTGTTACCATGCAAAAACTGTCTATTTCAACTAATTTCGTCCATCCGATACGAACTTTGTACTTTGCTATGTAGTTCTACCAGGAATGTGTTACCATGCAAAAACTGTCTATTTCAACTAATTTCGTCCATCCGATACGAACTTTGTACTTTGCTATGTAGTTCTACCAGAAGTGTGTTACCATGCAAAAACTGTCTATTTCAACTAATTTCGTCCATCCGATACGAACTTTGTACTTTGCTATGTAGTTCTACCAGAAGTGTGTTACCATGCAAAAACTGTCTATTTCAACTAATTTCGTCCATCCGATACGAACTTTGTACTTTGCTATGTAGTTCTACCAGAAGTGTGTTACCATGCAAAAACTGTCTATTTCAACTAATTTCGTCCATCCGATACGAACTTTGTACTTTGCTATGTAGTTCTACCAGAAGTGTGTTACCATGCAAAAACTGTCTATTTCAACTAATTTCGTCCATCCGATACGAACTTTGTACTTTGCTATGTAGTTCTACCAGAAGTGTGTTACCATGCAAAAACTGTCTATTTCAACTAATTTCGTCCATCCGATACGAACTTTGTACTTTGCTATGTAGTTCTACCAGGAGTGAGTTACCATGCAAAAACTGTCTATTTCAACTAATTTCGTCCATCCGATACGAACTTTGTACTTTGCTATGTAGTTCTACCAGGAATGTGTTACCATGCAAAAACTGTCTATTTCAACTAATTTCGTCCATCCGATACGAACTTTGTACTTTGCTATGTAGTTCTACCAGGAGTGAGTTACCATGCAAAAACTGTCTATTTCAACTAATTTCGTCCATCCGATACGAACTTTGTACTTTGCTATGTAGTTCTACCAGGAATGTGTTACCATGCAAAAACTGTCTATTTCAACTAATTTCGTCCATCCGATACGAACTTTGTACTTTGCTATGTAGTTCTACCAGGAGTGTGTTACCATGCAAAAACTGTCTATTTCAACTAATTTCGTCCATCCGATACGAACTTTGTACTTTGCTATGTAGTTCTACCAGAAGTGTGTTACCATGCAAAAACTGTCTATTTCAACTAATTTCGTCCATCCGATACGAACTTTGTACTTTGCTATGTAGTTCTACCAGGAATGTGTTACCATGCAAAAACTGTCTATTTCAACTAATTTCGTCCATCCGATACGAACTTTGTACTTTGCTATGTAGTTCTACCAGAAGTGTGTTACCATGCAAAAACTGTCTATTTCAACTAATTTCGTCCATCCGATACGAACTTTGTACTTTGCTATGTAGTTCTACCAGAAGTGTGTTACCATGCAAAAACTGTCTATTTCAACTAATTTCGTCCATCCGATACGAACTTTGTACTTTGCTATGTAGTTCTACCAGGAATGTGTTACCATGCAAAAACTGTCTATTTCAACTAATTTCGTCCATCCGATACGAACTTTGTACTTTGCTATGTAGTTCTAACAGGAATGTGTTACCATGCAAAAACTGTCTATTTCAACTAATTTCGTCCATCCGATACGAACTTTGTACTTTGCTATGTAGTTCTACCAGGAGTGAGTTACCATGCAAAAACTGTCTATTTCAACTAATTTCGTCCATCCGATACGAACTTTGTACTTTGCTATGTAGTTCTACCAGGAATGTGTTACCATGCAAAAACTGTCTATTTCAACTAATTTCGTCCATCCGATACGAACTTTGTACTTTGCTATGTAGTTCTAACAGGAATGTGTTACCATGCAAAAACTGTCTATTTCAACTAATTTCGTCCATCCGATACGAACTTTGTACTTTGCTATGTAGTTCTACCAGAAGTGTGTTACCATGCAAAAACTGTCTATTTCAACTAATTTCGTCCATCCGATACGAACTTTGTACTTTGCTATGTAGTTCTACCAGAAGTGTGTTACCATGCAAAAACTGTCTATTTCAACTAATTTCGTCCATCCGATACGAACTTTGTACTTTGCTATGTAGTTCTACCAGGAATGTGTTACCATGCAAAAACTGTCTATTTCAACTAATTTCGTCCATCCGATACGAACTTTGTACTTTGCTATGTAGTTCTACCAGAAGTGTGTTACCATGCAAAAACTGTCTATTTCAACTAATTTCGTCCATCCGATACGAACGTTGTACTTTGCTATGTAGTTCTACCAGAAGTGTGTTACCATGCAAAAACTGTCTATTTCAACTAATTTCGTCCATCCGATACGAACTTTGTACTTTGCTATGTAGTTCTACCAGAAGTGTGTTACCATGCAAAAACTGTCTATTTCAACTAATTTCGTCCATCCGATACGAACTTTGTACTTTGCTATGTAGTTCTAACAGGAATGTGTTACCATGCAAAAACTGTCTATTTCAACTAATTTCGTCCATCCGCTACGAACTTTGTACTTTGCTATGTAGTTCTACCAGGAATGTGTTACCATGCAAAAACTGTCTATTTCAACTAATTTCGTCCATCCGATACGAACTTTGTACTTTGCTATGTAGTTCTTCCAGGAATGTGTTACCATGCAAAAACTGTCTATTTCAACTAATTTCGTCCATCCGATACGAACTTTGTACTTTGCTATGTAGTTCTACCAGGAGTGTGTTACCATGCAAAAACTGTCTATTCAAACTATTTTTGTCTGTCCGATACGAACTTTGTACTTTGCTATGTAGTTCTACCAGGAGTGTGTTACCATGCAAAAACTGTCTATTTCAACTAATTTCGTCCATCCGATACGAACTTTGTACTTTGCTATGTAGTTCTACCAGGAGTGTGTTACCATGCAAAAATTGTCTATTTCAACTAATTTCGTCCATCCGATACGAACTTTGTACTTTGCTATGTAGTTATACCAGAAGTGTGTTACCATGCAAAAACTGTCTATTTCAACTAATTTCGTCCATCCGATACGAACTTTGTACTTTGCTATGTAGTTCTACCAGGAATGTGTTACCATGCAAAAACTGTCTATTTCAACTAATTTTGTCCATCCAAAACGAACTTTGTACTTTGCTATGTAGTTCTACCAGGAGTGTGTTACCATGCAAAAACTGTCTATTTCAACTAATTTCGTCCATCCGATACGAACTTTGTACTTTGCTATGTAGTTCTACCAGAAGTGTGTTACCATGCAAAAACTGTCTATTTCAACTAATTTCGTCCATCCGATACGAACTTTGTACTTTGCTATGTAGTTCTACCAGAAGTGTGTTACCATGCAAAAACTGTCTATTTCAACTAATTTCGTCCATCCGATACGAAATTTGTACTTTGCTATGTAGTTCTACCAGAAGTGTGTTACCATGCAAAAACTGTCTATTTCAACTAATTTCGTCCATCCGATACGAACTTTGTACTTTGCTATGTAGTTCTACCAGGAGTGAGTTACCATGCAAAAACTGTCTATTTCAACTAATTTCGTCCATCCGATACGAACTTTGTACTTTGCTATGTAGTTCTACCAGGAATGTGTTACCATGCAAAAACTGTCTATTTCAACTAATTTCGTCCATCCGATACGAACTTTGTACTTTGCTATGTAGTTCTAACAGGAATGTGTTACCATGCAAAAACTGTCTATTTCAACTAATTTCGTCCATCCGATACGAACTTTGTACTTTGCTATGTAGTTCTACCAGAAGTGTGTTACCATGCAAAAACTGTCTATTTCAACTAATTTCGTCCATCCGATACGAACTTTGTACTTTGCTATGTAGTTCTACCAGAAGTGTGTTACCATGCAAAAACTGTCTATTTCAACTAATTTCGTCCATCCGATACGAACTTTGTACTTTGCTATGTAGTTCTACCAGGAATGTGTTACCATGCAAAAACTGTCTATTTCAACTAATTTCGTCCATCCGATACGAACTTTGTACTTTGCTATGTAGTTCTACCAGAAGTGTGTTACCATGCAAAAACTGTCTATTTCAACTAATTTCGTCCATCCGATACGAACTTTGTACTTTGCTATGTAGTTCTACCAGGAATGTGTTACCATGCAAAAACTGTCTATTTCAACTAATTTCGTCCATCCGATACGAACTTTGTACTTTGCTATGTAGTTCTAACAGGAATGTGTTACCATGCAAAAACTGTCTATTTCAACTAATTTCGTCCATCCGATACGAACTTTGTACTTTGCTATGTAGTTCTACCAGAAGTGTGTTACCATGCAAAAACTGTCTATTTCAACTAATTTCGTCCATCCGATACGAACTTTGTACTTTGCTATGTAGTTCTACCAGAAGTGTGTTACCATGCAAAAACTGTCTATTTCAACTAATTTCGTCCATCCGATACGAACTTTGTACTTTGCTATGTAGTTCTACCAGGAATGTGTTACCATGCAAAAACTGTCTATTTCAACTAATTTCGTCCATCCGATACGAACTTTGTACTTTGCTATGTAGTTCTACCAGAAGTGTGTTACCATGCAAAAACTGTCTATTTCAACTAATTTCGTCCATCCGATACGAACTTTGTACTTTGCTATGTAGTTCTACCAGAAGTGTGTTACCATGCAAAAACTGTCTATTTCAACTAATTTCGTCCATCCGATACGAACTTTGTACTTTGCTATGTAGTTCTACCAGGAATGTGTTACCATGCAAAAACTGTCTATTTCAACTAATTTCGTCCATCCGATACGAACTTTGTACTTTGCTATGTAGTTCTACCAGAAGTGTGTTACCATGCAAAAACTGTCTATTTCAACTAATTTCGTCCATCCGATACGAACTTTGTACTTTGCTATGTAGTTCTACCAGAAGTGTGTTACCATGCAAAAACTGTCTATTTCAACTAATTTCGTCCATCCGATACGAACTTTGTACTTTGCTATGTAGTTCTACCAGGAATGTGTTACCATGCAAAAACTGTCTATTTCAACTAATTTCGTCCATCCGATACGAACTTTGTACTTTGCTATGTAGTTCTAACAGGAATGTGTTACCATGCAAAAACTGTCTATTTCAACTAATTTCGTCCATCCGATACGAACTTTGTACTTTGCTATGTAGTTCTACCAGGAGTGAGTTACCATGCAAAAACTGTCTATTTCAACTAATTTCGTCCATCCGATACGAACTTTGTACTTTGCTATGTAGTTCTACCAGGAATGTGTTACCATGCAAAAACTGTCTATTTCAACTAATTTCGTCCATCCGATACGAACTTTGTACTTTGCTATGTAGTTCTAACAGGAATGTGTTACCATGCAAAAACTGTCTATTTCAACTAATTTCGTCCATCCGATACGAACTTTGTACTTTGCTATGTAGTTCTACCAGAAGTGTGTTACCATGCAAAAACTGTCTATTTCAACTAATTTCGTCCATCCGATACGAACTTTGTACTTTGCTATGTAGTTCTACCAGAAGTGTGTTACCATGCAAAAACTGTCTATTTCAACTAATTTCGTCCATCCGATACGAACTTTGTACTTTGCTATGTAGTTCTACCAGAAGTGTGTTACCATGCAAAAACTGTCTATTTCAACTAATTTCGTCCATCCGATACGAACTTTGTACTTTGCTATGTAGTTCTACCAGAAGTGTGTTACCATGCAAAAACTGTCTATTTCAACTAATTTCGTCCATCCGATACGAACTTTGTACTTTGCTATGTAGTTCTACCAGGAGTGTGTTACCATGCAAAAACTGTCTATTTCAACTAATTTCGTCCATCCGATACGAACTTTGTACTTTGCTATGTAGTTCTACCAGGAATGTGTTACCATGCAAAAACTGTCTATTTCAACTAATTTCGTCCATCCGATACGAACTTTGTACTTTGCTATGTAGTTCTAACAGGAATGTGTTAGCATGCAAAAACTGTCTATTTCAACTAATTTCGTCCATCCGATACGAACTTTGTACTTTGCTATGTAGTTCTACCAGAAGTGTGTTACCATGCAAAAACTGTCTATTTCAACTAATTTCGTCCATCCGATACGAACTTTGTACTTTGCTATGTAGTTCTACCAGGAATGTGTTACCATGCAAAAACTGTCTATTTCAACTAATTTCGTCCATCCGATACGAACTTTGTACTTTGCTATGTAGTTCTACCAGAAGTGTGTTACCATGCAAAAACTGTCTATTTCAACTCATTTCGTCCATCCGATACGAACTTTGTACTTTGCTATGTAGTTCTACCAGAAGTGTGTTACCATGCAAAAACTGTCTATTTCAACTAATTTCGTCCATCCGATACGAACTTTGTACTTTGCTATGTAGTTCTACCAGAAGTGTGTTACCATGCAAAAACTGTCTATTTCAACTAATTTCGTCCATCCGATACGAACTTTGTACTTTGCTATGTAGTTCTACCAGAAGTGTGTTACCATGCAAAAACTGTCTATTTCAACTAATTTCGTCCATCCGATACGAACTTTGTATTTTGCTATGTAGTTCCACCAGGAATGTGTTACCATGCAAAAACTGTCTATTTCAACTAATTTCGTCCATCCGATACGAACTTTGTACTTTGCTATGTAGTTCTACCAGGAGTGTGTTACCATGCAAAAACTGTCTATTTCAACTAATTTCGTCCATCCGATACGAACTTTGTACTTTGCTATGTAGTTCTACCAGAAGTGTGTTACCATGCAAAAACTGTCTATTTCAACTAATTTCGTCCATCCGATACGAACTTTGTACTTTGCTATGTAGTTCTACCAGGAATGTGTTACCATGCAAAAACTGTCTATTTCAACTAATTTCGTCCATCCGATACGAACTTTGTACTTTGCTATGTAGTTCTACCAGGAATGTGTTACCATGCAAAAACTGTCTATTTCAACTAATTTCGTCCATCCGATACGAACTTTGTACTTTGCTATGTAGTTCTACCAGAAGTGTGTTACCATGCAAAAACTGTCTATTTCAACTAATTTCGTCCATCCGATACGAACTTTGTACTTTGCTATGTAGTTCTACCAGGAGTGTGTTACCATGCAAAAACTGTCTATTTCAACTAATTTCGTCCATCCGATACGAACTTTGTACTTTGCTATGTAGTTCTACCAGAAGTGTGTTACCATGCAAAAACTGTCTATTTCAACTAATTTCGTCCATCCGATACGAACTTTGTACTTTGCTATGTAGTTCTACCAGGAATGTGTTACCATGCAAAAACTGTCTATTTCAACTAATTTCGTCCATCCGATACGAACTTTGTACTTTGCTATGTAGTTCTACCAGGAGTGTGTTACCATGCAAAAACTGTCTATTTCAACTAATTTCGTCCATCCGATACGAACTTTGTATTTTGCTATGTAGTTCCACCAGGAATGTGTTACCATGCAAAAACTGTCTATTTCAACTAATTTCGTCCATCCGATACTAACTTTGCACTTTGCTATGAAGTTCTACCAGGAATGTGTTACCATGCAAAAACTGTCTATTTCAACTAATTTCGTCCATCCGATACTAACTTTGCACTTTGCTATGTAGTTCTACCAGGAATGTGTTACCATGCAAAAACTGTCTATTTCAACTAATTTCGTCCATCCGATACGAACTTTGTACTTTGTTATGTAGTTCTACCAGGAATGTGTTACCATGCAAAAACTGTCTATTTCAACTAATTTCGTCCATCCGATACGAACTTTGTACTTTGCTATGTAGTTCTAACAGGAATGTGTTACCATGCAAAAACTGGCTATTTCAACTAATTTCGTCCATCCGATACGAACTTTGTACTTTGCTATGTAGTTCTACCAGGAGTGTGTTACCATGCAAAAACTGTCTATTTCAACTAATTTCGTCCATCTGATACGAACTTTGTACTTTGCTATCTAGTTCTACCAGGAATGTGTTACCATGCAAAAACTGTCTATTTCAACTAATTTCGTCCATCCGATACGAACTTTGTACTTTGCTATGCAGTTCTAACAGGAATGTGTTACCATGCAAAAACTGTCTATTTCAACTAATTTTGTCCATCAGATACGAACTTTGTACTTTGCTATGTAGTTCTACCAGGAGTGAGTTACCATGCAAAAACTGTCTATTTCAACTAATTTCGTCCATCCGATACGAACTTTGTACTTTGCTATCTAGTTCTACCAGGAATGTGTTACCATGCAAAAACTGTCTATTTCAACTAATTTTGTCCATCCGATACGAACTTTGTACTTTGCTATGTAGTTCTACCAGGAGTGTGTTACCATGCAAAAACTGTCTATTTCAACTAATTTCGTCCATCCGATACGAACTTTGTACTTTGCTATGTATTTCTACCAGGAGTGTGTTACCATGCAAAAACTGTCTATTTCAACTAATTTTGTCCATCCGATACGAACTTTGTACTTTGCTATTTAGTTCTACCAGGAATGTGTTACCATGCAAAAACTGTCTATTTCAACTAATTTCGTCCATCCGATACGAACTTTGTACTTTACTATGTAGTTCTACCAGGAGTGTGTTACCATGCAAAAACTGTCTATTTCAACTAATTTTGTCCATCCGATACGAACGTTGTACATTGCTATGTAGTTCTACCAGGAATGTTTTACCATGCAAAAACTGTCTATTTCAACTAATTTCGTCCATCCGATACGAACTTTGTACTTTGCTATGTAGTTCTACCAGGAGTGTGTTACCATGCAAAAACTGTCTATTTCAACTAATTTCGTCCATCCGATACTAACTTTGCACTTTGCTATGTAGTTCTACCAGAAGTGTGTTACCATGCAAAAACTGTCTATTTCAACTAATTTCGTCCATCCGATACTAACTTTGTACTTTGCTATGTAGTTCTACCAGGAGTGTGTTACCATGCAAAAACTGTCTATTTCAACTAATTTCGTCCATCCGATACGAACTTTGTACTTTGCTATGTAGTTCTACCAGGAATGTGTTACCATGCAAAAACTGTCTATTTCAACTAATTTCGTCCATCCGATACTAACTTTGCACTTTGCTATGTAGTTCTACCAGAAGTGTGTTACCATGCAAAAACTGTCTATTTCAACTAATTTCGTTCATCCGATACTAACTTTGTACTTTGCTATGTAGTTCTACCAGGAGTGTGTTACCATGCAAAAACTGTCTATTTCAACTAATTTTGTCCATCCGATACGAACTTTGTACTTTACTATGTAGTTCTACCAGGAGTGTGTTACCATGCAAAAACTGTCTATTTCAACTAATTTTGTCCATCCGATACGAACGTTGTACTTTGCTATGTAGTTCTACCAGGAATGTTTTACCATGCAAAAACTGTCTATTTCAACTAATTTCGTCCATCCGATACGAACTTTGTACTTTGCTATGTAGTTCTACCAGGAGTGTGTTACCATGCAAAAACTGTCTATTTCAACTAATTTCGTCCATCCGATACTAACTTTGCACTTTGCTATGAAGTTCTACCAGGAATGTGTTACCATGCAAAAACTGTCTATTTCAACTAATTTTGTCCATCCGATACGAACTTTGTACTTTACTATGTAGTTCTACCAGGAGTGTGTTACCATGCAAAAACTGTCTATTTCAACTAATTTTGTCCATCCGATACGAACGTTGTACTTTGCTATGTAGTTCTACCAGGAATGTTTTACCATGCAAAAACTGTCTATTTCAACTAATTTCGTCCATCCGATACGAACTTTGTACTTTGCTATGTAGTTCTACCAGGAGTGTGTTACCATGCAAAAACTGTCTATTTCAACTAATTTCGTCCATCCGATACGAACTTTGTACTTTGCTATGTAGTTCTACCAGAAGTGTGTTACCATGCAAAAACTGTCTATTTCAACTAATTTCGTCCATCCGATACTAACTTTGCACTTTGCTATGAAGTTCTACCAGGAATGTGTTACCATGCAAAAACTGTCTATTTCAACTAATTTCGTCCATCCGATACTAACTTTGCACTTTGCTATGTAGTTCTACCAGAAGTGTGTTACCATGCAAAAACTGTCTATTTCAACTAATTTCGTCCATCCGATACTAACTTTGCGCTTTGCTATGTAGTTCTACCAGGAATGTGTTACCATGCAAAAACTGTCTATTTCAACTAATTTTGTCCATCCGATACGAACTTTGTACTTTACTATGTAGTTCTACCAGGAGTGTGTTACCATGCAAAAACTGTCTATTTCAACTAATTTTGTCCATCCGATACGAACGTTGTACTTTGCTATGTAGTTCTACCAGAAGTGTGTTACCATGCAAAAACTGTCTATTTCAACTAATTTCGTCCATCCGATACTAACTTTGTACTTTGCTATGTATTTCTACCAGGAGTGTGTTACCATGCAAAAACTGTCTATTTCAACTAATTTCGTCCATCCGATACGAACTTTGTACTTTGCTATGTAGTTCTACCAGGAATGTGTTACCATGCAAAAACTGTCTATTTCAACTAATTTCGTCCATCCGATACGAACTTTGTACTTTGCTATGTAGTTCTACCAGAAGTGTGTTACCATGCAAAAACTGTCTATTTCAACTAATTTCGTCCATCCGATACGAACTTTGTACTTTGCTATGTAGTTCTACCAGGAATGTGTTACCATGCATAAACTGTCTATTTCAACTAATTTCGTCCATCCGATACTAACTTTGCACTTTGCTATGTAGTTCTACCAGAAGTGTGTTACCATGCAAAAACTGTCTATTTCAACTAATTTCGTCCATCCGATACTAACTTTGCGCTTTGCTATGTAGTTCTACCAGGAATGTGTTACCATGCAAAAACTGTCTATTTCAACTAATTTCGTCCATCCGATACGAACTTTGTACTTTGCTATGTATTTCTACCAGGAGTGTGTTACCATGCAAAAACTGTCTATTTCAACTAATTTTGTCCATCCGATACGAACTTTGTACTTTGCTATTTAGTTCTACCAGGAATGTGTTACCATGCAAAAACTGTCTATTTCAACTAATTTTGTCCATCCGATACTAACTTTGTACTTTACTATGTAGTTCTACCAGGAGTGTGTTACCATGCAAAAACTGTCTATTTCAACTAATTTTGTCCATCCGATACGAACGTTGTACTTTGCTATGTAGTTCTACCAGGAATGTGTTACCATGCAAAAACTGTCTATTTCAACTAATTTCGTCCATCCGATACGAACTTTGTACTTTGCTATGTATTTCTACCAGGAGTGTGTTACCATGCAAAAACTGTCTATTTCAACTAATTTCGTCCATCCGATACGAACTTTGTACTTTGCTATGTAGTTCTACCAGGAATGTGTTACCATGCAAAAACTGTCTATTTCAACTAATTTCGTCCATCCGATACGAACTTTGTACTTTGCTATGTAGTTCTACCAGAAGTGTGTTACCATGCAAAAACTGTCTATTTCAACTAATTTCGTCCATCCGATACGAACTTTGTACTTTGCTATGTAGTTCTACCAGGAATGTGTTACCATGCAAAAACTGTCTATTTCAACTAATTTCGTCCATCCGATACGAACTTTGAACTTTGCTATGTAGTTCTACCAGGAGTGTGTTACCATGCAAAAACTGTCTATTTCAACTAATTTCGTCCATCCGATACGAACTTTGTACTTTGCTATGTAGTTCTACCAGAAGTGTGTTACCATGCAAAAACTGTCTATTTCAACTAATTTCGTCCATCCGATACGAACTTTGTACTTTGCTATGTAGTTCTACCAGAAGTGTGTTACCATGCAAAAACTGTCTATTTCAACTAATTTCGTCCATCCGATACGAACTTTGTACTTTGCTATGTAGTTCTACCAGGAATGTGTTACCATGCAAAAACTGTCTATTTCAACTAATTTCGTCCATCCGATACGAACTTTGTACTTTGCTATGTAGTTCTACCAGGAGTGTGTTACCATGCAAAAACTGTCTATTTCAACTAATTTCGTCCATCCGATACGAACTTTGTATTTTGCTATGTAGTTCCACCAGGAATGTGTTACCATGCAAAAACTGTCTATTTCAACTAATTTCGTCCATCCGATACGAACTTTGTACTTTGCTATGCAGTTCTAACAGGAATGTGTTACCATGCAAAAACTGTCTATTTCAACTAATTTTGTCCATCAGATACGAACTTTGTACTTTGCTATGTAGTTCTACCAGGAGTGAGTTACTATGCAAAAACTGTCTATTTCAACTAATTTCGTCCATCCGATACGAACGTTGTACTTTGCTATGTAGTTCAACCAGGAGTGTGTTACCATGCAAAAACTGTCTATTTCAACTAATTTCGTCCATCCGATACGAACTTTGTACTTTGCTATGTATTTCTACCAGGAGTGTGTTACCATGCAAAAACTGTCTATTTCAACTAATTTTGTCCATCCGATACGAACTTTGTACTTTGCTATTTAGTTCTACCAGGAATGTGTTACCATGCAAAAACTGTCTATTTCAACTAATTTTGTCCATCCGATACGAACTTTGTACTTTACTATGTAGTTCTACCAGGAGTGTGTTACCATGCAAAAACTGTCTATTTCAACTAATTTTGTCCATCCGATACGAACGTTGTACTTTGCTATGTAGTTCTACCAGGAATGTTTTACCATGCAAAAACTGTCTATTTCAACTAATTTCGTCCATCCGATACGAACTTTGTACTTTGCTATGTAGTTCTACCAGGAGTGTGTTACCATGCAAAAACTGTCTATTTCAACTAATTTCGTCCATCCGATACGAACTTTGTACTTTGCTATGTAGTTCTACCAGGAGTGTGTTACCATGCAAAAACTGTCTATTTCAACTAATTTCGTCCATCCGATACGAACTTTGTACTTTGCTATCTAGTTCTACCAGGAGTGTGTTACCATGCAAAAACTGTCTCTTTCAACTAATTTCGTCCATCCGATACGAACTTTGTACTTTGCTATGTAGTTCTACCAGGAGTGTGTTACCATGCAAAAACTGTCTATTTCAACTAATTTCGTCCATCCGATACGAACTTTGTACTTTGCTATGTAGTTCTACCAGGAGTGTGTTACCATGCAAAAACTGTCTATTTCAACTAATTTCGTCCATCCGATACGAACTTTGTACTTTGCTATCTAGTTCTACCAGGAATGTGTTACCATGCATAAACTGTCTATTTCAACTAATTTCGTCCATCCGATACGAACTTTGTACTTTGCTATGTAGTTCTAACAGGAATGTGTTACCATGCTAAAACTGTCTATTTCAACTAATTTCGTCCATCCGATACGAACTTTGTACATTGCTATGTAGTTCTAACAGGAATGTGTTACCATGCAAAAACTGTCTATTTCAACTAATTTTGTCTATCCGATACGAACTTTGTACTTTGCTATGTAGTTCTACCAGGAGTGTGTTACCATGCAAAAACTGTCTATTTCAACTAATTTCGTCCATCCGATACGAACTTTGTACATTGCTATGTAGTTCTAACAGGAATGTGTTACCATGCAAAAACTGTCTATTTCAACTAATTTCGTCCATCCGATACTAACTTTGCACTTTGCTATGTAGTTCTACCAGGAATGTGTTACCATGCAAAAACTGTCTATTTCAACTAATTTCGTCCATCCGATACGAACTTTGTACTTTGCTATGTAGTTCTACCAGGAGTGTGTTACCATGCAAAAACTGTCTATTTCAACTAATTTCGTCCATCCGATACGAACTTTGTACTTTGCTATGTAGTTCTACCAGAAGTGTGTTACCATGCAAAAACTGTCTATTTCAACTAATTTCGTCCATCCGATACTAACTTTGCACTTTGCTATGAAGTTCTACCAGGAATGTGTTACCATGCAAAAACTGTCTATTTCAACTAATTTCGTCCATCCGATACTAACTTTGCACTTTGCTATGTAGTTCTACCAGAAGTGTGTTACCATGCAAAAACTGTCTATTTCAACTAATTTCGTCCATCCGATACGAACTTTGTACTTTGCTATGTAGTTCTACCAGGAATGTGTTACCATGCAAAAACTGTCTATTTCAACTAATTTCGTCCATCCGATACTAACTTTGCACTTTGCTATGTAGTTCTACCAGAAGTGTGTTACCATGCAAAAACTGTCTATTTCAACTAATTTCGTCCATCCGATACTAACTTTGTACTTTGCTATGTAGTTCTACCAGGAGTGTGTTACCATGCAAAAACTGTCTATTTCAACTAATTTTGTCCATCCGATACGAACTTTGTACTTTACTATGTAGTTCTACCAGGAGTGTGTTACCATGCAAAAACTGTCTATTTCAACTAATTTTGTCCATCCGATACGAACGTTGTACTTTGCTATGTAGTTCTACCAGGAATGTTTTACCATGCAAAAACTGTCTATTTCAACTAATTTCGTCCATCCGATACGAACTTTGTACTTTGCTATGTAGTTCTACCAGGAATGTGTTACCATGCAAAAACTGTCTATTTCAACTAATTTCGTCCATCCGATACGAACTTTGTACTTTGCTATGTAGTTCTACCAGAAGTGTGTTACCATGCAAAAACTGTCTATTTCAACTAATTTCGTCCATCCGATACTAACTTTGCACTTTGCTATGAAGTTCTACCAGGAATGTGTTACCATGCAAAAACTGTCTATTTCAACTAATTTTGTCCATCCGATACGAACTTTGTACTTTACTATGTAGTTCTACCAGGAGTGTGTTACCATGCAAAAACTGTCTATTTCAACTAATTTTGTCCATCCGATACGAACGTTGTACTTTGCTATGTAGTTCTACCAGGAATGTTTTACCATGCAAAAACTGTCTATTTCAACTAATATCGTCCATCCGATACGAACTTTGTACTTTGCTATGTAGTTCTACCAGGAGTGTGTTACCATGCAAAAACTGTCTATTTCAACTAATTTCGTCCATCCGATACGAACTTTGTACTTTGCTATGTAGTTCTACCAGAAGTGTGTTACCATGCAAAAACTGTCTATTTCAACTAATTTCGTCCATCCGATACTAACTTTGCACTTTGCTATGAAGTTCTACCAGGAATGTGTTACCATGCAAAAACTGTCTATTTCAACTAATTTCGTCCATCCGATACTAACTTTGCACTTTGCTATGTAGTTCTACCAGAAGTGTGTTACCATGCAAAAACTGTCTATTTCAACTAATTTCGTCCATCCGATACGAACTTTGTACTTTGCTATGTAGTTCTACCAGGAATGTGTTACCATGCATAAACTGTCTATTTCAACTAATTTCGTCCATCCGATACTAACTTTGCACTTTGCTATGTAGTTCTACCAGAAGTGTGTTACCATGCAAAAACTGTCTATTTCAACTAATTTCGTCCATCCGATACTAACTTTGCGCTTTGCTATGTAGTTCTACCAGGAATGTGTTACCATGCAAAAACTGTCTATTTCAACTAATTTCGTCCATCCGATACGAACTTTGTACTTTGCTATGTATTTCTACCAGGAGTGTGTTACCATGCAAAAACTGTCTATTTCAACTAATTTTGTCCATCCGATACGAACTTTGTACTTTGCTATTTAGTTCTACCAGGAATGTGTTACCATGCAAAAACTGTCTATTTCAACTAATTTTGTCCATCCGATACGAACTTTGTACTTTACTATGTAGTTCTACCAGGAGTGTGTTACCATGCAAAAACTGTCTATTTCAACTAATTTTGTCCATCCGATACGAACGTTGTACTTTGCTATGTAGTTCTACCAGAAGTGTGTTACCATGCAAAAACTGTCTATTTCAACTAATTTCGTCCATTCGATACGAACTTTGTACTTTGCTATGTAGTTCTACCAGGAATGTGTTACCATGCAAAAACTGTCTATTTCAACTAATTTCGTCCATCCGATACGAACTTTGTACTTTGCTATGTAGTTCTACCAGAAGTGTGTTACCATGCAAAAACTGTCTATTTCAACTAATTTCGTCCATCCGATACGAACTTTGTACTTTGCTATGTAGTTCTACCAGGAATGTGTTACCATGCAAAAACTGTCTATTTCAACTAATTTCGTCCATCCGATACGAACTTTGAACTTTGCTATGTAGTTCTACCAGGAGTGTGTTACCATGCAAAAACTGTCTATTTCAACTAATTTCGTCCATCCGATACGAACTTTGTACTTTGCTATGTAGTTCTACCAGAAGTGTGTTACCATGCAAAAACTGTCTATTTCAACTAATTTCGTCCATCCGATACGAACTTTGTACTTTGCTATGTAGTTCTACCAGGAGTGTGTTACCATGCAAAAACTGTCTATTTCAACTTATTTCGTCCATCCGATACGAACTTTGTACTTTGCTATGTAGTTCTACCAGAAGTGTGTTACCATGCAAAAACTGTCTATTTCAACTAATTTCGTCCATCCGATACGAACTTTGTACTTTGCTATGTAGTTCTACCAGGAATGTGTTACCATGCAAAAACTGTCTATTTCAACTTATTTCGTCCATCCGATACGAACTTTGTACTTTGCTATGTAGTTCTACCAGGAGTGTGTTACCATGCAAAAACTGTCTATTTCAACTAATTTCGTCCATCCGATACGAACTTTATATTTTGCTATGTAGTTCCACCAGGAATGTGTTACCATGCAAAAACTGTCTATTTCAACTAATTTCGTCCATCCGATACTATTTTTGCACTTTGCTATGAAGTTCTACCAGGAATGTGTTACCATGCAAAAACTGTCTATTTCAACTAAATTCGTCCATCCGATACGAACTTTGTACTTTGATATGTAGTTCTACCAGGAATGTGTTACCATGCAAAAACTGTCTATTTCAACTAATTTCGTCCATCCGATACGAACTTTGTACTTTGCTATTTAGTTCTACCAGGAATGTGTTACCATGCAAAAACTGTCTATTTCAACTAATTTTGTCCATCCGATACGAACTTTGTACTTTACTATGTAGTTCTACCAGGAATGTGTTACCATGCAAAAACTGTCTATTTCAACTAATTTTGTCCATCCGATACGAACTTTGTACTTTACTATGTAGTTCTACCAGGAGTGTGTTACCATGCAAAAACTGTCTATTTCAACTAATTTTGTCCATCCGATACGAACTTTGTACTTTGCTATGTAGTTCCACCAGGAATGTGTTACCATGCAAAAACTGTCTATTTCAACTAATTTCGTCCATCCGATACTATTTTTGCACTTTGCTATGAAGTTCTACCAGGAATGTGTTACCATGCAAAAACTGTCTATTTCAACTAAATTCGTCCATCCGATACGAACTTTGTACTTTGCTATTTAGTTCTACCAGGAATGTGTTACCATGCAAAAACTGTCTATTTCAACTAATTTTGTCCATCCGATACGAACTTTGTACTTTGCTATTTAGTTCTACCAGGAATGTGTTACCATGCAAAAACTGTCTATTTCAACTAATTTCGTCCATCCGATACGAACTTTGTACTTTGCTATGTATTTCTACCAGGAGTGTGTTACCATGCAAAAACTGTCTATTTCAACTAATTTCGTCCATCCGATACTATTTTTGCACTTTGCTATGAAGTTCTACCAGGAATGTGTTACCATGCAAAAACTGTCTATTTCAACTAAATTCGTCCATCCGATACGAACTTTGTACTTTGATATGTAGTTCTACCAGGAATGTGTTACCATGCAAAAACTGTCTATTTCAACTAATTTCGTCCATCCGATACTAACTTTGCGCTTTGCTATGTAGTTCTACCAGGAGTGTGTTACCATGCAAAAACTGTCTATTTCAACTAATTTTGTCCATCCGATACGAACTTTGTACTTTACTATGTAGTTCTACCAGGAGTGTGTTACCATGCAAAAACTGTCTATTTCAACTAATTTTGTCCATCCGATACGAACGTTGTACTTTGCTATGTAGTTCTACCAGGAATGTTTTACCATGCAAAAACTGTCTATTTCAACTAATTTCGTCCATCCGATACTAACTTTGCACTTTGCTATGAAGTTCTACCAGGAATGTGTTACCATGCAAAAACTGTCTATTTCAACTAATTTTGTCCATCCGATACGAACTTTGTACTTTACTATGTAGTTCTACCAGGAGTGTGTTACCATGCAAAAACTGTCTATTTCAACTAATTTTGTCCATCCGATACGAACGTTGTACTTTGCTATGTAGTTCTACCAGGAATGTTTTACCATGCAAAAACTGTCTATTTCAACTAATATCGTCCATCCGATACGAACTTTGTACTTTGCTATGTAGTTCTACCAGGAGTGTGTTACCATGCAAAAACTGTCTATTTCAACTAATTTCGTCCATCCGATACGAACTTTGTACTTTGCTATGTAGTTCTACCAGAAGTGTGTTACCATGCAAAAACTGTCTATTTCAACTAATTTCGTCCATCCGATACTAACTTTGCACTTTGCTATGAAGTTCTACCAGGAATGTGTTACCATGCAAAAACTGTCTATTTCAACTAATTTCGTCCATCCGATACTAACTTTGCACTTTGCTATGTAGTTCTACCAGAAGTGTGTAACCATGCAAAAACTGTCTATTTCAACTAATTTCGTCCATCCGATACGAACTTTGTACTTTGCTATGTAGTTCTACCAGGAATGTGTTACCATGCATAAACTGTCTATTTCAACTAATTTCGTCCATCCGATACTAACTTTGCACTTTGCTATGTAGTTCTACCAGAAGTGTGTTACCATGCAAAAACTGTCTATTTCAACTAATTTCGTCCATCCGATACTAACTTTGCGCTTTGCTATGTAGTTCTACCAGGAATGTGTTACCATGCAAAAACTGTCTATTTCAACTAATTTCGTCCATCCGATACGAACTTTGTACTTTGCTATGTATTTCTACCAGGAGTGTGTTACCATGCAAAAACTGTCTATTTCAACTAATTTTGTCCATCCGATACGAACTTTGTACTTTGCTATTTAGTTCTACCAGGAATGTGTTACCATGCAAAAACTGTCTATTTCAACTAATTTTGTCCATCCGATACGAACTTTGTACTTTACTATGTAGTTCTACCAGGAGTGTGTTACCATGCAAAAACTGTCTATTTCAACTAATTTTGTCCATCCGATACGAACGTTGTACTTTGCTATGTAGTTCTACCAGAAGTGTGTTACCATGCAAAAACTGTCTATTTCAACTAATTTCGTCCATCCGATACGAACTTTGTACTTTGCTATGTAGTTCTACCAGGAATGTGTTACCATGCAAAAACTGTCTATTTCAACTAATTTCGTCCATCCGATACGAACTTTGTACTTTGCTATGTAGTTCTACCAGAAGTGTGTTACCATGCAAAAACTGTCTATTTCAACTAATTTCGTCCATCCGATACGAACTTTGTACTTTGCTATGTAGTTCTACCAGGAATGTGTTACCATGCAAAAACTGTCTATTTCAACTAATTTCGTCCATCCGATACGAACTTTGAACTTTGCTATGTAGTTCTACCAGGAGTGTGTTACCATGCAAAAACTGTCTATTTCAACTAATTTCGTCCATCCGATACGAACTTTGTACTTTGCTATGTAGTTCTACCAGAAGTGTGTTACCATGCAAAAACTGTCTATTTCAACTAATTTCGTCCATCCGATACGAACTTTGTACTTTGCTATGTAGTTCTACCAGGAATGTGTTACCATGCAAAAACTGTCTATTTCAACTAATTTCGTCCATCCGATACGAACTTTGTACTTTGCTATGTAGTTCTACCAGGAGTGTGTTACCATGCAAAAACTGTCTATTTCAACTAATTTCGTCCATCCGATACGAACTTTGTATTTTGCTATGTAGTTCCACCAGGAATGTGTTACCATGCAAAAACTGTCTATTTCAACTAATTTCGTCCATCCGATACTATTTTTGCACTTTGCTATGAAGTTCTACCAGGAATGTGTTACCATGCAAAAACTGTCTATTTCAACTAATTTCGTCCATCCGATACTAACTTTGCACTTTGCTATGTAGTTCCACCAGGAATGTGTTACCATGCAAAAACTGTCTATTTCAACTAATTTCGTCCATCCGATACTAACTTTGCACTTTGCTATGAAGTTCTACCAGGAATGTGTTACCATGCAAAAACTGGCTATTTCAACTAATTTCGTCCATCCGATACGAACTTTGTACTTTGCTATCTAGTTCTACCAGGAATGTGTTACCATGCAAAAACTGTCTATTTCAACTAATTTCGTCCATCCGATACTATTTTTGCACTTTGCTATGAAGTTCTACCAGGAATGTGTTACCATGCAAAAACTGTCTATTTCAACTAATTTCGTCCATCCGATACGAACTTTGTATTTTGCTATGTAGTTCCACCAGGAATGTGTTACCATGCAAAAACTGTCTATTTCAACTAATTTCGTCCATCCGATACTATTTTTGCACTTTGCTATGAAGTTCTACCAGGAATGTGTTACCATGCAAAAACTGTCTATTTCAACTAATTTCGTCCATCCGATACTAACTTTGCACTTTGCTATGTAGTTCTACCAGGAATGTGTTACCATGCAAAAACTGTCTATTTCAACTAATTTCGTCCATCCGATACGAACTTTGTACTTTGTTATGTAGTTCTACCAGGAATGTGTTACCATGCAAAAACTGTCTATTTCAACTAATTTCGTCCATCCGATACGAACTTTGTACATTGCTATGTAGTTCTAACAGGAATGTGTTACCATGCAAAAACTGTCTATTTCAACTAATTTCGTCCATCCGATACGAACTTTGTACTTTGTTATGTAGTTCTACCAGGAATGTGTTACCATGCAAAAACTGTCTATTTCAACTAATTTCGTCCATCCGATACGAACTTTGTACATTGCTATGTAGTTCTAACAGGAGTGTGTTACCATGCAAAAACTGGCTATTTCAACTAATTTCGTCCATCCGATACGAACTTTGTACTTTGCTATCTAGTTCTACCAGGAATGTGTTACCATGCAAAAACTGTCTATTTCAACTAATTTCGTCCATCCGATACGAACTTTGTACTTTGTTATGTAGTTCTACCAGGAATGTGTTACCATGCAAAAACTGTCTATTTCAACTAATTTCGTCCATCCGATACGAACTTTGTACATTGCTATGTAGTTCTAACAGGAATGTGTTACCATGCAAAAACTGGCTATTTCAACTAATTTCGTCCATCCGATACTAACTTTGCGCTTTGCTATGTAGTTCTACCAGGAATGTGTTACCATGCAAAAACTGTCTATTTCAACTAATTTCGTCCATCCGATACGAACTTTGTACTTTGCTATGTATTTCTACCAGGAGTGTGTTACCATGCAAAAACTGTCTATTTCAACTAATTTTGTCCATCCGATACGAACTTTGTACTTTGCTATGTAGTTCTACCAGGAGTGTGTTACCATGCAAAAACTGTCTATTTCAACTAATTTCGTCCATCCGATACGAACTTTGTACTTTGCTATGCAGTTCTAACAGGAATGTGTTACCATGCAAAAACTGTCTATTTCAACTAATTTTGTCCATCAGATACGAACTTTGTACTTTGCTATGTAGTTCTACCAGGAGTGAGTTACCATGCAAAAACTGTCTATTTCAACTAATTTCGTCCATCCGATACTAACTTTGTACTTTGCTATGTAGTTCAACCAGGGGTGTGTTACCATGCAAAAACTGTCTATTTCAACTAATTTCGTCCATCCGATACGAACTTTGTACTTTACTATGTAGTTCTACCAGGAGTGTGTTACCATGCAAAAACTGTCTATTTCAACTAATTTCGTCCATCCGATACGAACTTTGTACTTTGCTATGTAGTTCTACCAGGAGTGTGTTACCATGCAAAAACTGTCTATTTCAACTAATTTCGTCCATCCGATACGAACTTTGTACTTTGCTATCTAGTTCTACCAGGAGTGTGTTACCATGCAAAAACTGTCTATTTCAACTAATTTCGTCCATCCGATACGAACTTTGTACTTTGCTATGTAGTTCTAACAGGAATGTGTTACCATGCTAAAACTGTCTATTTCAACTAATTTCGTCCATCCGATACGAACTTTGTACTTTGCTATGTAGTTCTAACAGGAATGTGTTACCATGCTAAAACTGTCTATTTCAACTAATTTTGTCTATCCGATACGAACTTTGTACTTTGCTATGTAGTTCTACCAGGAGTGTGTTACCATGCAAAAACTGTCTATTTCAACTAATTTCGTCCATCCGATACGAACTTTGTACATTGCTATGTAGTTCTAACAGGAATGTGTTACCATGCAAAAACTGTCTATTTCAACTAATTTCGTCCATCCGATACGAACTTTGTACTTTGTTATGTAGTTCTACCAGGAATGTGTTACCATGCAAAAACTGTCTATTTCAACTAATTTCGTCCATCCGATACGAACTTTGTACATTGCTATGTAGTTCTAACAGGAGTGTGTTACCATGCAAAAACTGTCTATTTCAACTAATTTCGTCCATCCGATACGAACTTTGTACATTGCTATGTAGTTCTAACAGGAATGTGTTACCATGCAAAAACTGGCTATTTCAACTAATTTCGTCCATCCGATACGAACTTTGTACTTTGCTATGTAGTTCTACCAGGAGTGTGTTACCATGCAAAAACTGTCTATTTCAACTAATTTCGTCCATCTGATACGAACTTTGTACTTTGCTATCTAGTTCTACCAGGAATGTGTTACCATGCAAAACCTGTCTATTTCAACTAATTTCGTCCATCCGATACGAACTTTGTACTTTGCTATGCAGTTCTAACAGGAATGTGTTACCATGCAAAAACTGTCTATTTCAACTAATTTTGTCCATCAGATACGAACTTTGTACTTTGCTATGTAGTTCTACCAGGAGTGAGTTACCATGCAAAAACTGTATATTTCAACTAATTTCGTCCATCCGATACTAACTTTGTACTTTGCTATGTAGTTCAACCAGGAGTGTGTTACCATGCAAAAACTGTCTATTTCAACTAATTTCGTCCATCCGATACGAACTTTGTACATTGCTATGTAGTTCTAACAGGAATGTGTTACCATGCTAAAACTGTCTATTTCAACTAATTTCGTCCATCCGATACGAACTTTGTACATTGCTATGTAGTTCTAACAGGAATGTGTTACCATGCAAAAACTGTCTATTTCAACTTATTTCGTCCATCCGATACGAACTTTGTACTTTGTTATGTAGTTCTACCAGGAATGTGTTACCATGCAAAAACTGTCTATTTCAACTAATTTCGTCCATCCGATACGAACTTTGTACATTGCTATGTAGTTCTAACAGGAGTGTGTTACCATGCAAAAACTGTCTATTTCAACTAATTTCGTCCATCCGATACGAACTTTGTACTTTGCTATGTATTTCTACCAGGAGTGTGTTACCATGCAAAAACTGTCTATTTCAACTAATTTTGTCCATCCGATACGAACTTTGTACTTTGCTATGTAGTTCTACCAGGAGTGTGTTACCATGCAAAAACTGTCTATTTCAACTAATTTCGTCCATCCGATACGAACTTTGTACATTGCTATGTAGTTCTAACAGGAATGTGTTACCATGCTAAAACTGTCTATTTCAACTAATTTCGTCCATCCGATACGAACTTTGTACATTGCTATGTAGTTCTAACAGGAATGTGTTACCATGCAAAAACTGTCTATTTCAACTAATTTCGTCCATCCGATACGAACTTTGTACTTTGCTATCTAGTTCTACCAGGAGTGTGTTACCATGCAAAAACTGTCTATTTCAACTAATTTCGTCCATCCGATACGAACTTTGTACTTTGCTATCTAGTTCTACCAGGAGTGTGTTACCATGCAAAAACTGTCTATTTCAACTAATTTCGTCCATCCGATACGAACTTTGTACATTGCTATGTAGTTCTAACAGGAATGTGTTACCATGCTAAAACTGTCTATTTCAACTAATTTCGTCCATCCGATACGAACTTTGTACTTTGCTATCTAGTTCTACCAGGAGTGTGTTACCATGCAAAAACTGTCTATTTCAACTAATTTTGTCCTTCCAAAACGAACGTTGTACTTTGCTATCTAGTTCTACCAGGAATGTGTTACCATGCAAAAACTGTCTATTTCAACTAATTTCGTCCAACCGATACGAACTTTGTACTTTGCTATCTAGTTCTACCAGGAGTGTGTTACCATGCAAAAACTGTCTATTTCAACTAATTTCGTCCATCCGATACGAACTTTGTACATTGCTATGTAGTTCTAACAGGAATGTGTTACCATGCTAAAACTGTCTATTTCAACTAATTTCGTCCATCCGATACGAACTTTGTACTTTGCTATCTAGTTCTACCAGGAGTGTGTTACCATGCAAAAACTGTCTATTTCAACTAATTTTGTCCATCCAAAACGAACGTTGTACATTGCTATCTAGTTCTACCAGGAATGTGTTACCATGCAAAAACTGTCTATTTCAACTAATTTCGTCCATCCGATACGAACTTTGTACTTTGCTATGTAGTTCTACCAGGAGTGTGTTACCATGCAAAAACTGTCTATTTCAACTAATTTCGTCCATCCGATACGAACTTTGTACTTTGCTATGTAGTTCTACCAGGAGTGTGTTACCATGCAAAAACTGTCTATTTCAACTAATTTTGTCTATCCGATACGAACTTTGTACTTTGCTATGTAGTTCTACCAGGAGTGTGTTACCATGCAAAAACTGTCTATTTCAACTAATTTCGTCCATCCGATACGAACTTTGTACTTTGCTATGTAGTTCTACCAGGAATGTGTTACCATGCAAAAACTGTCTATTTCAACTAATTTCGTCCATCCGATACGAACTTTGTACTTTGCTATGTAGTTCTACCAGGAATGTTTTACCATGCAAAAACTGTCTATTTCAACTAATTTCGTCCATCCGATACGAACTTTGTACTTTGCTATGTAGTTCTACCAGGAGTGTGTTACCATGCAAAAACTGTCTATTTCAACTAATTTCGTCCATCCGATACGAACTTTGTACTTTGCTATGTAGTTCTACCAGAAGAGTGTTACCATGCAAAAACTGTCTATTTCAACTAATTTCGTCCATCCGATACGAACTTTGTACTTTGCTATGTAGTTCTACCAGGAATGTGTTACCATGCAAAAACTGTCTATTTCAACTAATTTCGTCCATCCGATACGAACTTTGTACTTTGCTATGTAGTTCTACCAGGAGTGTGTTACCATGCAAAAACTGTCTATTTCAACTAATTTTGTCTATCCGATACGAACTTTGTACTTTGCTATGTAGTTCTACCAGGAGTGTGTTACCATGCAAAAACTGTCTATTTCAACTAATTTCGTCCATCCGATACGAACTTTGTACTTTGCTATGTAGTTCTACCAGGAATGTGTTACCATGCAAAAACTGTCTATTTCAACTAATTTCGTCCATCCGATACGAACTTTGTACATTGCTATGTAGTTCTAACAGGAATGTGTTACCATGCAAAAACTGTCTATTTCAACTAATTTCGTCCATCCGATACGAACTTTGTACTTTGCTATGTAGTTCTACCAGGAGTGTGTTACCATGCAAAAACTGTCTATTTCAACTAATTTTGTCTATCCGATACGAACTTTGTACTTTGCTATGTAGTTCTACCAGAAGAGTGTTACCATGCAAAAACTGTCTATTTCAACTAATTTCGTCCATCCGATACGAACTTTGTACTTTGCTATGTAGTTCTACCAGGAGTGAGTTACCATGCAAAAACTGTCTATTTCAACTAATTTTGTCCATCAGATACGAATTTTGTACTTTGCTATGTAGTTCTACCAGGAGTGTGTTACCATGCAAAAACTGTCTATTTCAACTAATTTTGTCCATCAGATATGAACTTTGTACTTTGCTATGTAGTTCTACCAGGAGTGAGTTACCATGCACAAACTGTCTATTTCAACTAATTTTGTCCATCCGATACGAACTTTGTACTTTGCTATGTAGTTCTACCAGGAATGTGTTACTATGCAAAAACTGTCTATTTCAACTAATTTTGTCCATCAGATATGAACTTTGTACTTTGCTATGTAGTTCTACCAGGAGTGAGTTACCATGCAAAAACTGTCTATTTCAACTAATTTTGTCCATCCGATACGAACTTTGTACTTTGCTATGTAGTTCTAACAGGAATGTGTTACCATGCAAAAACTGTCTATTTCAACTAATTTTGTCCATCCGACACGAACTTTGTACTTTGCTATCTAGTTCTACCAGGAGTGAGTTACCATGCAAAAACTGTCTATTTCAACTAATTTTGTCCATCAGATACGAACTTTGTACTTTGCTATGTAGTTCTACCAGGAATGTGTTACCATGCAAAAACTGTCTATTTCAACTAATTTTGTCCATCCAAAACGAACTTTGTACTTTGCTATGTAGTTCTACCAGGAGTATGTTACCATGCAAAAACTGTCTATTTCAACTAATTTCGTCCATCCGATACGAACTTTGTACTTTGCTATCTAGTTCTACCAGGAATGTGTTACCATGCAAAAACTGTCTATTTTAATTTAATTCGTCCATCCGATACGAACTTTGTACTTTGCTATGAAGTTCTAACAGGAATGTGTTACCATGCAAAAACTGTCTATTTCAACTAATTTTGTCCATCCGACACGAACTTTGTACTTTGCTATCTAGTTCTACCAAGAGTGAGTTACCATGCAAAAACTGTCTATTTCAACTAATTTTGTCCATCCGATACGAACTTTGTACTTTGCTATGTAGTTCTAACAGGAATGTGTTACCATGCAAAAACTGTCTATTTCAACTAATTTTGTCCATCCGACACGAACTTTGTACTTTGCTATCTAGTTCTACCAGGAGTGAGTTACCATGCAAAAACTGTCTATTTCAACTAATTTTGTCCATCAGATACGAACTTTGTACTTTGCTATGTAGTTCTACCAGGAATGTGTTACTATGCAAAAACTGTCTATTTCAACTAATTTTGTCCATCCGACACGAACTTTGTACTTTGCTATCTAGTTCTACCAGGAGTGAGTTACCATGCAAAAACTGTCTATTTCAACTAATTTTGTCCATCAGATACGAACTTTGTACTTTGCTATGTAGTTCTAACAGGAATGTGTTACCATGCAAAAACTGTCTATTTCAACTAATTTCGTCCATCCGACACGAACTTTGTACTTTGCTATCTAGTTCTACCAGGAGTGAGTTACCATGCAAAAACTGTCTATTTCAACTAATTTTGTCCATCCGATACGAACTTTGTACTTTGCTATGTAGTTCTACCAGGAATGTGTTACCATGCAAAAACTGTCTATTTTAATTTAATTCGTCCATCCGATACGAACTTTGTACTTTGCTATGAAGTTCTAACAGGAATGTGTTACCATGCAAAAACTGTCTATTTCAACTAATTTTGTCCATCCGACACGAACTTTGTACTTTGCTATCTAGTTCTACCAGGAGTGAGTTACCATGCAAAAACTGTCTATTTCAACTAATTTTGTCCATCCGATACGAACTTTGTACTTTGCTATGTAGTTCTACCAGGAATGTGTTACCATGCAAAAACTGTCTATTTCAACTAATTTCGTCCATCCGATACGAACTTTGTACATTGCTATGTAGTTCTAACAGGAATGTGTTACCATGCAAAAACTGTCTATTTCAACTAATTTCGTCCATCCGATACGAACTTTGTACTTTGCTATCTAGTTCTACCAGGAGTGTGTTACCATGCAAAAACTGTCTATTTCAACTAATTTTGTCCATCCAAAACGAACTTTGTACTTTGCTATGTAGTTCTACCAGGAATGTTTTACCATGCAAAAACTGTCTATTTCAACTAATTTCGTCCATCCGATACGAACTTTGTACTTTGCTATCTAGTTCTACCAGGAAAATGTTACCATGCAAAAACTGTCTATTAAAACTTATTTTGTCCATCCAAAACGAACTTTGTACTTTGCTTCTAGTTCTACCAGGAGTGAGTTACCATGCAAAACTGTCTATTTCAACTAATTTTGTCCATCAGATACGAACTTTGTACTTTGCTATGTAGTTCTACCAGGAATGTGTTACTATGCAAAAACTGTCTATTTCAACTAATTTTGTCCATCCGATACGAACTTTGTCATTTGCTATCTAGTTCTACCAGGAATGTGTTACTATGCAAAAACTGTCTATTTCAACTAATTTCGTCCATCCGATACGAACTTTGTACATTGCTATGTAGTTCTAACAGGAATGTGTTACCATGCTAAAACTGTCTATTTCAACTAATTTCGTCCATCCGATACGAACTTTGTACATTGCTATGTAGTTCTAACAGGAATGTGTTACCATGCAAAAACTGTCTATTTCAACTAATTTCGTCCATCCGATACGAACTTTGTACTTTGCTATCTAGTTCTACCAGGAGTGTGTTACCATGCAAAAACTGTCTATTTCAACTAATTTCGTCCATCCGATACGAACTTTGTACTTTGCTATGTAGTTCTAACAGGAATGTGTTACCATGCTAAAACTGTCTATTTCAACTAATTTCGTCCATCCGATACGAACTTTGTACTTTGCTATCTAGTTCTACCAGGAAAATGTTACCATGCAAAAACTGTCTATTAAAACTTATTTTGTCCATCCAAAACGAACTTTGTACTTTGCTTCTAGTTCTACCAGGAGTATGTTACCATGCAAAAACTGTCTATTTCAACTAATTTCGTCCATCCGATACGAACTTTGTACTTTGCTATCTAGTTCTACCAGGAGTATGTTACCATGCACTTCTGTTACCATGCAAAAACTGTCAATTTCAACTAATTTCGTCCATCCGATACGAACTTTGTACTTTGCTATGTAGTTCTAACAGGAATGTGTTACCATGCAAAAACTGTCTATTTCAACTAATTTTGTCCATCCGACACGAACTTTGTACTTTGCTATGTAGTTCTACCAGGAGTGAGTTACCATGCAAAAACTGTCTATTTCAACTAATTTTGTCCATCAGATACGAACTTCGTACTTTGCTATGTAGTTCTACCAGGAATGTGTTACTATGCAAAAACTGTCTATTTCAACTAATTTCGTCCATCCGATACGAACTTTGTACTTTGCTATGTAGTTATACCAGGAATGTGTTACCATGCAAAAACTGTCTATTTCAACTAATTTTGTCCATCCGACACGAACTTTGTACTTTGCTATCTAGTTCTACCAGGAGTGAGTTACCATGCAAAAACTGTCTATTTCAACTAATTTTGTCCATCAGATACGAACTTTGTACTTTGCTATGTAGTTCTAACAGGAATGTGTTACCATGCAAAAACTGTCTATTTCAACTAATTTCGTCCATCCGACACGAACTTTGTACTTTGCTATCTAGTTCTACCAGGAGTGAGTTACCATGCAAAAACTGTCTATTTCAACTAATTTTGTCCATCAGATACGAATTTTGTACTTTGCTATGTAGTTCTACCAGGAGTGTGTTACCATGCAAAAACTGTCTATTTCAACTAATTTCGTCCATCCGATACGAACTTTGTACTTTGCTATGTAGTTCTAACAGGAATGTGTTACCATGCAAAAACTGTCTATTTCAACTAATTTTGTCCATCCAAAACGAACTTTGTACTTTGCTATGTAGTTCTACCAGGAGTATGTTACCATGCAAAAACTGTCTATTTCAACTAATTTCGTCCATCCGATACGAACTTTGTACTTTGCTATCTAGTTCTACCAGGAGTATGTTACCATGCACTTCTGTTACCATGCAAAAACTGTCAATTTCAACTAATTTCGTCCATCCGATACGAACTTTGTACTTTGCTATGTAGTTCTAACAGGAATGTGTTACCATGCAAAAACTGTCTATTTCAACTAATTTTGTCCATCCGACACGAACTTTGTACTTTGCTATGTAGTTCTACCAGGAGTGAGTTACCATGCAAAAACTGTCTATTTCAACTAATTTTGTCCATCAGATACGAACTTCGTACTTTGCTATGTAGTTCTACCAGGAATGTGTTACTATGCAAAAACTGTCTATTTCAACTAATTTCGTCCATCCGATACGAACTTTGTACTTTGCTATGTAGTTATACCAGGAATGTGTTACCATGCAAAAACTGTCTATTTCAACTAATTTTGTCCATCCGACACGAACTTTGTACTTTGCTATCTAGTTCTACCAGGAGTGAGTTACCATGCAAAAACTGTCTATTTCAACTAATTTTGTCCATCAGATACGAACTTTGTACTTTGCTATGTAGTTCTAACAGGAATGTGTTACCATGCAAAAACTGTCTATTTCAACTAATTTCGTCCATCCGACACGAACTTTGTACTTTGCTATCTAGTTCTACCAGGAGTGAGTTACCATGCAAAAACTGTCTATTTCAACTAATTTTGTCCATCAGATACGAATTTTGTACTTTGCTATGTAGTTCTACCAGGAGTGTGTTACCATGCAAAAACTGTCTATTTCAACTAATTTTGTCCATCAGATATGAACTTTGTACTTTGCTATGTAGTTCTACCAGGAGTGAGTTACCATGCACAAACTGTCTATTTCAACTAATTTTGTCCATCCGATACGAACTTTGTACTTTGCTATGTAGTTCTTCCAGGAATGTGTTACTATGCAAAAACTGTCTATTTCAACTAATTTCGTCCATCCGACACGAACTTTGTACTTTGCTATCTAGTTCTACCAGGAGTGAGTTACCATGCAAAAACTGTCTATTTCAACTAATTTTGTCCATCCGATACGAATTTTGTACTTTGCTATGTAGTTCTACCAGGAGTATGTTACCATGCAAAAACTGTCTATTTCAACTAATTTCGTCCATCCGATACGAACTTTGTACTTTGCTATCTAGTTCTACCAGGAGTATGTTACCATGCACTCCTGTTACCATGCAAAAACTGTCTATTTTAATTTAATTCGTCCATCCGATACGAACTTTGTACTTTGCTATGAAGTTCTAACAGGAATGTGTTACCATGCAAAAACTGTCTATTTCAACTAATTTTGTCCATCCGACACGAACTTTGTACTTTGCTATCTAGTTCTACCAGGAGTGAGTTACCATGCAAAAACTGTCTATTTCAACTAATTTTGTCCATCCGATACGAACTTTGTACTTTGCTATGTAGTTCTACCAGGAATGTGTTACCATGCAAAAACTGTCTATTTCAACTAATTTCGTCCATCCGATACGAACTTTGTACATTGCTATGTAGTTCTAACAGGAATGTGTTACCATGCTAAAACTGTCTATTTCAACTAATTTCGTCCATCCGATACGAACTTTGTACATTGCTATGTAGTTCTAACAGGAATGTGTTACCATGCAAAAACTGTCTATTTCAACTAATTTCGTCCATCCGATACGAACTTTGTACTTTGCTATCTAGTTCTACCAGGAGTGTGTTACCATGCAAAAACTGTCTATTTCAACTAATTTCGTCCATCCGATACGAACTTTGTACTTTGCTATGTAGTTCTAACAGGAATGTGTTACCATGCTAAAACTGTCTATTTCAACTAATTTCGTCCATCCGATACGAACTTTGTACTTTGCTATCTAGTTCTACCAGGAAAATGTTACCATGCAAAAACTGTCTATTAAAACTTATTTTGTCCATCCAAAACGAACTTTGTACTTTGCTTCTAGTTCTACCAGGAGTGAGTTACCATGCAAAAACTGTCTATTTCAACTAATTTTGTCCATCAGATACGAACTTTGTACTTTGCTATGTAGTTCTAACAGGAATGTGTTACCATGCAAAAACTGTCTATTTCAACTAACTTTGTCCATCCAAAACGAACTTTGTACTTTGCTATGTAGTTCTACCAGGAATGTTTTACCATGCAAAAACTGTCTATTTCAACTAATTTCGTCCATCCGATACGAACTTTGTACTTTGCTATCTAGTTCTACCAGGAAAATGTTACCATGCAAAAACTGTCTATTAAAACTTATTTTGTCCATCCAAAACGAACTTTGTACTTTGCTTCTAGTTCTACCAGGAGTGAGTTACCATGCAAAAACTGTCTATTTCAACTAATTTTGTCCATCAGATACGAACTTTGTACTTTGCTATGTAGTTCTACCAGGAATGTGTTACTATGCAAAAACTGTCTATTTCAACTAATTTTGTCCATCCGATACGAACTTTGTACTTTGCTATCTAGTTCTACCAGGAGTGTGTTACCATGCAAAAACTGTCTATTTCAACTAATTTCGTCCATCCGATACGAACTTTGTACTTTGCTATGTAGTTCTAACAGGAATGTGTTACCATGCAAAAACTGTCTATTTCAACTAATTTCGTCCATCCGATACGAACTTTGTACTTTGCTATGTAGTTCTAACAGGAATGTGTTACCATGCTAAAACTGTCTATTTCAACTAATTTCGTCCATCCGATACGAACTTTGTACTTTGCTATCTAGTTCTACCAGGAAAATGTTACAATGCAAAAACTGTCTATTAAAACTTATTTTGTCCATCCGATACGAACTTTGTACATTGCTATGTAGTTCTAACAGGAATGTGTTACCATGCTAAAACTGTCTATTTCAACTAATTTCGTCCATCCGATACGAACTTTGTACATTGCTATGTAGTTCTAACAGGAATGTGTTACCATGCAAAAACTGTCTATTTCAACTAATTTCGTCCATCCGATACGAACTTTGTACTTTGCTATCTAGTTCTACCAGGAGTGTGTTACCATGCAAAAACTGTCTATTTCAACTAATTTCGTCCATCCGATACGAACTTTGTACTTTGCTATGTAGTTCTAACAGGAATGTGTTACCATGCTAAAACTGTCTATTTCAACTAATTTCGTCCATCCGATACGAACTTTGTACTTTGCTATCTAGTTCTACCAGGAAAATGTTACCATGCAAAAACTGTCTATTAAAACTTATTTTGTCCATCCAAAACGAACTTTGTACTTTGCTTCTAGTTCTACCAGGAGTATGTTACCATGCAAAAACTGTCTATTTCAACTAATTTCGTCCATCCGATACGAACTTTGTACTTTGCTATGTAGTTCTAACAGGAATGTGTTACCATGCAAAAACTGTCTATTTCAACTAATTTTGTCCATCCAAAACGAACTTTGTACTTTGCTATGTAGTTCTACCAGGAGTATGTTACCATGCAAAAACTGTCTATTTCAACTAATTTCGTCCATCCGATACGAACTTTGTACTTTGCTATCTAGTTCTACCAGGAGTATGTTACCATGCAAAAACTGTCTATTTCAACTAATTTCGTCCATCCGATACGAACTTTGTACTTTGCTATGTAGTTCTAACAGGAATGTGTTACCATGCAAAAACTGTCTATTTCAACTAATTTTGTCCATCCGACACGAACTTTGTACTTTGCTATGTAGTTCTACCAGGAGTGAGTTACCATGCAAAAACTGTCTATTTCAACTAATTTTGTCCATCAGATACGAACTTCGTACTTTGCTATGTAGTTCTACCAGGAATGTGTTACTATGCAAAAACTGTCTATTTCAACTAATTTCGTCCATCCGATACGAACTTTGTACTTTGCTATGTAGTTATACCAGGAATGTGTTACCATGCAAAAACTGTCTATTTCAACTAATTTTGTCCATCCGACACGAACTTTGTACTTTGCTATCTAGTTCTACCAGGAGTGAGTTACCATGCAAAAACTGTCTATTTCAACTAATTTTGTCCATCAGATACGAACTTTGTACTTTGCTATGTAGTTCTAACAGGAATGTGTTACCATGCAAAAACTGTCTATTTCAACTAATTTCGTCCATCCGACACGAACTTTGTACTTTGCTATCTAGTTCTACCAGGAGTGAGTTACCATGCAAAAACTGTCTATTTCAACTAATTTTGTCCATCAGATACGAATTTTGTACTTTGCTATGTAGTTCTACCAGGAATGTGTTACCATGCAAAAACTGTCTATTTCAACTAATTTCGTCCATCAGATATGAACTTTGTACTTTGCTATGTAGTTCTACCAGGAGTGAGTTACCATGCACAAACTGTCTATTTCAACTAATTTTGTCCATCCGATACGAACTTTGTACTTTGCTATGTAGTTCTACCAGGAATGTGTTACTATGCAAAAACTGTCTATTTCAACTAATTTTGTCCATCAGATATGAACTTTGTACTTTGCTATGTAGTTCTACCAGGAGTGAGTTACCATGCAAAAACTGTATATTTCAACTAATTTTGTCCATCCGATACGAACTTTGTACTTTGCTATGTAGTTCTAACAGGAATGGGTTACCATGCAAAAACTGTCTATTTCAACTAATTTCGTCCATCCGATACGAACTTTGTACTTTGCTATCTAGTTCTACCAGGAGTGAGTTACCATGCAAAAACTGTCTATTTCAACTAATTTTGTCCATCAGATACGAACTTTGTACTTTGCTATGTAGTTCTAACAGGAATGTGTTACCATGCAAAAACTGTCTATTTCAACTAATTTTGTCCATCCAAAACGAACTTTGTACTTTGCTATGTAGTTCTACCAGGAGTGAGTTACCATGCAAAAACTGTCTATTTCAACTAATTTTGTCCATCAGATACGAACTTTGTACTTTGCTATGTAGTTCTAACAGGAATGGGTTACCATGCAAAAACTGTCTATTTCAACTAATTTCGTCCATCCGATACGAACTTTGTACTTTGCTATCTAGTTCTACCAGGAGTGAGTTACCATGCAAAAACTGTCTATTTCAACTAATTTCGTCCATCCGATACGAACTTTGTACTTTGCTATGTAGTTCTAACAGGAATGTGTTACCATGCAAAAACTGTCTATTTCAACTAATTTCGTCCATCCGATACGAACTTTGTACTTTGCTATCTAGTTCTACCAGGAATGTGTTACCATGCAAAAACTGTCTATTTTAATTTAATTCGTCCATCCGATACGAACTTTGTACTTTGCTATGAAGTTCTAACAGGAATGTGTTACCATGCAAAAACTGTCTATTTCAACTAATTTTGTCCATCCGACACGAACTTTGTACTTTGCTATCTAGTTCTACCAGGAGTGAGTTACCATGCAAAAACTGTCTATTTCAACTAATTTTGTCCATCCGATACGAACTTTGTACTTTGCTATGTAGTTCTAACAGGAATGTGTTACCATGCAAAAACTGTCTATTTCAACTAATTTTGTCCATCCGACACGAACTTTGTACTTTGCTATCTAGTTCTACCAGGAGTGAGTTACCATGCAAAAACTGTCTATTTCAACTAATTTTGTCCATCAGATACGAACTTTGTACTTTGCTATGTAGTTCTACCAGGAATGTGTTACTATGCAAAAACTGTCTATTTCAACTAATTTTGTCCATCCGATACGAGCTTTGTACTTTGCTATGAAGTTCTACCAGGAGTGAGTTACCATGCAAAAACTGTCTATTTAAACTAATTTTGTCCATCAGATACGAACTTTGTACTTTGCTATGTAGTTCTACCAGGAATGTGTTACCATGCAAAAACTGTCTATTTCAACTAATTTTGTCCATCAGATATGAACTTTGTACTTTGCTATGTAGTTCTACCAGGAGTGAGTTACCATGCAAAAACTGTCTATTTCAACTAATTTCGTCCATCCGATACGAACTTTGTTCTTTGCTATGTAGTTCTAACAGGAATGTGTTACCATGCAAAAACTGTCTATTTCAACTAATTTTGTCCATCCGACACGAACTTTGTACTTTGCTATCTAGTTCTACCAGGAGTGAGTTACCATGCAAAAACTGTCTATTTCAACTAATTTTGTCCATCAGATACGAACTTTGTACTTTGCTATGTAGTTCTACCAGGAATGTGTTACCATGCAAAAACTGTCTATTTCAACTAATTTTGTCCATCCGATACGAACTTTGTACTTTGCTATGTAGTTCTACCAGGAGTGAGTTACCATGCAAAAACTGTCTATTTCAACTAATTTCGTCCATCCGATACGAACTTTGTACTTTGCTATGTAGTTCTACCAGGAATGTGTTACCATGCAAAAACTGTCTATTTCAACTAATTTTGTCCATCCGACACGAACTTTGTACTTTGCTATCTAGTTCTACCAGGAGTGAGTTACCATGCAAAAACTGTCTATTTCAACTAATTTCGTCCATCCGATACGAACTTTGTACTTTGCTATCTAGTTCTACCAGGAGTATGTTACCATGCAAAAACTGTCAATTTCAACTAATTTCGTCCCATCCGATACGAACTTTGTACTTTGCTATGTAGTTCTAACAGGAATGTGTTACCATGCAAAAACTGTCTATTTCAACTAATTTTGTCCATCCGACACGAACTTTGTACTTTGCTATCTAGTTCTACCAGGAGTGAGTTACCATGCAAAAACTGTCTATTTCAACTAATTTTGTCCATCAGATACGAACTTTGTACTTTGCTATGTAGTTCTACCAGGAATGTGTTACTATGCAAAAACTGTCTATTTCAACTAATTTCGTCCATCCGATACGAACTTTGTACTTTGCTATGTAGTTCTACCAGGAATGTGTTAACATGCAAAAAACTGTCTATTTCAACTAATTTCGTCCATCCGATACGAACTTTGTACTTTGCTATGTAGTTCTAACAGGAATGTGTTACCATGCAAAAACTGTCTATTTCAACTAATTTTGTCCATCCGACACGAACTTTGTACTTTGCTATCTAGTTCTACCAGGAGTGAGTTACCATGCAAAAACTGTCTATTTCAACTAATTTTGTCCATCAGATACGAACTTTGTACTTTGCTATGTAGTTCTACCAGGAATGTGTTACTATGCAAAAACTGTCTATTTCAACTAATTTCGTCCATCCGATACGAACTTTGTACTTTGCTATGTAGTTCTACCAGGAATGTGTTACCATGCAAAAACTGTCTATTTCAACTAATTTCGTCCATCCAAAACGAACTTTGTACTTTGCTATGTAGTTCTACCAGGAGTATGTTACCATGCAAAAACTGTCTATTTCAACTAATTTCGTCCATCCGATACGAACTTT